>NC_083341.1:84776825-85151397 GCF_019175385.1 Lycium barbarum
ACTGATTATGTAGAGAGTCTCCATAAGTACATAAAAGTGGACCATGATCTGAACCAGTCCTTGCTAAATGTTCAACCTCAATATTACCAAGCCAGTTCTGTAAATGATCATTAATAAGCATTATGTTACGCCTTGGACATTTCACGTTGTTGTGCGGTGATTAGACTAACACAAGTTAAGGTGTACATGATATCCCTATAAAGATGAGGAGATATTTAATAATTCTAATTAAGATTTCGAAGACATTTGAGGCAAGGGAGAAAAGTTCGTCAAAATGAAACTTCACTGCAGTTCTGCTAAAAGGGGGGTTCGATGGTCGTTCTTTGTACTGTGGGATGGGTCGACGCTTTGTCGATTATGCCGTAGAATTGATTTAGCTCAAATGCCATTCGACAGAGCAGATCGTCGCTCCGTCGATCAGTTCGACGGATCCTCCTTCTCACCATAGAATGAGAGGAAACGGAAGTTGCTCACTGGAAATTTCACGACTTCGACAATCAAATCGATGCTTCGTTGTTCGTACCGTATGATTGTCCGACAGGTCAGATTTTTTTATATATGGACGACCCAAGCTCATTTTTTTCTTCATTTATCATCTTCTCCAACCCTCTCCATACCTCTAGCACCTTCCTCACACTATATCTACATAAACCCATGATAAATCAAAGATTAAACACCAAAAATTAGTAGAATCAGTGCAAGGATGTTCTCTAGGGCTTGTGAAAATCAAGAATTCCTTTGAAATTAAAGCTAGGGTTTTCTCCAAGTGAAGTATCTTCATTCAAAGATCGTTCCTAAACAATAAAAGGTGAGTTTTATGCTCATTTCATGTTAATAAGAATATTGAGTCGTTGAAAGACTTAGATTGAGGAGGAAAGTAGGATATGGAACTCAAGTGTGAAAATAATGGTATTTTTGAATAGTGACTTGACATCAAAGTTCTTGAAATGTCCTGGGTATAATCTTGTTATGAATGATATTAAGGATGTTAAAGAAGCATTATATGTGAATGAATACGACGTTGGGTGGTAACTATGGTTATGGATGACTTTGAGAAGGAATTTTGAGAATTGAATGATGTCTAGCTTAACAAAGTTTATTGATTATGATATTATGGATGTTTTTATTGATGTTTGGGAGTTGTTATATTATATTGAGAAAATTGTAGAAACAAAGGAAGTGCTGCCCAATTTTCGATAGCCCTTAGTCGCCTTAGCTTAGCTTAAAATATGTTTCCGGTTATCTAATCGTGGTACAAATTCTCTTGAATATAGAATCGTGAACTTGGAGGGAAGCGTGTAGTCATAAAAGTTTGAGAGACGTAAAGGTATGTAAGGCTAGTCCCTTTCTTTCAAAGGCATGACTCTTATTTTGTGATTCCCTTTCTATATTCCCATGATCTTCTTACATCCTAAAAGATGAAGGTTGAAGGTTCTTAAGGGCTTTTTATGAGATAGAGATAAGATCTGTTCTATGATAATGATGATGATAATGATGCTATGATGAGCTCGATATTCTTATCTTATGATTTCATTGATGTTGCTTCTTGTTGCTAGTCTCACCTCATGTTACTAGTCCCTTCAGGGTGAGACATGACGATCATGGCTATTCCATAACGTAATCGGAGGTTACCGACCTTACGTCACTCTGATAGAGTTGTAGCTTTAACTTGGGATATCATGCATGCTTATATTATTTTTATATATGATCACACCGTGCCTACATGGCCGTGCAGTATAACACCGCGCCGCCCTATAGGCGGCTTACACCCCGGACGCGGGAGGCCTGAACGCGGTCTAATGATGATCACACCCTACCTATATGGTCGGGCAACTTATATATGTATGATATGATATTGTTTTTATTATAAAAGTTAGCATGCATGACTCCGCCTTAGGAGGCAACCAATTATAGGTTTGCTCCTCGCTTTATGTTTCTTTATGTCTTCATGATGCTGTTGTACATGCCTTACATACTCAGTACATTATTCGTACTGACGTCCTTTCTTTATGAACGCTGTGTTCATGCCCACAAGTAGGCAGGGAGATGGTGCAGACACTTAGGAGCTTGTACACCAAATTTATAGGAGCACTCCACTACTCCGTAGTCACTATTTCTTGGTCTATTCTTTTACGTATCTGTTGGGGCATGGCGGGGTCCTGTTCCATCCTTATGATTCAGATATTCCAACTAGAGGCTCGTAGATACTTATTTGTGGGTTGTAGATGCTATGTGATCATCTTCATTGTATATTCTATAAATCATCTTGTAGCCTCGAGGTCTTATGTCTATTCATGTTTTGGGATGTATTGACGACCGTTTTACGATAAATCTTGTGTTTAGAATAATGTATGCCCAGGTTCAAGATGATGGATAGCATGATGAGTGGTGCTCGGCAGTCAGCGTCGGGTATCCGTCATGGACCACTAGTTGGGTCATGACAAAAGTGGTATCATAGCAGTTCCGTCCTAGGGTATATCTACAAGCCATGTCCAGTAGAGTCTTGTTTATGGGTGTGAAGCGTGCCACACTTATATACAAGAGGCTGTGGGGCATTTAGGAATAATGATCGTCTTTCTTCTTTATAGATCGTGCGGTAGAGCTATGTTATAAGATTTCCTTTTTTTTCCCCTAATTGTGTGTTATGGTTTCAGCGATGCCGGTAAAGAGAAAAGCAACAGCCACCCAGAAGGGCAAGACTGCGACAGGAAGGCGGGTTGAACCGGAGCCATTGGCAAATATAGAAGAGGGTGAGTCCCATAATGAGGCTCCATCTCATTCTTCTCACACTCTGCCGGTTTTGGAGGAGCATGAAGGGGCCTCAGCTCCAGCTCCAGTACCTCCACCGGGTGCTTCCGGTTAGCAGATGACCGAGGCTATCCAGTTGTTGACGCAGCTAGTTGCCGCCCAGGCTCAGCGGCAGAGTGCGGGTCCGGGTGATAGAGCCACTAGTGTCAGAACCCATGATTTTATGAGTTTGAACCCGCCCGAATTTTTTGGATCAAAGCCGGGTGAAGACCTACAGGGTTTTATAGATGAGATGTTGAGGACGCTGAGAATTATACATGCTTCTGATACTGAGTTAGTGGAGTTAGCGTCCTATAGACTGCGGGATGTCACCGTTCTATGGTATAATAATTGGATATCTTTGAGGAAGGAAAATGCACCTCCCCCAGTTTGGAAGGAATACGTAGATACTTTCATCCGCTATTATTATCCACTGGAGGTCCGTCGGGCTCGATCTAATAAGTTTCTGAATCTAACGCAAGGGAATATGAGTGATCGGGAATATAGTCTTCTTTTCAATTCATTGGCCCGGTATGCTCCGACCATGGTGGCTGATATGGGTGACCGAGTACATCGATTTGTGAGTGGCTTAGGGCCATATTTGATCAAAGACTGCTTGACAGCTTCACTGTCACGACCCAGCCCCGTGGGCCATGACTAGTCCCCGAGCTGGACACCCATACGTACCTGTCAAACTTAATCGGACTGATACTATAGGTCCTCAATCAATCACATCGTAATAACATACGCAAGCCGACGAGGCTGCCACTGTATATATCATTGTATTACGCAAGCCGACAAGGCTGCTACCACGACAGAACATCCACAATAACCATATAGACACAGCTGATCAAATCTGTACACAACCCACATACATGTCCATATACCTCTAAGAGTATTAGTAGCGAAATATGACGGGACAGGGCCCCGTCGTACCCCTGGATAAACATATTTATATACATCATAAGAACTGGACCAAAAGTCTAGACTCCGGAACAAAGGAGCTCTCAAAACAGCTGAGTAGAAGTCCTATGCTGAGGGGTCACCAAACCGACTATCTGTACCTGCGGGCATGAAACGCAGCCCCCCGAAGAAAGGGGGTCAGTACAAGATATGTACTGACTATGTAAAACATGAAATACAGTAAAGAGGATCATAACTGAAATAGGGAGTGCAGGAGACAAATATAACGTTCAAAATACCAAAACACTTGCCTTTTGAAACATAAATCATGCATGTCAATATCATATATCATACCTAGCCCATTATGGGACTCGGTGAATAAAGTCATCATATGCCCTCCTGGCCGCCATAACATATCATCATATCATCATCATATATATATTTATATACCGTACCCGGCCCTCTAGTGAGGGACTCGGTGAACAATGCAGTGAAACTGTGCACGATAACATACCCGGCCCGGGACTCGGTGAAAGACATATTGAGGCATGCACGAGCAGAGTAGTGAGCAACCATATGCAATTTAAAACATTATCAAGACCCAAATAGAATAAGAAGAAGGGATTTACACCTGAGTATCAATAGTGACAATCATACCAAATATCCCTCGAACGTCATCATAAATAACATCAAAAGAGCCTTAAGAACCATAGACATATGTCAATATAGAATGAAACAGCTTATAGAGGTCTAGAACATCAATTATCGTAGAGTCCCTATGAATAGGAGCTTATATATATCGACTACTATCCAACGTATAGAAAACTTGAGAGGGAAGCCCAATCATTTCAAGAGTTCTAACATCAAGAAGTGAATAGGAATCATGAATCACACTCGAAACTTATGAATAGAATTACCCCAAAGCTCATATCATTTGTCACTTAAATCTAAGACATGCCAAAAGAAAGAAGGGACAGCTTTACATACCTGTTAGCGACTATTCGTAAACCCATTCGCCTCGTCGCTCTTTTAGCCTATTTAATATAAAAGTAACACTATCGTTAGTAACTATACTTTCTAGTTCGTAAATCCATAGCCCATCGCTTATAGGACTAATTCTTTAACTTATACTTTCTCGATTAGGGTTTTCATTAGTTAAGGCCTTAACAAAAATCGGGCAGCATTTCCCCTATATATTCACCTAACCCGAATTTTTAATTATTTTCCTGTTAATACAGAAATACCAACAATAGAGATATACATACAAAATTCTCACAATTCAGCCCATAAAATTCCTAATAATCCAATAACCCTTTTTAATCCTTTTCAACCCACAATTTCGTATAACAACGATTTCATGCATATTCTTAATTCCAATTTCGTCCAATCCAATTTTAATCCTCCCATTACAACACCATTAACATAATCACACCATAAAATAAGAAAATCTTATCTAAATTTTCTCGGAGGAATTTCTACTCTTAATTGCTCCAATTTCGCAATTTCTTCTTCCTCGATTCAATATCCAATGTTGCTATCACCTCCTTGAATTTGCAAACCACCTTAGAATTAATCTACCAAGAACAAAAAAATTCTTTGATGGGGCTGCCATGGCCGAAGCTAGGCAACCATGGTTACATATTTTTTTCTTCACAAAAAGTGAAATTTACAAATGAAATGAATGGCAAGGTTAGTCAAAATTTTGACTATATATACCTTGTCCATTTGTTGGACACGTACCCCCTCCCCATAGTGAATCACCAACTGATTTGTTTTATCATTCTTTTTTTAAAAAAAAAAATTCGGGTGGGGCCCACTTTCAATAATTAAATTAATTAATTAATTTTAACTAATCATTAATTCTTATCTAATAATATAATCACAATGAATTAGTCCCTAATCTCTAATAATATTTCCATACTAAGAAAAATTTACAAACAATTTATGTAATAATTAAAATTGAAAATTAAAGGTTCTTATTTCATGTCCGAAAATAATTCTGCCTTTAACTTGAGTCGATTTGCTTGCGGATAATTCGACGTATAAATATACGGGGTATAACATCCTTCCCCCCTTTAGAACATTCGTCCTCGAATGTTAAACTGATTCTGAATTCCCAATACTTCCTCAAGTGTTTTCTTATTTAATTATGCCCTTCACATACCTATTTCATTCGTCGATTCGCTATAATTCATTATAACGCACTCCAGGTCTCTATATAGTCATTCCTATAATATCTCCTCCTTCTGTTGTTTCTCGAGCTAATTATCCACGTCATTGCCTTTAATCTTCTCTTTATTTTGCAGTTGGTTGTCACTTGTATTGCGAGCTCTTCTGCTGAAATGTTACTGTCTTTCTTGTCTACATACTGTTCAGTTGTATGTCACCAATTGATTCGGACTTGTACTCATGGTGCACGTAGTCATAATTCGACTCTTTCTTTTTCTATACTTACTCCTTTAAGATGATGTATCATTCACTTCACTTTACCTTCTTATCTTTAAACACGATCTTGTAATGCGCAGACATCCTTTATCGATTCACTAGACTTCAATATCCCTGGAGTATGGCATGCCTCTGGTAACCTGTAGACCCTTCACAGGTTCTACGAGTGAAACGAAATTTCCCAAAGGATAATATTTTTGTACTCCAATATCCTTGCTTCACTCCACTATTACAGTCCGTATTCTGGAATCCTCAGCATCATGTGTCACTTTCTGACTTTCTTTTAAAGGTCTTTAACTATTACTTGCTTTTACTTCTTAATCTCGATCTTTAGGGTCGGCTATCAAATAGCGCTAGGGTTCCCTCATATTACAACTTTACTGTCATCCAGTAACTAGTAACCCGCTTGTTCTGATTGTCTCGGTTAAATCATTTCGTAACTTCCCATATTCCGACTTGTAATATTTTAGGCATATTATCTCGGGTCGTTTCTTTATCTTTACTTCAAACTCTTCTATTGTCCCCTTTACTTAAATTTGCTCTTACTTCTCCTATCATGCATCATATTGCAATCTTAACAAGAGTATGTGTAGGTGCTCGAATCAGCCCGGGAAATACCTTAGCGTCGTCTCACTAGTCTTTACGTTTTATCTTACATTCTTCCCTTGTACCCCTCAATGGTATCGTGGCCCAACTATGGACTTTGCCCTCAGTACTAATTATATTTCTTTAGTTTTGCCTCAAACCATCTCACACCTTTCTTTAATGTATTCAAAATATCACAACCGCATTGTTATTACTGAATTCTTACTCTTCTTATCAAGTACTCACTTGGTCTCATCCTTAGCATACAAATATTTGTAGGTTGCATAAATATTCTTGTACAATTCGTACAAAGCGCATCCAATCTTAGTCAGAGTCTTCCCTTTTCCTGGTTCATTCTGCTTTATATATCTGTACTAAAACTCATTTGTAGCCTTTCTTGTCATATCCCTTTCCTTTCTCTTTTGCTACTTATGTGTTACAATGTCATTAGCCAATAACTATGTTGCCAACATCTTAACCTCTAATCCAGTATAGCCTTGCTATCCCTTATAATATCCTTTAAGTCACTTGTTACCATTCTCTTGTCGTATCCTTCCTTTTTGTAAGCATCCACCTTCTGAGGTCATATTATCCAAGATCTTTACCGATAATTCTCAACGCTGTCTCAAATACCATCTTGACTTCTATCCGTTTATTGCTGGCTTCCAAATCTTACTAACTTGTCCCAGCAAGGGATCTCATTTGAAGTTAAAATATCCACATTAAATGTGTTGCAGTGTCGGTTGTTTTCATCCTACACTTGCGTCTCTCTCATCCGCTTCCCCCCTTTTGGGTGTACCTACATCATTATCTATTTATATTCTACTCTATGTCCCCATTTCCATTTTTTTCAAAATCATATGATTCTTTTCCAATACATTTGGTATACTGCACCATACCCATGTCTTTCTTTATATTATCTAAAACTTAGATTCCCCATGTATGAAATCCCAACACAATCACGAGGCGATGAGAACCCTTGATATATAGTACAAAATCTCATCTGATGGCTGGTACTCAAGTAATGTAATTAATGTAGCAATTTATCCGAAGTCACATTCCATTCACTCCAATCAGTAATTAGCTAGTGCTTATAATCGTTTCCAATTCTCCATTCTGTAGCACTTATATTCTGATGATAGGGGTTCCAAGCTTTCCTATAACACCATCTTTATCCCAACAGATATCATTTGTTTCTTCTAATAAATTCACAATACATCAGTTGTTTCGCCAGTCCACAATCCTTGTCCTTTAAGGATTTCACAATTTCCGAGGTGAAGTCATATACACGCAGTACTCCTTTATGCCTTATGCTCTTTTACCCTTGTTGTGTACCCAACACTGACTTCTGACTTACTCAGAATCACATCAAATTCATCTTAATAATGATTTATCCTATCACTTTGTCGTCGTACTACACCTTTAAGTTCGTAGCTATATATTTCCTTTTATCCCATACTCATGCTCAATTAATTACGTCTGTCCTAGGTGTTTCCTTTAGTATTCCTTTCATTTCTCCAGTCTATGTCCATCTTTCATTTTATGCACGAGGAATTTCATGCTACTCCTGTATCCTTCGGTAAACACTACTTTTACATAACCCCTTCCTCACTTTCGAAACATATTCTGTTCATCTCTATTTGTTCTTATCATACCAGTCATTTCTGGCATTCATTCTGTCTCGTTGCTCATCTTCCTTTAAGTTGGTATTTCACAATTCTGTCGCTTATTTTACTCATTTTCTTAGCTATACACGTCATAACACATCGCTACACTGTAATCCTACTCGCTTTCTTCTTATCTTCTTTCTTCTATTAACTCCTTCTCTTCCTGTGCTCGCTTGCACTTTCGTTACCACTTGACTTCTGTTATGAACTTTCCCTACAGAACCTTTGTAAGTCTTTCTTATTCGTTCTACATTTTCTTTTCCGTTTCACACTAATCACGTCATATTCTTTAGTTACTTCCTTGCTAGGCTTTACTTATTTCTATAACAATCCTTATAGTATTCAGATTACATCCTGTTCGTAATCCATCCTATAACGTAACACATCTTAACCTTATTCACGATTCTCACTATAGTTTAACTACACTCTATGGAGTAGGCATACTTAACCCTTCACCCTTTCTGATCAATCTTATCCTTAATATCTCACAAGCTGTCTTTTCAATACCTTCATAATTTGTCATAATTCTTCCTCCTCCGTACTTTTATCTCAATCATACTACTACTCCTTTAAATTGTAAACTCATCATGACTTATCCCTGCTTATCAGTTCAGTCGATACCTCAATATAACCTTCTATTAAGATTTGCCACCTTTTCCTAAATCATCCCTTAGTATCACAAGCCCTTCCGAATCACCCTAGCATTTCACCAACAACATATAAAATTCATGATCCTAAACAACCCACAAGTTTGAGCATTCTTTCCCCAAGTTCTATCCCCAATTAGTTGATTAAAAACTAATAAACTGTCGCCATGAAGCATTCTCCAACTATCATCAAAAGGAAACTAGAATCCGACAAGCACCACAGGACTTCTAGTGCTTGATTCACATGGTTTACCTCCAGGTTTATTCTTGAGTCGTGAACGAATTATTTAGTTCATAAACTACTTGCTGTATGCTTTGAACTTTTCAATAAAAGTGAAACTTAATTACCAGACGTTTTTTCCCTTCAACATAAGCTTTTTCTAAGGCAAAAATGTGGTTGGAAAGTATTCTAGTCCGTTCAAATGAATTCCAAACTTTGCTGCTCATATATGCTTCTTCGAAATAAAATTTCCCAATTAAGAATGGTGCCCTACGGATGCCACGGAGGATATTTATTACAGCTTTAGTCCAATCATAATAAGTTTACCCTATCGGTATCGACTTTCAAGACATATTATGAACTTATATCTTATTCTCTTCCCTTTTCTATTTCTGGGACAATTTGGGCAGAGTTTCCTCTGTATTTCTTACTATCCCAAAACCTGCACGCAGAAAATACCAACAATGCCTCACAGGGCAAACATACATACGCATATATTATATCATATCATAGCCACACAGGGCTCCCAATTTCCAGAAAAAGTATAAAGGTTTCGGGACTTACCTTACATATCGCACCTCGAGACGTACCTGATCCTTTAACGATCTGTTCTGTTATACTTTCCTATCCAGCTTCTCTTTCATCCTCCAACTTTACAGTTCAATCATATTTCAATATTCTTATCTTATCCAACATGCCTCTTTCGCACCGTTACTTACCTGTGTACTTTGTAACTGCCAATATCATCAGTCGCTTTCTTCTGTCGAGGTCGTTCTTCAGCTGAAATCAAAGGTGAATATAAGGAATTTCATTTCCTATGGCTGGGCTCTATCGCACGATCTTAGATATGAAGGAAAGGTAACATCCTAAATGTCTTGTAGCTTCCTGTTTATAGATGTGGTGCACAACAAACCGATAAACAAGACTCTACTAGACACGGTCTGTAGACACTCCGAGGATAAACTGCTCTGATACCACTTTTGTCACGACCCAGCCCCATGGGCCATGACTAGTGCCCGAGCTGGACACCCATACGTACCTGTCAAACATAATCGGACTGATACTATAGGTCCTCAATCAATCACATCGTCATAACATACGCAAGCCGACAAGGCTGCTACCATGACAGAACATCCACAATAACCGTATAGACACAGCTGATCAAATCTGTACACAACCCACATACATGTCCATAGACCTCTAAGAGTACTAGTAGCGAAATATGACGGGACATGGCCCCGTCATACCCCTGGATAAACATATTTATATACATCATATGCTGAGGGGTCACCAAACCGACTATTTGTACCTGCGGGCATGAAACGCAGCCCCCCCCCCCCCCCCGAAGAAAGGGGGTCAGTACGAGATATGTACTGAATATGTAAAACATGAAATATAGTAAAGAGGATCATAACTGAAATAGGGAGTGCAGGAGACAAATATAACGTTCAAAATACCAAAACACTTGCCTTTTGAAACATAAATCATGCATGTCAATATCATATATCATACCTGGCCCATTATGGGACTCGGTGAATAAAGTCATCATATGCCCTCCTGGCTGCCATAACATATCATCATATCATCATATATATATATATATATATATATATATATATATATATATATATATATATATATATATATATATATATATTTATATATACCATACCAGGCCCTCTAGTGAGGGACTCGGTGAACAATGTAGTGAAACTGTGCACGATAAGAGACCCGGCCCGGGACTCGGTGAAAGACATATTGAGGCATGCACGAGCAGAGTAGTAAGCAACCATATGCAATTTAAAACATTATCAAGACCCAAACAGAATAAGAAGAAGGGATTTACACCTGAGTATCAATAGTGACAATCATACCAAATATCCCTCGAACGTCATCATAAATAACATCAAAAGAGCCTTAAGAACCATAGACATATGTCAATATAGAATGAAACAGCTTATAGAGGTCTAGAACATCAATTATCGTAGAGTCCCTATGAATAGGAGCTTATATATATCGACTACTATCCAACGTATAGAAAACTTGAGAGGGAAGCCCAATCATTTCAAGAGTTCTAACATCAAGAAGTGAATAGGAATCATGAATCACACTCGAAACTTATGAATAGAATTACCCCAAAGCTCATATCATTTGTCACTTAAATCTAAGACATGCCAAAAGAAAGAAGGGACAGCTTTACATACCTGTTAGCGACTATTCGTAAACCAGTTCGCCTCGTCGCTCTTTTCGCATATTTAATATAAAAGTAACGCTATCGTTAGTAACTATACTTTCTAGTTCGTAAATCTATAGCCCATCACTTATAGGACTCATTCTTTAACTTATACTTTCTCGATTATGGTTTTCGTTAGTTAAGGACTTAACGAAAATCGGGTAGCATTTCCCCTATATATTCGCCTAACCCGAATTTCCAATTGTTCTCCTGTTAACATAGAAATACCAACAATAGAGATATACATACAAAATTCTCATAATTCAGCCCATAACAATCCTAACAATCCAATAACCCTTTTTAATCCGTTTCAACCCACAATTTCGTATAATAACGATTTCATGCATTTTCTTAATTCCAATTTCGTCCAATCTTATTTTAATCCTCCCATCACAACACCATTAACATAATCACACCATAAAACAAGAAAATCTTACCTAAATTTTCTCGGAGGAATTTCTACTCTTAATTGCTCCAATTTCGCAATTTCTTCTTCCTCGATTCAATATCCAATGTTGCTATCACCTCCTTGAACTTGCAAACCACCTTCGAATTAATCTAACAAGAACAAAAAAATTCTTTGATGGGGCTTCCATGGTCGAAGCTAGGCAGCCACAGTTAGATATTATTTTCTTCACAAAAAGTGAAATTTACAAATGAAATGAATGGCAAGGTTAGTCATAATTTTGACTATATATACCTTGTCCATTTGTTGGACACGTACCCCTCCCCATAGTGAATCACCAACTGATTTGTTTTATCATTCTTTTTTTAAATTTTTGGGTGGGGCCCACTTTCAATAATTAAATTAATTAATTAATTTAAACTAATCATTAATTCTTATTTAATAATATAATCATAATTAATTAGTCCCTAATCTCCAATAATATTTCCATATTAAGAAAAAATTTCAAACAATTTATTTAATAATTAAAATTGAAAATAAAGGTTCTTATTTCATGTCCGAAAATAATTTCGCCTTTAACTTGATAATTCGACGTATAAATATACGGGGTATAACATTCACTACAGGAAGGGATGGACATCTCCCGTATTCAATCCCACACCCAGAATTTAGAAGAGCAGCAATACCCGCAAAGGGGTGAGCGCGATATTGATAGAGGGTAGAGCAAAAGGGTCAGATCTGCCGGTGCTAGTAGTGAGTATAGAGGGGCTTAACGACAATGTTATTCTAGATATTCAGGTCAGTCTGCGACTAGTGCACCTCCTCGATTTGCAGGAAGGAGATTTGACCTCCCCATTTATTCAGGATAGGGTCAGAGCTCGAGAGTTTCGGATTCCCAGTTTGGAGGTGATCCCAGTCAGAGGAGACCACCGTTACCACGATGTAGCCAGTGCGGTAGATTTCATTCGGGTCCGTGTCACTGAGTCTTTGACGCTTGTTATGTATGTGGTCAGGTTGGGCACATGATGCGTGATTGTCCATCGATAGGTGGTAGAGTTGGGGAGCCTACCGGATCAGCAACCGGCTATTCTTCGTCTGTGCGCCTCGTAGGGCAGACCCCCCCAAGCTTCAGCAGTCCATGGTAGGGGCAGTAATAGCTAGACAAGTATACAAAAATTGTGTGGTTGTGGTATATGATCGCCAAACTACAACTGATTTGATTGAACTAGAAATGCTGGATTTTGATGTGATTATGGGCATGGATTGAAAATAGTTCGGTTCCAATTTCCAGGAGAACCAATGCTTGAATGGAAGGGTAACACAGCATCCCCAAGAGGTAGCTTTATTTTTTACCTTAAGGTAAGGAAGATGATCGCTAAAGGCTATATTTATCATCTAGTCAGGGTTCATGACATCGAAGCACAGCCGCGGACTTTTCAACCCATCCCGGTAGTAAACGAGTTTCCGGATGTATTTCCAGATGAACTTCCAGGTTTTCCACTGGAACAGAAATTGATTTTACCATTGATGTGTTGCCGGACCTTGAGCTCATATCTATACCTCCTTACAGAATGGCTCCTGCAGAATTGAAAGAGCTAGAGGCACAACTGAAAGATTTGCTCGAGAAGAAATTTATTAGGCCTAGCTCGTCACCATGGGGAGCACCTGTCTTGTTTGTAAGAAAGAAAGATGGCTCCCTACGAATTTTTATTGATTATAGACAGTTGAACAAGGTGACAATCAAGAATAAATATCCACTTCTGAGAATCGACGATTTGTTTGATCAATTGCAAGGTGCCATGTGGTTTTCAAAGATTGATCTGGGATTGGGGTATCACCATGTGAGAGTCAAAGAGGAAGACATTCCTAAAACAGCTATCAGAACTAGATATGGTCATTATGAATTTCGGGTGATCTCATTTGGGTTGTCGAACGCTCCAGTAGTGTTTATGAATGTGATTCATAATGTATTCAGGCCTTTTCTAGATCTATTTGTGTCACGACCCAGCCCCGTGGGCCGCGACTGGTGCCCTATAGGGACACCCGAACAGACATACATATCCAGTCATCATAGCCAAACTTAATTCAGATTTCATAATAGTTATTTCAAACGTAATTTAAATCAAAACTTGTCTTAAGCGGTCGTGCATATCAAAATATCATATCGGAACAGATAGAAGCGGCAGAATGCACATCATCGATCACATGTACAAATATAAACACAAGGGCCGTTTTGGCCACCATAACAAACGAACCGCATTAAGACACAGATCGTAATCAAAACAGACACATATAGGACCCTCGACCCACATATATGACTACAGGCCTCTACAAATACAAAACGAAAACATATGACGGGATAGGGCCCCGCCGTACGCCAAATAGTCAAATATACATATGCATATACACCACAAAAGCTATATAACTACATATGGGCTTCGGATCAACAGGAGCACTCTGTAATAGCAGAATGCGTGGCCTACACTGGCAGATCACGGATCTCTGTACCTGCGGGCATGAAACGCAGCCCCCGAAGAAAGGGGGTCAGTACGAAAGATGTAAATCATAGAGTGCAGAAGTGTAAACCATGACTGAGAACAAACCGAATACAAAAAGGGGAGTACTGACCAGTATATCAAAATCTGTAGGAAAACGTATATACATAATGCAGATAAAATCATGCAAAGCGCAGGAACGTGGTCACCACTCCGACGCTGGTGCCACACACAGCATAACACCAGAAGGTTCAAATCTCCGTACATCCCCGAACACACATATCATCATAACATATCACCAGCCATATCACAGCATAACTCCAAACGGAACCCGACCCTATGGCGAGGTCTCGGGAACCGTAACACAGCATACGGCCGAATTTATCATAGGGCGCACGAATCATAACCGGCCCGAGAACTGGTGAATGAAATCATAATAAGGGCACGAGCGGAGTCGTGAGCAAACAATGCAATTTATATATCAAAATACTTTTGCAGACTTGATACAATCATATGTTGACTCATTAGTCAAAATAGTTCGAACAATTAATCAAAACGGGGTTCATTTCACAAAAGTATTTCCAAAATGGTAATTATGGTTCAAAATATAATTTAGGATATCGTAGCAATCAAAATATTATTTTTCGATAGCCAAATTCACAAACGAAAATCCTTTGCCGACATTATACAAAAATGAGACTAATAGAGCAAACAAAAGGGTCTCGGAGTTAGTGGGCCCACCTCGGGTCAAGTCGAGGTGGCGGACATGAATCACGGACATTTGGGGTCGATGGAATCATACATGGAGGTTTCGAAGCAAATCGATTACATTTACAAAAGTTTTGAACATATGGTCACTTTCCAACAAAATATGAGTTTTATAGTTCAATTCAATTGAATGAATAGTACTCGATTTCCATTTCGGATTTCAAGGAACAGAATTGCCCCCGGGGCTCCAATATCGGCCTAGTATACCTAGGACATGCCAAAAGAAGGAATGGGGTAGCCTTACATACCTTTCTCACTTCTTACGCTTGTTCAAACTCGATTCCCGTTTCGTCCAAAATCTACAAATGGTCAAAGTTACCAATTAAGAATTTCAAGACTTAAGAATTCACTTAACTTCAAATTTGTCTACCGAAATTTTGGCAGCACTTCCCCTATACATATAACACCCCCGAGGCTTAGCTCGGCTCAATATATATCAACAACACAACCCACAATACCAATGTTATCACGAATCACATTAAAATGGTTCTAACGTCAATATTCTTCTCTTCTACATAAAGCAATACTTCCATTTCAAATTCCAAATTTCCAAACAAATCTCAAGGATTTCACATTCATCATTAACCAAGATCATCACAATATAATTTAGAAACATTTCATATCATTTGTACAAAATATTCATACGGTATACAAAATATACAACTTTCCACCAAAGTCATAATTCATTCAAAACTTCTAATCTTTAACATACTTATTCATAACATGATTCCATCTTCCAAGTTCATGAATCATCATCATAATTTGCACCCTACCAACTTCATTTTCATAATGTCGTAAGATCATACCTAAACGTCATAAACTTCTATATTCCATTTCAATGCAAACTTGCATCATTTTATCTTTATTTACATTGCAAGCATCGCAACAACATAACTAACATGTTAAACCAAATTAATTCATTCTCATTCCAAAATTCAAATACCACACGGCCACACTCCATTTTTCCAACTTCCATCAAATTCATTCAACTTTCATTCTCAATATGAATTCCATCATACACACAACTAGAATACAACATAAAATTCAACACATCTTAACTACACAACCATGCACTTACACGGCCACATATATACATACATACCCACTTTGCAAACTTTCATGTTTTCATGAATTCTACTCATTTCCATATACTACAACACAAACAAACCTTCATAACATAATAACATGGAATGAATTCTTACCTTTTCTCTTCAACTTCTTCAACTTCCACTTGCCATTCCACTTGCCAATCACAAGTACTTTCTTGCCTTAAAAATTATGCCATCTTGAAGATCACCCTTGAGTTAGTAATATTGGTAGAAAATTATGATTTTTGGATCACAACTAAGGGACTTGGAATTTTTTTTTCCTCCTTGAAGGGGCCGAATCTCCCCTTGTTCTTGCTCCCCTTCTCTTGTTTTATTTCTTTTGTTGAACATTCTTGAATAATAATGAGACTTATCCTTTCTTATATTAGTTGGTCACCTGATGAATCACATGACCAATTCCATGGGTTTGGGCCTAACCCATGGCCGGCCACCCTTCAATTTTTTTTGGGCCTCATTTTTCATCTTTTATTTTGAGCCCAATTAGTGATAATTCTCGTTTTGTAATTCCCGAAACTAATTTCCAAAATTCCAATTTTGCCCTTGGCCTTCCTCCGCACTTCCACATCAATATTTTTCATGAACAACACACACATATACTAATTCAAATCACCAAATGACCTTATTCCTTACAAATCAAAATTATTTCAAATTTTCCCGAATACGCAAAAATACGGGATATAACATCCTCCCCCCCTTTAGAACATTCGTCCTCGAATGTTAGATTAGTCTTATAGGGTCTGTAAGTACTTCGGGGGAGCTTCTTTTACGGCCCGCACAATTGATACACATTCGACCCTGAATATAATCAAGTAAGGAATTTAGATTACTTGTGGGCATAAGAACTAGGCGAGGACACCTCTTTTTTTTTTTTTCATTCTGTCCTCTCTTTCCAAGGTCATTGCTTTTTACCATAAGACCTTAACAGGGGTATATCTTTAGGGCGTAATCTCTGCGCTTGGCGATTCGGAATAATTACAGATTGTTCTTCATCAGACAATTCCTCCGTCACTTGAATATCATTCACTGGAAATGTTCTGAAGGGATCACCAACACATTTACGGAACATGGATACATGAAATGCCGGATGTACCATTTCCAGATCAAATGGTAGATCTCGCTCGTAAGTGACATTCTCAATCCTTTAAATAATCTGATAAAGTCCGATATGTTGCGGACTGAGCTTACTCTTTTTGCCGAATGACATTACACCTTTTATAGTTGATACTTCCAAAAACACCCAATCACTAAGCTGAAATTCCAAGGGTCGACGTCGTACCACGATTTCTGCCGACTCTAAGTTGCTAATTGTCTCCCTCAGATAAGTTTTACTTTATCAACGGCCTGCTGGATTATATCTGGACCGATTAATTCTGTTTCGCCAATATCAAACTAACCGATCAGTGACCTGAATTTTCTGCCATACAAAGCCTCATAGGTGCCATCTGGATGCTAGAATAGTAGTTGTTATTATAAGCAAACTCGATCAATGGTTAACGATCATCCCAGCTACCAACGAAATCAATAATACAGGTCCGCAGCATATCTTCTCGCGTCTGTATAGTGCGCTCGGCCTGTCTGTCGCTCTGAGGGTGGAATACTATGCTCAGACTTATCTGAGCCCCTAATCCTTCCTGGAAACAAATCTCCAGAAATTAGTCATAAACTGAGTACCTCTGTCTGAGACAATAGATATAGGAACCCCGTGGAGTCTCACTATTCCTTTAATACATATAGTCTGGCATAATCCTCAGCTGAATAAGTGGTTCTGACGAAAAGAAAATGGATTGATTTTGTCAGCCTATTAACCATACCCCATATAGAGATCATACTTCCACGGAGTGCGAGGCAAACCCGTAATGAGATCCATATTAATTATCTCCCACTTCCAAATCAGAATTTCCATTCCCTGAAACAATCTGCCCGGTTTCTAATGCTCAATTTTGAGTTGCTGACAATTCGGGCACTGGGCAACGAGCCTTGCGATGTCCTGTTTCATGTCATTCCGTCAATATAGACATCAGAGGTCATGGTACCTTTTAGTGGATTCGGGATAAACAGAATACCGAGCATTATACGCTTCGCTCATAATTGGCCGTTGCAGCCCTACGATGTCGGGCACCCATAATCTGCCTCGGTATAACAATACTCATCTGGTAAAACTTCGAGCTGGATCTTTTCCTTGTCAAAGGTCATCTTTCTACCATACCAGAATAGTCTCCTCAAATTGACGCTGTTTTACTTCTTCCATAATCGATAATTCTGCAACTTCTCAGACGAAAATTCCAATATCTTCAGAACCGACCAAACGGACTCCAAGGCTAGCCGACTAATGAGTTTTACAAACCAACTCTTTGTTTCTGAATGTACGCTGGTCAATGCCGTGCGTTTGCCACAACGTTAGCTTTTCTAGGGGGAGCACAAAATATTAACATCATAATCTTTCAATAATTCGAACCCTTTTTTTTTCTTCCGCAAATTCAGCTCCTTTTTCTTAAAATATATATACTGGAAGCTCTTTAGGGTCCGTATAAATATCAACGCGGACCCCATGTACGTAATGCCGCCATATCTTTAAAGCATGAATCACCGTAGTTAATTCCAGATCATGAGCGAATTAACTTTCCCCTCGTGCGGTCTGAGCTGCCGGGGAACATAGGCTATAATCGGACTATTCTCAAAGAACTACATATCTCTGTCAATGTCGAAGGCCTAAGCTAGTCCTTTATCGCTTCAGTCTTCTGTATGTCAGTTGTTTGCATGTACACTTACTCTGCTCACTCTCCTTCGTTACCCCTCTTTGGGGTTATACTTACACCATATTCGTATCTTTTCTTTCTAACCTACAACTTGATTATCTTCGTACGAAACCTTAACAGAATCATAATTACATTGCACGCAATCTTATCCAATAGCTGACACTCAGATATCGTAATTAACATAGCAATTTATCTTTTAATAATCGTATCCTTCCTCATTGGCCGATTTGGCCAAGTTATTCCTTCTTTCATACCCGTTCCTTATCCGTCGTTCTGTTTTTCTCGATATTCGAATTACTTGATATGCACATGATTCATCATTCCATACCATAGGTTTCCTTTGTCCTGCACTACTGCATTTTAGTTTGTTTTCGCAAATAATTCTCGTGCTTTACCCGTTGACTCTTTTAGAGGTTCTGCTTAATTACGTTTCTTACGGTTCGCTCTTTCTGAGATTTTGGATTACCTTCCACTCAATCATTCTCTTCTCTTTCCCAACATCGTCGTATTAGAATCTTCCAATCTCAACTGGTAGCAAAATGAATATTAGTTTATTCCGTAACACCTGTGCCATACCTTTCGCTTTGTCTCATAAATTCTGTCCGGTTAATGTTTTCCGTATATTACAACAATGGCTATCAGGGTCTGCCAAATCAATCGACACAATCATAAATGGGGGCCCTACACATACATATATATATCACTACCATTGCTTTTACAATACATCTTCAATCACTTGTTCATACTTACTCTAGTTTCAGAGCTCCGCTGCTTTTCTTCCCTGTTTAGCAATCTAATCCGTCTCAGCTCGTGTGGCCCCTATAAAGTTTCTAGCCATATCACACATCCTAATTCCCTTTTGGTTACCCAGAATTTCCTATTCGTCTCTCATATCTAAGTTTGCGAAAATTTTTGTACATTTCCCAGGGGGTCACCCATCCCAGAATTGCTCTGGCCCTGGCACGCTTAACCTTACAACTTTAATGACTTTAGGCACGTTAAGGCCGGTATAATTGCACTGATTCCCCCACACAGCCTTTGTCACGTAATTTAAGACAAATCGGGGCCTTAACAACTTTTCAAAACGTCCTCGTAGCGGGTCCCACCCTGGCCTAACGAGAATTCTATTACTTTTCTGACTTTATGATCACCGCGTCGCCCCCTGTAAACCCTCAATATTTATCTTTGTATATATATATTTCTAGACAGCCCCCGAGTTTAAGTTTTTATCTCACAAATTCTATCTCCCACAAGTCGAGGAAAACTGATAAAATGTTACGGTAGGGTATCTTCCGACCATCAGCAAAAGAAAGCTAGAGTCCGACGAACTTCGCGGAATCTTTTAATACTTAATTCACATAATTACCTCCACATTTATGTATATCTATATATTTGAGCCGAGAGCGAACCGCTCAGTCCTCCACTGCTTGTCGTACGTTTTGTATCCTTTCAATTAGAGGAAACTTGGTCGTCCGACATTTTTGCCCTTCACATGGGCTGTGCTAAAACAAAAAGGGTTGGAACGTATTTCTGGTCCCTCCAAATAAATTGCGAATTTGCTACTCGTATATGCTTTCTCGAGATATTTTTTTTTTTCCGATAAGGGTAATGCTTCTTACAATTAACATGGAGGGTACCTCTTAAACTTTTAATCCACCATAATAGATTTATCATATCGGTATCGACCTTCAAGACTGGTTAAGAATTTATATCTCATTTCCCTTTTCATATTTCTTAAAAAAAAATTGGGCAGAGGTTCCTCTGTATTTCTTACTATTCCAAAACCTATACACAGGAAATACCAACCATGCCTCACAGGGCCAACACATATACATATATACATATATACATATATACATATCATATCACGTCGCATCATAGCCACACAGGGCTAACAATTACAGATAGAAGCATACAGATGTCTAGGCTTACCTCACATGCCCAACTCAACTGCACCTGCTACACTTTTCATGTCTTATTTCTCCCTTCAATGTTCAACTTTATGTTTTAATCGTACTTCAGAATACCTTACCCAGCATACGTCTTTCATACCATTGCTTACCTGAGTAATGTGTAGCTTCCAATATCAGCAGTCGTTGTCTTACGTCGATACCGCTATCCAGCTGCAATCAGGGGTTAGAAAAAAAGGAATTCATTTCCTACAGCTGGCTCTATCGCACGATCTAAGATCCAAAGAAAGGGAACACCCTAAATGTCCTGTAGCCTCCTGTTTATAGATGTGGCGCACAACACACCGATAAACAAGACTCTACGAGACACGGCCTGCAGACATTTCGAGGACAAACCGCTCTGATACCACTTTTGTCACGACCCAGCCCCATGGGCCGCGACTGGTGCCCTATAGGGACACCCGAACAGACATACATATCCAGTCATCATAGCCAAACTTAATTCAGATTTCATAATTGTTATTTCAAACGTAATTTAAATCAAAACTTGTCTTAAGCGGTCGTGCATATCAAAATATCATATCGGAACAGATAGAAGCGGCGGAATGCACATCGCCGATCACATGTACAAATATAAACATAAGGGCCGTTTTGGCTACCATAACAAACAGACCGCATTAAGACACAGATCGTAATCAAAACAGACACATATAGGACCCTCGAACCACATATATGACTACAGGCCTCTACAAATACAAAACGAAAACATATGACGGGACAGGGCCCCGCCGTACCCCAAATAGTCAAATATACATATGCATATACACCACAAAAGCTATATAACTACATATGGGCTCCGGATCAACAGGAGCACTCTGTAATAGCAGAACGCGTGGCCTACACTGGCAGATCACGGATCTCTGTACCTGTGGGCATGAAACGCAGCCCCCGAAGAAAGGGGGTCAGTACGAAAGATGTACTGAGTATGTAAAGCATAGAGTGCAGAAGTGTAAACCATGACTGAGAACAAACCGAATACAAAAAGGGGAGTACTGACCAATATATCAAAATCTGTAGCAAAACGTATATACATAATGCAGATAAAATCATGCAAAGCTCAGGAACGTGGTCACCACTCCGACGCTGGTGCCACACACAGCATAACACCAGAAGGTTCAAATCTCCGTACATCCCCGAACACACATATCATCATAACATATCACCAGCCATATCACAGCATAACTCCAAACGGAACCCGGCCCTATGGCGAGGTCTCGGGAACCGTAACACAGCATACAACCGAATTTATCATAGGGCGCACGAATCATAACCGGCCCGGGAACCGGTGAACGAAATCAAAATAAGGGCACGAGCGGAGTCGTGAGCAAACAATGCAATTTATATATCAAAATACCTTTGCAGACTTGATAAAATCATATGTTGACTCATTAGTCAAAATAGTTCGAACAATTAATCAAAACGGGGTTCATTTCACAAAAGTATTTCCAAAATGGTAATTATGGTTCAAAATATAATTTAGGATATTGTAGCAATCAAAATATTATTTTTCGATAGCCAAATTCACAAACGAAAATCCTTTGCCGACATTATACAAAAATGAGACTAATAGAGCAAACAAAAGGGTCTCGGAGTTAGCGGGCCCACCTCGGGTCAAGTTGAGGTGGCGGACATGAATCATGGACATTTGGGGTCTATGGAATCATACATGGAGGTTTCGAAGCAAATCGATTACATTTACAAAAGTTTTGAACATATGTCACTTTCCAACAAAATATGAGTTTTATAGTTCAATTCAATTGAATGAATAGTACTCGATTTCCATTTCGGATTTCAAGGAACAGAATTGCCCCCGGGGCTCCAATATCGGCCTAGTATACCTAGGACATGCCAAAAGAAGGAATGCGGTAGCCTTACATACCTTTCTCACTTCTTACGCTTGTTCAAACTCGATTCCCGTTTCGTCCAAAATCTACAAATGGTCAAAGTTACCAATTAAGAATTTCAAGACTTAAGAATTCACTTAACTTCATATTTGTCTACCGAAATTTCGGCAGCACTTCCCCTATACATATAACACCCCCGAGGCTTAGCTCGGCTCAATATATATCAACAACACAACCCACAATACCAATGTTATCACGAATCACATTAAAATGGTTCTAACGTCAACATTCTTCTCTTCTACATAAAGCAATACTTCCATTTCAAATTTCAAATTTCCAAACAAATCTCAAGGATTTCACATTCATCATTAACCAAGATCATCACAATATAATTTAGAAACATTTCATATCATTTGTACAAAATATTTATACGGTATACAAAATATACAACTTTCCACCAAAGTCATAATTCATTCAAAACTTCTAATCTTTAACATACTTATTCATAACATGATTCCATCTTCCAAGTTCATCAATGATCATCATAATTTGCACCCTACCAACTTCATTTTCATAATGTCGTAAGATCATACCTAAACGACATAAACTTCTATATTCCATTTCAATGCAAACTTGCATCATTTTATCTTTATTTACATTGCAAGCATCGCAACAACATAACTAACATGTTAAACCAAATTAATTCATTCTCATTCCAAAATTCAAATACCACCCGGCCACACTCCATTTTTCCAACTTCCATCAAATTCATTCAACTTTCATTCTCAATATGAATTTCATCATACACACAACTAGAATACAACATAAAATTCAACACATCTTAACTACACAACCATGCACTTACACGGCCACATATATACATACACACCCACTTTGCAAACTTCTATGTTTTCATGAATTCTACTCATTTCCATATACTACAACACAAACAAACCTTCATAACATAATAACATGGAATGAATTCTTACCTTTTCTCTTCAACTTCTTCAACTTCCACTTGCCATTCCACTTGCCAATCACAAGTACTTTCTTGCCTTAAAAATTATGTCATCTTGAAGAGCACCCTTGAGTTAGTAATATTGCTAGAAAATTATGATTTTTGGATCACAACTAAGGGACTTGGAATTTTTTTTTCCTCCTTGAAGGGGCCGAATCTCCCCTTGTTCTTGCTCCCCTTCTCTTGTTTTATTTTTTTTGTTGAACATTCTTGAATAATAATGAGACTTATCCTTTCTTATATTAGTTGGTCACATGATGAATCACATGACCAATTCCATGGGTTTGGGCCTAACCCATGGCCGGCC
Organism: Lycium barbarum; assembly: GCF_019175385.1. Classification (NCBI taxonomy): domain Eukaryota; kingdom Viridiplantae; phylum Streptophyta; class Magnoliopsida; order Solanales; family Solanaceae; genus Lycium; species Lycium barbarum. Next base: position 84,800,986 of record NC_083341.1, read on the forward strand.
ACCCTTCAATTTTTTTTGGGCCTCATTTTTCATCTTTTATTTTGAGCCCAATTAGTGATAATTCTCGTTTTGTAATTCCCGAAACTAATTTCCAAAATTCCAATTTTGCCGTTGGCCTTACTCCGCACTTCCACATCAATATTTTTCATGAACAACACACACATATACTAATTCAAATCACCAAATGACCTTATTCCTTACAAATCAAAATTATTTCAAATTTTCCCGAATACGCAAAAATACGGGATATAACAATTTGTGATCGTGTATATCAACGGTATTCTAGTGTATTATCGGTCAAAAGCAGAGCATGCGGATCATCTACGTACTGTTCATGGAATTCTTCGGACTCGTGAATTGTATACTAAGTTTTCAAAATGTGAGTTTTGGTTGAATTCTGTGACTTTTATGGGCCATATTATCTCAGCTGATGGTATTCACGTGGATACTCAAAAGATCGAAGTCGTGAGGACTTGGCCGAGGCCTACAACGCCTACAGAAGTCCGTAGTTTTCTGGGATTGGCAGGTTACTATAGAAGATTTGTGGAAGGGTTTTCTTCTATTTCAGCACCATTGATGAAGTTAACTCATTAATCAGTAAAATTTCAATGGACTGATGTCTGTGAGCGTAGTTTCCAGGAATTGAAAGATAGATTCACTTCGGCCCCAATTCTAACACTTCCAGAAGGGTCGGAAGACTATGTTGTTTATTGTGATGCCTCCGGTATTGGGTTAGGCTGTGTATTAATACAGCATGGGAAGGTTATAGCTTAGGCTTCCAGGCAACTGGGAAAACATGAGAAGAATTACCCGACCCATGATCTTGAATTAGCAGTAGTTATTCATGCACTGAAGATATGGAGGCATTACTTGTATGGTGTACATGTTGATATTTATACGGATCATAAGAGTCTCCAGTATATCTTCAAACAGAAGGAGTTAAATCTTCGACAGAGGCGATAGTTAGAGTTTTGAAAGATTATAATGTGAGTATACTATATCATCCGGGAAAAACAAATGTGGTGGCTGATGCTCTTAGCCGTAAATATATGGGCAGCCTATGTGATGTTCAGAAGGAGAAGAGAGAATTAGATCGCGAGCTCCATCAGCTAGCTAGCCTGGGAGTTCGTTTAATTGATTAAGGCAATGCAGGAGTTGTTGTTCATAACCCAACTGTTTTATCCTTAGATATGGAGGTGAGAAAGCGCCAATATGAAGATCCCCAATTGAGTCACTATAGAGATACATTTCCTGAGAAAGAGAAGTCGCCATTTGAGGTTTCTGCAGATGGAGTTCTCAGGTATCGAGGTAGGCTGTGTATGCCAGATGTTGCAGGACTACGTCGTCAGATTTTGGAAGAAGCTCATGACTCCCGTTATTCTATTCACCCAAGAGCGACGAAGATGTACCATAATCTTCGGTGAATATATTGGTTGGATGGAATGAAGAAGGACATAGCAGAATTTGTGGCTTAGTGTCCAAATTTACCACAAGTGAAAATTGAGCATCAAAGCCAAGAGGATTGTTACAATCCATGGAAATTCCAACCTGGAAATGGGAAGTGATCAACATGGATTTCAATGTAGGTTTGCCTCATTCCCGATGCAAGTATAACTTCATATGGATGATTGTTGACAGACTCACGAAATCAGCTTATTTTCATCCAGTCAGAACCATATATTCAGCAAAAGATTATGCAAGGTTATATCTTAAGAACATAGTGCGACTTCATGGTGTCCCAGTATCTATTATCACAGATAGAGGAGCATAATTTACTGCTAAATTCTGGAAGTCTTTTCAAGAAGGTTTGGGAACTCAAGTGGGACTCAGCACAACATTTCATCAATAAACTGATGGGCAAGCCGAACGCACTATTCAGACCATGGAGGTTTTGTTGCGGCATGTATACTAGATTTTTGAGGAAATTGGGATGAACATCTACCACTTATTGAATTTTCATATAACACCAGTTATCATTCTAGCATTCAGATGGCTCCATATGAAGGTTTATATGGGCGGAAATGTAGATCGCCAATCGGATGGTTTGAAGTGGGGGAAACATAACTAATAGGACTAGAATTAATCCAACAAGCAGTTGAAAATATTAAGCTTATTCGAGATCGGTTGTTGACAACCCAGAGCCGCCAGAAGTCTTATACGGACAACTGTCGATGAAAATTAGAATTCCAAGTCAATGACTGGTATTTCTAAAAGTGTCACCAATGATGGGTGTGATGAGGTTTGGCAAGAAGGGCAAGCTTAGCCCCTGATATATTAGACGTTATAATATTGTACGCAAAGTGGGCCAAGGAGCTAATGAATTGTACTTACCTCCAGAACTCGAGTTAGTTCATCCAGTTTTCTATGTATCGATACTCCGTTAATGTGTTGGAGATCCTTCTAGAATCATACCTGTAAATGATGTTCAAATCACCGAGAAGTTGGCTTATGAAGAAGTACCTATTGCTATACTAGACAGACAGGTACGGAAACTCAAAACTAAAGATGTAGCTTCAATAAAGGTTCTGTGGAGGAATAATAATAGAGAAGAAACGACATGGGAAGCGGAAGAAGATATGAAGTCCAAATATCCGCATTTGTTTCCACCCCCGGAAGAGGCTCAAGATGAGCCGCCATTGTCCCCAGGTATGAAATGCTTTCTTTATTCATTCTCGGGTCGTGTGTGGCCATGTTTCTTGCTATGATATTGTAGCCCTGTGTTGCAATGTTATTTTGGGTTGCTGTGACAGGATGGTAGTGCTATGTTACAGGGGAAACTCTGGCGAAAGTTTTACAAAACTCCCCGGGAACTTAACATTCGGGGATGAATGTTCTTAAAAGGGGGAGAATGTTACGCCTTGGATGTTTCACGTTGTTGTGCGGTGATTATACTAACGCAATTTAGGGTGTACATGAGGTCCCTACAAAGATGAGGAGATATTTAATAATTCTAATTAAGATTCCAAAGACATTTGAGGCAAGGGAGGAAAGTTCGTCAAAATGAAACTTCACTGCAGTTCTGCGAAAAGGGTGGTTCGACGGTCATTCTTTGTACCGTCGGACGGGTCGACGCTTCATCGATTGTGCCGTAGAATTGATTTAGCGCAAAGACCATTCGACGGAGTAGATCGATGCTCCATCGATCAGTTCGACGGACCGTCCTTCTCACGGTAGAATGAAAGGAAACGAAAGTTGCTTACTGGAAATTTCACGACTTCGACGGTCAAAACGACGCTTCATCGTTCATACCGTATGATTTCGCGATGGGTCAGATTTTTTTATATATGGACGAACCAAGCTCATTTTTTTTCTTCATTTATCATCTTCTCCAACCCTTTCCACATCTCTAGAACCTTCCCCACACTATATCAACATAAACCCATGATAAATCAAAGATTAAACACCAAAATTTAGTAGAATCAAGTGCAAGGATGTTCTCTAAGGCTTGTGAAAATCAAGAATTCCTTTGAAATTAAAGCTAGGGTTTTCTCCAAGTGAAGTATCTTCATTCAAAGATCATTCCTACACAATCAAAGGTGAGTTTTATGCTCATTTCATGTTATTAAGAATATTGAGTGGTTGAAAGACTTGGATTGAGGAGGGAAGTAGAATATGGAAGTCAAATGTGAAAATAATGGTATTTTTGAATATTGACTTGACATGAATGATAGTTCTTGACATGTCATGGGTATAATCTTGTTATGAACACGACGTTGTATGGTAACTATGGTTATGGATGACTTTGAGAGGGAATTTTGAGAATTGAATAATGCCTAGCTTAACAAAGTTTATTGATTATGATATTATGGATGTTGTTATTGATGTTTGGGAGTTGTTATATTATATGGAGAAAACTGTAGAAACAAAGGAAGTGGTGCCCAATTTTCGATAGCCCTTAGTCGCCTTAGCTTAGCTTAAAATATGTTTCCGGATATCTAATCTTGGTACGAATTCTCTTGAATGTAGAATCGTGAACTTGGAGGGAAGCGTTTTGTTAGAAAAGTCAGAGAGACGTAAAGGTATGTAAGGCTAGTCCCTTTCTTTCAAAGGCATGACTCTTATTTTGTGATTCCCTTTCTTTATTCCCAGGATCTTCTTACATCCTAAAAAATGAAGGTTAAAGGTTCTTAAGGGCTTCTTATGAGATAGAGATAAGATATGTTCCATGATAATGATGATGATAATGATGCTATGATGTGCTTGATATTCTTATCTTATGATTTCGTTGATGTTACTTCTTGTTGCTAGTCTCACCTCATGTTACTAGTTCCTTCAGGGTTAGACATGACGATCATGGCTATTCCATAACGTTATTGGAGGTTACCGGCTTTACGTCACTCCGATAGAGTTGTAGCTTTCACTTGGGCTCTTATGCATGCTTATGTTATTTTTATATATGATTACACCTTGCCTACATGGCCGGGCAGTATGACACCGCGCCGTCCTATAAGTGACCGGACAGACACACCACTGCAGTGGGCAGCTTACACCCCGAACGCGCGAGGCCTGGATGCGGGCTAATGATGATCACACCGTATCTATATGGTCGGGTCACACCGTACCTATATGGTCGGGTCACACCGTACCTATATGGTCGGGCAGCTTATATATGTATGATATGATATTGTTTTTATTATAAAAGTTAGCATGCATGACTCCGCCTTAGGAGGCAACCTGTTAAATGCTCCTCGCTTTATGTTTCTGTATGTCTTTATTATGCTGTTGTACATGTCTTACATACATAGATGTGTTTTGCCTTGTCGGCCTATATTTTGGACGTCATTTTGTTAGCCTCGTCGGCTTATGTACATTGATATGGGTATAGTTATTAATGTTGATATAAAGGTATTGTTTTCCAATGGGATTAGTATGATTGATGAATAGAAATGTATGATTTTATATGTGGCTCACCCAGATGTAAATGTAAAGGTACGATAAGAGGTGCCCGGGTGGGCTAGCACCGGGTGCCCGTCGCGGCCCTCCGGTTGGGTCGTGAAAAAAGGAAAGGAAGATAGTGTGCCTATGGATAGCAAGATAGTAGTACTGCCTGAGATTAGGGAGTACCTCGTAAGTCATGAAATTCCAAGCCGTTGGTTATATCAATTGTGAGAGTGTATGACATAGAACCATAAACAATTGCCATGATGAAATGGCTAACAAAATGGTGCAAGTATGACGATAAGGAGCCGAAGAAGAATGGAGGTTAGTTTAAGTCCCAATTAGTCACCGGTATAAGAAAGCCAAGGACATAAGAAGAAAGCATACGCGTATTGGAAGGAAATTATGATTAAGTAAGATTTTATCTCAGTTCTATGTTCATAAGTTTATTTTGTGATTATGCTAAAACTGAGGGGAGGAAATTAGAGGAAAAGTTCAAATATGAATATGATGATATTGTAAGGAATTAAGGGGGGTCCGACAAAGGAATTAAAAGGAGATGATATTGTCACAACCCAGCTAGGGGCCGCGATGGGTACCCGGAGCTAGTTACCGAGCACCGCTCACTCTACTACTTATCTTGCTCATTTAATACTCTTTTGTCAATTTTACATACCAATTGTAGGAAACTCATATTTAATCGAAACATAAATACTTTATTTACATTTGCCTCCTGGTCATCAAAATAATATACATACGTATGAAAACATCTTGTGAGACCATCTAACCCACACTGCGTATCTACGAGCCTCTACTAACATAATGAAAACATAGACGGAACAAGACTCCGTCATGCCCAAAATATGCATATATGAATGTACATCAAAAGAATAGTCATAAGCACCTCCGAACGATGGAGTGCTATCAATCAGCTGACAGCTACTGAGGACCTCGGCCAAGCTCTCCTCCCTGTCTACCTGTGGGGCATGAACACAGCGTCCGAAGAAAGGACGTCAGTACGAATATTGTACCGAGTATGAGAGGCATACATAATGAAAGGAAACATCAATAATATGAGGATAAAATCAACAAGAGACGTCTGGATCTGACTGATAATCATAAATGAAGTAATGCATGCTATCTTACTCATACTCATCATCATGACATGTATGCATCATATGCAAGCTGCCCGTCCATGTCGGAACGGTGTGATAATCAATAATATTAGCCCGCGTTCAGGCCTCCCGCGTTCGGGGTACCATCTCATGCCACCCACTAGTGGTGTCTGCCCACGCCCGTAGGTCGTGGTGTATCCGTATCGCCACCCGCCGAAGCGGTGTCTGCCCGGCCAACTAGGCCCGGTGTGAATGTAATCATGACATGCTTAATGTCAATAATCATAATAATATGCTCATCATAAAATACTCATCTTATCATGATATATGTATATATGACTCATGATCAACTTTACTCTATCGGGGTGACGTAAGGTCGTGATCCCCCGATTACATTATGGAACCATCATGGACATTTTGCCTCACCTTGAAAGGACTAGTACATAAGGTGAGTGTAGGCAAGGAATAACATCATCATCATTCTAGTGTCATCATATCGTATAACTTATCTCATATAGACATCCATAAGTATGAGCTTTTAACTTCTTAGAATGTAAGGACTCATAAAAGGAATATGGATTCAAGTTAAAAGATTCATGCCATTAAAAAGCAGGACTAGCCTCACATACCATGGTCGTTTAGCTAAGATATCGCTCACTTGTTCTCCGTCAATATCACGTCGTTACCTTCATAAGAGAATTCGTATCAACATTAGTAAACTAACTATAAGAACGCGTCGCAAATTCTAGGAGAAGTTGGGCAGCGTCTCCTTTGTTCATACTACTTTTCTCATGTTTTATATCAACTCCCAACATTCATAATATTATTCATAGTATCACAATCGGCAATCGTCATTTACGTACATTTAGCAAAATCCACCATTTTCCTCCAATTTCCCCCTATTTAGCCTTATGACTCGTCTTTGCGTTTTCATGCATTTAGTGCTTGATTCATGATATAAAAATCGTTTATAATGTAATTGTACTCTCAACACTTCTACATTCATATTTCAATTCCACTATCATTCATTTATGTCACTATTCACTCAATAATGACCCATTTCTATGTTCTTCTACATTTCAAGTGTCTAAGCTTTCCAATACTTCAAACAACATGGAATAATCATGAAACTTACCTTGGATGATGGTTCAACAATTCTTAAGTTGAAACACTTCAATTAGCCAAAACTCTAGTTCCACCTTCTTGGGAATTTCTTGACTTAGAAGATCCTTTGATGTGTTCTTACACTTATTTTTATGAATTTGGTGTTGTTGGTCTTGATGTTGCTTGATTCTTTGGGATTTCTATAGATGAAGTATGTGGAGAGGTCTAGAAGTTTCTTGAGTTGGTTGAATGAATAATGAGTTGAAATGAGGCTTAAGTCCCCTTTAAAAATCACAAAATCTGATCTTTAATGAATTCTTGTCGGGATGAACAGTGGTCGTAAACCACCATATACGGATCGTATTTTGATTTACGGTCCGTCCACTGTGGTCGTATTTAACCATTTCAAAGGCAGAAAGTTTTGGCTGATGGACATGGTAGTTTACGACCTGGTTTACGGTCCGTAAACTAGTTTACGGGCCGTAAACTGGGTCATTTTTAACCATATTCAACATTTACAGAAAGTTGGGATTTTTGACAAGCTGGAGGAAGATTGCACTATACGGTCCGTAAATCACTTTACGGGCCGTATAGTGCCATATACGACCACTGGACAGAAAATTTTCCGCGACTTTCTTAATTTCCAAAAATTCTTAATTAGCCATTCCCGACTTAATAAAACATCATTCACTCAACTTTTCATCATTCCACTCATCATACAAGTACGGAGAAATTTCCGAGGTGTAACATTCTTCCCCCCTTTTGGAACATTCGTCCTCGAATGTTCGACACTCGGGGATTCTGGAAAATTTTTGCCAGAGTTTCCTTTGTAATTTGGATACTACCTTTCCATTACAACAACCCACAATATCTTTGCCTCACAAGGCTATATCACAATATCACCACATGTATGGCCACCCACGACCAAAAACATAAAACTAAAACATACATACCTTACACCATCGACGTCTCATCTTGAATCTCTTTTGGGGATTGCAACAATTGGGGGTACATAGATTTCATCTTCTCCTCTGCTTCCCAAGTCATTTCTTCCCGATTATTGTTCCGCCATAGAACTTTGACTGAAGCAACCTCTTTGTTCCGAAGCCTTCGTACTTGTCTATCCAAAATGGCAATGGTCATTTCCTCGTATGTTAGCTCCTCTGTTACTTGCACATCATCAATCGGAACTATGAAGGCAATACACTTGCGGAGCATCGAAACATGGAATACTGGATGCACGGATTCGAGCTCTGAAGGCAAGTCCAATTCGTAGACTACTCGACCCACCTTGAGAATGATTTGGTAGGGTCCGATATATCTGGGACTTAGCTTTCCCTTCTTGCCAAATCTCATCACTCCCTTCATCGGCGATACCTTCAGGAACACCCAATCACCCACCTGAAATTCCAAATCTCGTCGGCGATTATCTGCATAAGACTTTTGGCGACTTTGAGCTGTTAACAGTCGGTCTCAAATCACTTTAACCTTCTCAACTGCTTGCTGGATCAATTCGGGGCCTATCAATTGGACTTCTCCGGTTTCAAACCATCCAATAGGAGATCTGTATTTTCTTCCATATAAGGCCTCGTATGGAGCCATTTGAATACTGGAATGATAGTTGTTATTATAGACAAATTCAATAAGAGGAAAATGCTCATCCCAACTGCCACCAAAGTTCAGCACACACGCTCGTAGCATATCTTCCAAGGTCTGAATAGTACGCTCGGCTTGTCCGTCGGTCTGCGGATGGAACGCCGTGCTGAGCTTCACTTGAGTACCTAGACCTTCTTGAAAGGACATCCAGAACTTGGCTGTGAACTGTGCCCCTCTATCTGTGTTAATGGCCAAAGGAATACCATGAAGTCGTACAATCTCCTTGAGATACAATTTAGCATAATCTTCCGCTAAATATGTGGTTCTAACTGGGAGAAAATGAGTTGCTTTCGTGAGTCTATCCACGATCTCCCATATAGAATCATACTTCCCTCGCGTACGGGGTAATCCTACCACAAAGTCCATGTTAATTTCTTCCCATTTCCACATAGGAATTTCCATTGCTTGCAATAAGCCTCCTGGTTTTTGATGCTCGGCCTTCACTTGCTGGCAATTTGGGCACTGTGCTACAAATTTTGCTATGTCTCGCTTCATGCCATCCCACCAATATATCAATTTGAGATCGTGGTACATCTTGGTTGCACCTGGATGAATAGAATACCGGGAATAATGTGCTTCCTCTAAAATCCGTTGGCGCAAGTTTGCTACATTCGGTACACATAACTTGTCTCGATATCTAAGAACCCCTTCTATGGAAACTTCGAATGGAGACTTTTCCTTTCCATGGGATAGATCTCGGTAGTGGCTTAATTGAGGATCTTCATATTGTCATTCCTTCACTTCTAGGTTCAATGATGAAACTGTGGGGTCATTGACGCTAATACCTGCATCTCCTGAATCAATTGGCCGTACACCGAGACTTGCTAACCGATGGACCTCACGAACCATTTCTCGCTTTTCCGAAGGAAGTCCGCATAAACTACCCATCGATCGGCGGCTAAGGGCATCTGCTACTACATTAGCCTTTCCTGGATGATATAGGATGTTCGCATCGTAATCCTTCAGTAATTCTAACCATCGCCTTTGCCGCAGGTTCAACTCCTTCTGTTTGAAAATATATTGAAGGCTTTTGTGATCCGTATAGATGTCCACGTGCACACCATATAAGTAGTGTCTCCACATTTTCAATGCATGAATGACCGCAGCTAGCTCGAGATCATGAGTGGGATAATTCTGTTCATATTTTGGCAACTGTCTCGAAGCATATGCAATAACCTTCCCATTCTGCATCAATACACATCCTAATCCCACTCCGGAGGCGTCACAATATACTACATAGCCATCTGATCCTTCCGGAACTGTTAGCACTGGCGCTGAGGTCAACCTATTTTTCAGCTCTTGGAAGCTACGCTCACAGGCATCACTCCATTGGAATTTAGCTGACTTCTGGGTTAACTTTGTCAATGGGGCTGAAATAGATGAGAAGCCCTCTATAAATCTTCTATAGTATCCTGCTAACCCAAGGAAACTACGAACTTCTGTAGGCGTCGTAGGTCTTGGCCAAGTCTTCACAGCTTCTATTTTCTGAGTGTCGATTCGGATACCATCATCTGAAATAACATGGCCTAGAAATGCCACTGAGTTTAGCCAAAACTCGCACTTCGAAAACTTTGCATACAATTCCTGATCTCGAAGAACGCCAAGAACAATCCTTAGATGATCCGCATGTTCTGACTCTGTGCGAGAGTACACTAGGATATCATCAATAAATACTATCACAAAGAGGTCCAAGAACGGCCTGAACACATTATTCATTAAATTCATGAACACTGCCGGGGCATTCGTCAACCCGAACGACATTACTCCAAACTCGTAGTGACCATATCATGTCCTGAAGGCAGTCTTGGGAATATCTGCTTCCCTAATTCTCACCTGATGATAACCCAATCTCAGATCTATCTTGGAGAACCATTTAGCACCTTGCAATTGATCGAACAAGTCATCAATTCTTGGAAGGGGATATCTGTTCTTCACCGTCACTTTGTTCAGCTGTTTGTAATCAATACACATTCGTAAAGAACCGTCTTTCTTCCTTTCGGACAAGACTGGTGCTCCCCATGGCGAGGAACTAGGTCTTATAAACCCCTTCTCAAGTAAATCTTTTAGCTGTGCTTTTAGCTCTTTTAGTTCTGCTGGAGCAATTCGATACGGAGGAATAGAAATAGGCTCGGTGTTTGGTAATACATCAATGGAAAAGTCGATTTCCCTTTCTGGAGCAAGGCCTGATAACTCGTCGGGAAACACATCTAGGAATTCATTCACTACCGGGACAGACTGGAAAGTTGGCACTTCCACTTCCGTGTCATGAACCCGAACTAGATGACAAATATAACCCTTGGCTATCATCTTTCTCGCCTTAAGGTAGGAAATAAACCTACCATTTGGGGAAACTGTATTACCCTTCCACTCGAGTATGGGCTCTTTTTGAAATTGGAAGAGAACTACCTTTGTCCGGCAGCAAACATTAGCATAGCATGATGCCAACCAGTCCATACCCATAATTACGTCAAAATCTATCATCTCAAGTTCAATCAAATCAGCCCTTGTCTGACGATCACATATAATGACTACACAGTTCTTATATACTTGCCTCGCTATTACAGGATCACCAACCGGAGTGAATACCTCGAAAGGTTTAATCGGCTCGGGTCTCACCCCAACACAATCAGCGATATACGGAGTAATATATGAGAAGTTAGAACCCGGATCAATCAGAGCATATACGTCATGGGAAAATATAGTCAAGGTACCTGTGACAACATCTGGGGAAGACTCAAGGTCCTGTCGCCCGGCTAATGCATACACACGGGGCTGAACAGCACCTGAAGTGGATGCTCCCCCTCTACCTCTGCCTCTGCCTGCTGTAGTCTGACAAGTCTGTGCTGTCGGGCGCGCTGAAGAAGAACCCATTGCTGAACCTATGGGCTGAGTCCCCGCTCTATCTCTTACTGAAGGGCAATCTCTCATCATATGACCAACCTGCCCGCAAGCATAACAAGCATCCGAACCCTGACGACACTGTCCGGAATGTAATTTGCCACACTGGCTACACCGCGGTACTGGAGGTCTCCTCTGGCTAAAGTCTCCCATAGACTGCGAATCTGAGGCCCTCGAACTCTGTCCCAGACCTGACTGAAAAGAACGGTCAAATCTCCTATCCGAGAATCTGGGAGGTGCACTGGTCGCTGACTGACCTGAGTGCCTAGAATGCGTCTGTCTCGGTCCCTCTCGGTACTCACTGCTCTCACCCATAGATCTAGCCCTCTTACCTTGTCTTCTGTCACCCTCACGATCACTTCTCTGTTGTCGTTGTCGTTCCTCGAGGTTCTGAGCATGGGCCTGTATCCGGGAAATATCCATCCCGTCCTGCAACGAGGCTGTCAGACAATCTCTGAACAAGTGTGGTCCTAAACCACTCACAAATCTATAGACTCGGTCTCCTATGTCAGCCACCATAGTCGGAGCATACCGGGCCAATGAGTTAAATTTCATACTATACTCTCGGGCACTCATGCTTCCTTGTTTCAAATTCAAGAACCTGTCCGCTCTGGCTCGGCGAACTTCAGGTGGCAAGTAGTGACGAATAAAGGCATCCAAAAACTCTTGCCAAACGGGAGGTGGTGCGTTCTTGTCACGACCCAACCCCATAGGCCGTGACTAGTGCCCGATCTGAGCACCCGAACACATCTATCAAATGCTATCTCAAATTTTATCAAACGCATTCAAGTATATAGCGGAAGCCGACAAGGCTATATTTCAAAGTTAGATACTTTCCAGAAAAATTTCGGCAGAGTTTCCTTTGTTTTACAGGCTATCCAAAATAACCCTACGCACAGAAAATACCAACAAAAGACCACACAGGGCCAACGAAGCAACATTTAAACATATGCGGACCGGCCGCCGCGGCGAATGAGATCGCCCAAACACAACATATACACGCATCTGTACAGAAAGACCCCAACCCACAAACATGTCCACAGACCTCTAAACAGACCGACAGAATCATATGACGGGACAGGGCCCCGCCGTACCCATGAACGAGAATATATATATATACAGTAGTGACAGACTATACCAAAAGATGGGCTCTGGATAAGAGAGCGCTCCAAAATAGGAGAATAAGATCCTAAGCGGACGGATCAGCAAACCTGTCGTCGGTACCTGCGCGGCATGAAAACGCAGCCCCCGAAGAAAGGGGGTCAGTACGAAATATGTACTGAATATGCAAAGCCTGAATTACAGAAACAAAATCATAACTGGTACAGAACGTACAGAAAGTAAATAGAAAACCCAAAGTATCAGATACATATTTTCAAAACATGCAGAGTGTGTACAGAAACATATGTCACATCAAATCCGGCCCCTGCCAAGGGACTCGGCAGACAGAACGTGGCCACCCTCCCGACGTTGGTGCCACAACACAGAAGAATCAGAACAGGGGCATAACCCCGTAACATAATATGTCATATCAGATGGCCATAGCAAATCATATCAGAACAAGCGTACATGGCACAGCATACTCCACAAACCCATGTACGCGTATACCTGCCCCCTCACATCGAGGCACGGCGAACAATGCAAAGGATCACGCTTGACAACATATCCTGGCCCGGGCTCAGTGGGGGAAACATTGAGGCATCCACGAACGGAGTAGTGAGAAACTAAATGCACTAAAAATACCATATATATATTTCCAGAGACTCAATGAGGCATATCGAATGTCAAATCAAATCAATGAAATCGGACGGAAACATAGTAAGTAAATTTAGATGTCATAACGGGTTACGGAGGCATAATCTATCCGAGATCGTTTTCAAGATTCAAAACAATTTATAAGACTTAATGAAATATTTAAAATAGTTTTTATTTAGTAGATAAAGGAGTAGTTAGAGTATCTCTAACGAAAACGCTCGAAGACAAGTCATAGACACATAAAGGGTAAAATTGGAAATAGTGGGCCCACCTCGGAACCAATGAAGCGGTGGGCTCAAATTACGTATTTTTAAGCTTATGGGGTCACCTACAAAGGTTCTAGGACATTCCATAACTTCGTAAGCAATTTGGGAAAAAATTTCATAATTTTTCATCAAAGCATACTTAAGGAATTCAATTCTATTGAATGAAAAAGCGACGATTTCAAACGCGGATTCCGATGGACAGAATATTCCCCGAGGCGTAAATCCAAGCCTAGTACATCTAGGACATGCCAAGAGAAGAATCGGGATAGCTTTACATACCTTTCTTGCCCTTTACGCTTGCCAAAACTCAAATCCCGTTTCGTCCAAAACCTACAAATGGTCACATTTACCAATTTACTATTCATAAGACTTAAAATTTCAACCTTAACCAATTCTTGTCTATAAAAATTTGAGCAGCATCTCCCCTATATATATATCATCCCCGAGGTTAAAACTCGGCTAAAACAACAACAACCATACCAACAACAATATATACAACATCAATAATCGACTAGGAACGCATTCTAGCGTAAATAGTCTTATTTTCCAAATAATGCGACAATTCCAAATCCAACTTTGCATTTACAACCCGATATCAATATTTTCATATTCACATACTAATATAAGACCATTCAAACATAAACCAAAAGTATTCCAAGCTATATATTCAATATTCAACAATTCCATCAACTTCCATATTCAATCCAAAATTCTTATATATGCAACAAAACCATTCCAACACATTTTCTACTTACTAATTCATCTCCAACAACAATCTACACTTTAACAACTTCATTATCTTAATATCATAAAATCACATTAATGTGTCATAATTCTCTACATTCCATTTTCATGTCAACTTCACTCATATAATCTTCCTTTGCATTGTGAAGATCACAATAACACAACTAACATGTTAAAAAAAATAAATCCAACATTATCTCAACAACATATACCACACGGCCAACATGGCTTCTTTCCAATTTCATCCAATTTTCATTCAACTTCCATAATTTCATAAAAACTACATTAAAATCACATAATTTCCTATAACCATTTTCAACAATTTTCCATACCAACTTGAACCATTTCCTTCCATTTCCATTACAAGGCTTCAACAACACAATTAACATAACAAATAAAATTGGTTCATTCTTCTACACACATACATACCCACTTTGCAAACTTCCATATTTCCATAATTTCCACTCATTTCTACATACTACAACATAAACAAACCTTCATAACATAAGAAAAAGGAATTGATTCTTACCTTTTTCTACAAATTTCTTCACTTGAACAAGTTGTCAACTTGAAGAAATAAGTGCTCCTTCTTCCAAAACAACTACACCAAGTTGTAAAGGACCCTTAATTGAGTAGGAAAACCACAAGCTAATAATTTTTGGAGGAATATTTTGAGGACCTAATTTTCCAAGGTCTTGGCCGTGTGGTCCTTCAAGTTTTTGCTCTTCTTTTTCTCTCAATTTTGTTCTTGAAGATTCTTGAAAATGAAAGAATTGTGGTCTAATGTCTCATTTAATACATGGATTAATGAATTACCATGGGCTTGGGCCATATGGCCGGCCACCCCTCTTTTGGGCCTAAATTTTCTCCCCTTTTATCTTTTTTTTTGGGCCAACCCGGTTGGTCACGAGTTGGGCCTAGCCCACTGACCTTTCGACCTTAAAACGTCCATATCTCCTTGTACCGACGTCACCTGGGAACCCACGAACTATGGTTGGAAAGCTAATTCAATTATCTACAACTTCGACTTCTTGGTATTTTTCCAAATTCCAAACATATAATACCGTTTTTGCCCCCCAAAGTCAGGTCACCCGAAAACATTTTCTTAAAAATATTCGTTTGGAGGACTTCCACTTTGATTTGGCCCAAGGGTCCTTCTTGAGTTGTGTTTAACTTCACATATGTGATTCATATAATTTGTCACATGTCCCCCCAAAAAAAAAAAAAAAAAACTTGACGTGTGGGCCCCACCTCAGCTTACAAATAATCCGACGTTCAAAAATACGGGATGTAACAGTTCTCTCCCCTTGATATCACCCAATTTTTATACCATAGTACCGCCACGTCGTGAAGTCTATATGAGGCCAACTCCACGGATTCGGTCTCAGAAGCATGCATAAATTTCAGCGTCCGCAACATCTCATCGATTAAACCTTGTGGGTCCTCATCCGGCTTCGACCCGAAAAATTCTGGAGGGTTTAGAGTAAGGAAATCACGGGCTCTTGTACTAGCTGAACGATCACTTGGGCCCGCATTTTGTCGTTGTGCCTGAGCGGCAACCAACTGCGTTAATAAATGTATGGCCTCGGACACTTGTTGACCCGAAGTACCCGGTGGAGGAATCGGAGCTGAGGCTCCTCCCTGCTCTTCTACATTGGGCGCGGCCTCACCTTGCGATTCACTTTCCTCTACAGTTGCCGGAGGCTCTCTTTCCGCCTGCCTCTTTGTCGAAGCTTTTCCTTTCTGGGCAGCAGTAGCTTTTCCTTTCGGCGGCATTTTCTGAAACCATAACGCACTTTTAGGAATGATATAATCCTAGACATGGCTCTATCGCACGACCTCATGAGAAGAAAGATGGTCATTTTCCTAAATGCCCTGTAGCCTTTTGTTTATTAGCGTAGCGCGCAACACACCATAAACAAGACTCTACTAGACATGGCTCGTAGACACTTCCTAGGGCGAACAGCTCTGATACCACTTCTGTCACGACCCAGCTAGAGGACGCGATGGGTACCCGGAGCTAATTACCGAGCACCGCTCACTCTACTACTTATCTTGCTCATTTAATACTCTTTTGTCAATTTTACATACCAATTGTAGGAAACTCATATTTAATCGAAACATAAATACTTTATTTACATTTGCCTCCTGGCCATCAAAATAATATACATACGTATGAAAACATCTTGTGAGACCATCTAACCTACACTGCGTATCTACGAGCCTCTACTAACATAATGAATACATAGACGGAACAAGACTCCGTCATGCCCAAAATATGCATATATGAATGTACATCAAAAGAATAGCCATAAGCACCTCCGAACGATGGAGTGCTATCAATCAGCTGACAGCTACTGAGGACCTGGGCCAAGCTCTCCTCCCTGTCTACCTGTGGGGCATGAACACAGCGTCCGAAGAAAGGACGTCAGTACAAATATTGTACCGAGTATGAGAGGCATACATAATTAAAGGAAACATCAATAATATGAGGATAAAATCAACAAGAGACGTCTGGATCTGACTGATAATCAAAAATGAAGTAATGCATGCTATCTTACTCATACTCATCATCATGACATGTATGCATCATATGCAAGCTTCCCGTCCATGTCGGAACGGTGTGATAATCAATAATATTAGCCCGCGTCCAGGCCTCCCGCGTCCGGGGTACCATCTCATGCCGCCCACTAGTGGTGTCTTCCCACGCCCGTAAGTCGTGGTGTATCCGTATCGCCGCCCGCCGAAGGGTTGTCTGCCCGGCCAACTAGGCCCGGTGTGAATGCAATCATGACATGCTTAATGTAAATACTCATAATAATATGCTCATCATAAAATACTCATCTTATCATGATATGTGTATATATGACTCATGATCAACTTTACCCTATCGGGGTGACGTAAGGTCGTGATCCCCCGATTACATTATGGAACCATCATGGACATTTTGCCTCACCTTGAAAGGACTAGTACATAAGGTGAGTGTAGGCAAGGAATAACATCATCATCATTCTAGTGTCATTATATCGTATAACTTATCTCATATAGACATCCATAAGTATGAGCTTTTAACTTCTTAGAATGTAAGGACTCATAAAAGGAATAGGGATTCAAGTTAAAAGATTCATGCCATTAAAAAGAAGGACTAGCCTCATATACCTTGGTTGTTTAGCTAAGATATCGATCACTTGTTCTCCGTCGATATCACGTCGTTACCTTTATAAGAGAATTCGTATCAACATTAGTAAACTAACTATAAGAACGTGTCGCAAATTCTAGGAGAAGTTGGGAAGCGTCTCCTTTGTTCATACTAATTTTCTCATGTTTTATATCAACTCCCAACATTCATAATATTACTCATAGTAGCACAATTGACAATCGTCATTTACGTACATTTAGCAAAATCCACCATTTTCCTCCAATTTCCCCCATATTTAGCCTTATGACTCGTCTTTGCGTTTTCATGCATTTAGTGCTTGATTCATGATATAAACATCGTTTATAATGTAATTTTACTCTCAACACTTCAACATTCATAGTTCAATTCCACTATCATTCATTTATGTCACTATTCACTCAATAATGATCCATTTCTATGTTCTTCTACATTTCAAGTGTCTAAGCTTTCCAATACTTCAAACAACATGGAATAATCGTGAAACTTACCTTGGATGATGGTTGAACAATCCTTAAGTTGAAACACTTCAACTAGCCAAAACCCTAGTTCCACCTTCTTGGGAATTTCTTGACTTAGAAGATCCTTTGATGTGTTCTTACACTTATTTTTATGAATTTGGTGTTGTTGGTCTTGATGTTCGTTGATTATTTAGGATTTCTATAGATGAAGTATGTGGAGAGGTCTAGAAGTTTCTTGAGTTGGTTGAATGAATAATGAGTTTAAATGAGGCTTAAGTCCCCTTTAAAAATCACAAATCTAATCTTTAATGAATTCTTGTCGGGATGAACAGTGGTCGTAAACCACCATATACGGACCGTATTTTGATTTACGGTCCGTCCACTGTGGTCGTATTTAACCATTTCAAAGGCAGAAAGTTTTGGCTGATGGACATGGTAGTTTACGACCTGGTTTACGGTGTAAACCAGTTTACGGGCCGTAAACTGGGTCGTTTTTAACCATATTCAACATTTACAGAAAGTTGGGATTTTTGACAAGCTGGAGGAAGATTGCACTATACGGTCCGTGAATCACTTTACGGGTCATATAGTGCCATATACGACCACTGGACAGAAAATTTTCCGCGACTTTCTTATTTTCCAAAAATTCTTAATTAGCCATTCCCGACTTAATAAAACATCATTCACTCAACTTTTCATCATTCCACTCATCATACACGTATGGAGAAATTTCCGAGGTGTAACAGATATGGTATGCATATAAAGGTCGACTAGTATAAAAGGGATAATCTAAAATAGCACCAAAGAAGCAAGCAAGGAAGGGTGCCATATCTGAACAAGAGAATTTGTCTACTAGTAGAGAAATAAGGAGAAAGGCAAAAGAGTACAATAATTAAGAGTGCTCATAGACTGGCAGGGAGTTAGAGCAATCATGAGCTAAGACCATCTTAATGGCAACAGGTCCCAGGACAGTAACTAGTTATCAGTTGACCACTAAGTACATACATAAGAGGATGAGGATATGGAACTAATTAATGAGTTCAACAAATAATTGGGAAGATATGAAAGAATACTAATGAGCCCACAGTATAAGAGCATGGAGATTAGGAACTAAAGGAGGGAAACCACTTCAAGAAACTAATAAAAGCGTCGTAAGCTCGCAAGTTACAACATTCGAGGACGAATGTTCCTAAGGGGGGAAGGATGTTACACCCGCATTTTCAGAACATGATCATGCCACGTACTTCACCGTATTAATGGAGTATTGGAGATGTCTCATGATGTTTTGGAAGGTACAAGCCAGGGGAAGTTCGTAACAATGAAGTAAAGGATTAATTATGATTTCGTAAGTCGTAACTGCGAAGGACAACCTTGAAACCAAAGTACATGACCATTATCAAGTATTATTAATGATAAATATCATGTATGGAGAGTTTTTGGAAGATTCCGGGACCAAGTAAATCAAAGAAAACAAGTTTGTCAAAAATTTGGAAAAAAGTTGACAGAATTTTGGGCCAACTTTGGAGGGGTACATCTCTAGGTATATTAGGAGTTTTAAGGTGTTTCAAAATCCTAAAATGAAGTTCGCCGAGTCTAGTTTTCAACGCAACAAACTGCTCATCAAAACGACATCGGAGTAAGGAGTTATGGCCATTTTAAAATAACCCTCCAAACTGCCAAATGGCTTCCGCGGGTCCCACTTGGGAAAGTCGGTTCCACCGACTTTCAAGGGCTATAAAAAAACCCCCATTGTTATATCCCGTATTTTGTACGTTCGGATATTTCAAAGTAGTCATGATAAGTTAAGGGAATGACCATCTTCCAAAATTATTTTAATGGACAAGTTGGTTATGAATATTATTTATGAACATTATTAGTATGGAAATATTGAGAGAGGCTAAGGGCAAAAAGGGAAATTCACAAAATGGCCCATGGTAATATTGCGGAAGGTTAGGGGCAAAATGGGAAATTCACAAAATATTCAAGAAAGTTCATGAAAAAGCCAAGATGGCCGTGTGGCATGTGTGTGCCATGTGCCCACATTTTTATTTTAATGAAGCTAAATTATGTAAATAAGACCAAAGCTTATATGGCAAGACATTGGTCATCTTTATTTTAATTTAAAGAAACTTCAAGAAGAAGGGTAGGTGGCCACTTGGTATTGGAAGGGCTAAGTATATATATAAACAAGTGGGGGCAAATAAGACATAATCATCTTTCAAGACAAGAAGTTTGGAGAAGAAGAAAAAGAAAGAAGAGAAATATAGTAGTGTTCGGCCATGGTGCCAAAAATTTGAGTCCATGGAATTGATCAAGAAAAATTATTTTCTTCTAGTATTCCAACTAATTTGAAGGCCCTCATTAACATGAAGGAGTTGTTGGAGCAAGCAAAGCCTTTATTTGTGTAGTTCACAAGCCCTAGCCGAGTAAAGAAGTCGGGTGAGAAAGGTATGTGTTCAATCCTCTTTTACATATGTTATGGGTGGTTTATGCATGTTGTTGTATGAATAAATTGATGAAATTCATGTCATATATATGTGTGTGGGTGTTGGCCGAATAGTAGCTAGGTGGGTGAGATGTGATGAATTGATTTTATTTAGTAGTTTGATTGTTGTGTTGTGGATTCCATGATGGAAAATGAGGATTTAATGGCTTGAAATGAAGTTGTAACCGTTGTGGTGTCGTTGTGGAAGCTAATGTGACACTAGCATGAATTCTTATGTTTGTATAAATGAAGTTGTTAATCTAAAATGTTGGTGGGATTCATGAATTTGGAAGTGAGACATTTGTTTGGAAGATTGTAAGTTGGGTTGTTGTGATTGAATTTGAAAGAAGGAAATAGGTTGTTATTGTTCTTGTTGGAATTGGAAGGTTTCGGGTGAAGTAGTATGTTGATTGAGTCGTTTTGAATGTTATGTGAATTGAATTGAATATAAATGAATTGTCGTTAAATTGTATGACAAAGGTTGTTAATGTTAGAATGTGTCTTGAATTAATTGTTGATGTTGTTGGTATGATTGATGGTATTGTTGTTGATAGTTTGGCCGAGTTGAATTCTTGGATTGTTGATTGATGATTTGGGCCGAGTTAGATTCTCGGGGATGGTGTATTTACTGGGGAGATGCTGCCGAAATTTCGGCAGATTATAAATGAATTCATTTAAAGGATTAAGACAAGTATATGGTGATGAATCTAATGATTGCGTCAATCTTCTTGAATGTAGACTAGCGATAACGAGTTTGGATAATTAAGCGTAGCGAATAGGACGTGGAACAGGTATGTTAAGGCTCGTCCCTTTCCTTCAAAGGCATGATCCCGATGTTATGATTTCATAATTGTTTCCATATTCTCCTTGTTTTCAAAAGATAGATGTTTATGATTTCAAGACATGATTCTTTTCCGATAACCCGTCAATGTTTTCCAAAAATGTTCGTATTTTTCCAAAACAAAGGTCTATGGTATTGTAAGCTTTTATGACAAAAACGATGGATATGTTTTACATCGATATTGATGATGTCGAGGATGAGAATATTTCTATGATAACTATGATAAGAATGATTTCATGTTTAAAGGTACTTGGTATGATTACTGCTTGATTTTTCCAAAAATAGCTTCTGAAACGTTCATAAAAGGTTCTGTACTTCAAACGCTCATAACTTTCTTATACTAAGTCAGATTGACCCGAACTCGTTTCTGAGCCTTCAGGTGTCGGTTTATGTATGATGTTATTTGTTGCCCGTCTCATCTTATAATAATTGTTCCTTCAAGGTGAGACAAAGCGGCCATGGTTATTCCATAATGTAATCGGAGGTTACCGACCTTACGTCACTCCGATAGATACATGACTTTCTTTGGGCTCTCCTGCATGCTGCTTATATAATATATGTATATGTATATGTATATGGGGACGATGGGGAAAAGGGAGATATGTTGCGCTATAGACGCATTTCCACCTGGTCAGTTGGCGTAACATTCATCCCGGACGCGGGATATATGTGGGGGAGCCGACGTTGTTTGGCGCTATGACATGTTCTATTTTCTATGTATATGAAAAGAAATGTTTTCAAAGGAAAGCTAAGCATGCATGGAATCCGCCCTAAGAGGCACTCAGATGTACAGGTTACCCTTCTACCTCATGATATGCTCTATATCTCTATTCTGTTGTTGTTCATAATTACATCTCTTACTATGTTACTATTCATGCCTTACATACTCGGTACATTGCTCGTACTGACCCCCTTTCTTCGGGGGGCTGCGTTTCATGCTGCGCAGGTACACCCAGATGAGCTGAAGCTATTATAGAAGACGTTCTAGCGGAGTTGGCAAGCTCCACTTGTTCCTGGAGTGCTGCCGAGGCAGAGTATGTGTGCTTTGATGTCTGATTAATGTTAGAGACTTTGCAGACAAAGTCGTGGGTATAGAGTGTCGGTATTGTAAACGGCTCCACCAGTCGATGTGTCATCTTATGTTATGTTATACAGTCCATATGATTACAGATTCCATTTGATTTGAGTACGAGGGAAAAGAAAGAT
Source organism: Lycium barbarum (assembly GCF_019175385.1). NCBI lineage: Eukaryota > Viridiplantae > Streptophyta > Magnoliopsida > Solanales > Solanaceae > Lycium > Lycium barbarum. Next base: position 84,823,570 of record NC_083341.1, read on the forward strand.
TCTGAAAGCTTACTATGTATTTCATTCTTATTCGATTTAAGAGTCCAAAGATATTATGCACGTAATAAGAGTCAGCGGGTTCGCTCGGCTCCGAATATGGGGTCGGGTGCCCATCACACCCTAGTAAAGTCGGGGTGTGACATCCATCAACCCCAGTTTTCATTATTTTACATTCTAATGTGTCCTAGAAACCTCCTAACACATCCCCCAAACATTTGTAGCCCATTAAATCAAGGATTTAACAAGATTACACCAAACTAGTCCATGAAAGGTGATTGTTCTTGCTTGTACTTGATGTTGTGGTGAGTTTGGTCTTGAAGAAAGTTGGTGTGGCTAAAGTTCTTCATGTATAAGGTATGTTTTTTATCCTATCTCTTATTTTGAGTTTATTTGAAGGTTTATCAAGTCTTAAAAGTGAAAATAGTTATGGAGGAAAGGTCATAAAGTGTTGTGTTGTAGTTGTTGTGTTTATAGACTGTTTTGAGCATGTTGTGGCCGTGTGGTTAGGCTGATTTCCATGTATATAGATAGTATCTAATGTTTTTGGTGTGTTGATGAGATTATGCTCCTTGATTGGGAAGAAAGGAAATGTATATTGTTGTTGTATGTTGATAAACATCGTGGGATGTTTTATGGAATATTTTGGTATTGATGATGACGTTGTTGATATTAGTATTGCTATTGTGGTTGTTTTGTTGGTATTGTGATTTTGGGCTGGGGATATAAACAGGGGAGATGCTACCCGAATTTCGGCAGATTTTAAAAGGAATTAATTTTAGGGCTTAAGACAAGCATATGACGATAAGCCTAACAATAATATAAATTCTCTTGAATGTAGATTTATGATCTTGGAAGGATAAGCATTAAATAGTTAAAGTTAAGGCGACCGAAAAGGTATGTAAGGCTAAACCCTTTCTTTCTAAAGGCATGATTCTTTTCTTATGAACCCATATATGTTTTCCATAACATCCTTAGCCCCAAAAGCTAGAAGTTCATGTTTCTTAAAGCTTCTTATGATACTAAAGATGAGATTATTTCTATGATGAACATCATGATGATGATCCTATTTCTAGGAATTCCAAAGCTTATGGATTTGATGCTATTATTAGATTATTGAGTTTATTTCATTATTTTCTTGCTTTTATTCATTGTTGTTGATCTAACCTTATGATAATTGTTCATTCAAGGTGATATATAGTGATGATAATTGTCCCATAATGTAAATCGGAGGTTACCGACCTTACGTCACTCCGATAAAGTGGTAGCTTTTAATTGAGCTCTCATGCATGCTATGTATTTATATATGTCACTTTTACATACCGCACTTTAACGGTCGGGCAAGATACTATACACATATTACCGCGCCTTAATGGCCAGCAAGATACTATATATATATAACACCGCGCCTACATGGTCGGGCAAGATAACACCGGGCCTATATGGCCGAGCAAGATAACACTGCGCCTACATGACCGGGCAAGATAACACCGCGCCTCTATGGCCGGGTAAGATAACACCATACCTATATGGTCAGACAATGTACTTCTATATATATTTTTAATGTTGCTTTAAAAAGTTAAAGTTAGCATGCATGGTATCCGCCTTAAGAGGCAATCAGATGTACAGGTTATCTTTACCTCATGTTATGTTCCATATTTCTTGTTATGTTGTTATTCATGCCTTACATACTCAGTACACTGTTCGTACTGACGTCCCTTCTTGTGGACGCTGCATTCATGCCCACAGGTAGACAGGTAGATAGATCTGATCCTTATGAGCTTCATCAGCAGAGTCTCAGGAGCGCTCCATTTGCTTCAGAGCTGCAGTCGATTAGTATTACTCTTTTGTGTATATACTCGGATATGGCGGAGTCATATCACATCCTTATGAATTTTTGTATTCTATATAGAGGCTCGTAGACAGATGTACATAGCTAGACGTTCCATATTGTTATATAATATTTTAGTAGCCTTGTCAGCTGGTGGTGATGGATATAGCTATTGAAGATTATATAGAGATGTGTCGTTATATTGTGATATATGTCCTTACAAATCATGATATCTAGGAGCTTTCTTTATGGTTTTCCTAGAAATGTTTTTGAGATGTATGTTTAGAGGTGCTCAGTGTGTTAGCTTCGGGTGCCCGTCATGGCCTTCTGGTTGGGTCGTGACACAGAGGCTACACACACTCTATCAGTGATTATTTCCTCTTCTACAAAAAGAATGGGGCATCAACATTGTTTGTAGCAGTCTATATGGATGATGTGATCCTAACTGGTACTGATTTACATAAAATATAGTCCCTCAAGTCCTTCCTACATCACAAATTCAAGATCAAAGACTTGGGGAAGCTTTATTATTTTTTGGGCTTAGAAATCTTGTACAAATCTGATGGTGTTTTGGTTTCCCAAAGGATGTTTACTGCAGATCTTCTCAAAGAGTTTGATTGCCTGCACTACTCACTTGTTTCTTCTCCCCTTGATAGTTCAATCAAACTCAGCCCATGCGAAGGTGTTATGCTTACTGATCCCTCTATTATAGAAAGTTGGTAGGAAAGTTGAATTTTCTCACAAACACCAGGTTAGATATTGCTTATAGTGTCCAACACCTTAGTCAGTTCATGGAGTCTCCAAGGGAACCACATTTGAAGGCAGCATTTCATGTGCTCAAGTACTTGATGACTGATCCCACCCAAGGCATCTTCTTGTCCAACAGAGGTGATTACTCCATCTTAGCATATTGTGAATCAGACTGGGCATCTTTCCTAGACTCCAGGAAATCTGTTAGTGGTTACCTTGTCCTTCTAGGTGAATGTCCCATTAGTTGGAAATCCAAGAAACAAACTACCATTTCATTATCCTGAGGTGAAGCTGAATACAGAGTTGTAAGGAAGTTTGTTGGGGAGTTTGTTTGGATGGAAAATTTGAAAAAAGAACTCACAGTCCCTTGTCAATTGCCCATCTCAATCTACTGTGACAGTCAAATTGCTATACATATAGCCAAGAATCCATTTTTCCATGAGAGAACCAAACATATCGAGGTGCATTGTCATTTTGTTAGAGATAAATTGCATGAAGGACTGATGAGCCTGCACCACATCTCTACTACATGTCAACTGGCAGATATTTTTACTAAGGCTTTAACTAGTGTCAAGCACTTTAATATCTTAAGCAAGTTGTCGATGGATTCCTCCTTTCCAACTTGAGGGGGGCGGGGGGCGGGGGGGGGGGGGGGGGGTTGAGATAAGTTTAGACTAGCTTAACTTAGCTTAGTTTAATTATTTAAAGTCGAGAGTTACATTATTATAAACTGGAGAAAGTTAGTTAGAGTTGCCTAGATATTTTGTAAGAAGTAGTTAGTGGTGGTAGATCTTTTCATTCTCTTTTACTAATATATATATATATATATATATATATATATATATATATGTTTAGTGATATGAAAAATCAGTTTGCATCTACATAACTCAATCTCATTTTCTCAATCTCAATCTTGCTCTCCAAGTTTGTAACCGATTTGCTTTCCTCTTCCAGTAGGTCCTTCAATGGAGGTTGTGGACTGATTTACATCCTTCAATTGTTAATCTCAACCTATATATCATCTAAAAGTATAGCCAGATTTTGAAGAAAATTCATTCGGGTTGATTTTAAACCAAATCCATCAATTTTATCATATGAATCAATTATTAAACAGTTTTATTTGGATTTGTCAATCCAAATCAATCCTAGAAAAAGATAAACATAAATTAGGAACTCATCCACTTTCTGATAATACCTACCTACCGGTAATATGAATGGTAGTTAAGAAGAAACATTCTTCAGCAATAAGTAAAGTATAAATCTCCTACACTAGTTTTCTATTAATTTTCGTCAACCTCGAATCATAACTTTCCTCAAATAGCTATATTTCGAAGTTCTCCCGACATTGCAATTAAGGAATTTGACAGTTACTAATAGATCACCAAGTTCAGCTAGACCTTCCTATTCCAATTGGGATCTACAAGGAGGGGCAACTTTTAATTTTGACCCATTTGAGCGATCTTAAAAGTTGAAGAGTTGTTCTCATATTGATCATTACCTAGAAAGATTGCAGAGTCCAATTTTATCAGATGTCCAAGAAGGGACATGATTTTGATTTTGATACTCAATAAGATCAAAAAATTGCACGTTTACCCTTCAAATGGGTTGGTCGTTAATTTTTGCTATTCAAATGGGTTCGTCTTTAATTTTTTCCCTTCCTTTAATTTAATGAATCTTTTCTGACCAAACTGCCCTCCAATCTAAAAACATAATTCCATGTTTTCTTCTTCCTCACCCGCATTGGTATGTACTATTTTATTTTCTGCTCCATTTTCTTTGTATCTTCTTCCTCTAGGTGGTGTTCAATTGGCTGTGTCCAGATCTCTACTTCATTTTTCATTTTTCAACCATGGCTTAATTCTTCTCCTCTTGGTAACTATTTTCATTCTTTTCCTCCTAATTAAGTTTTCAAGGGTGCTTCAATTTTTGGTGTATCTGCTGTGTTTTGTCTTCTTCTTTGGAAATTAGCTATTTTCAATATTTTTGTATTTAATGTGGAATATATTATTTTATGTGCTTATTGCTTTATTCTTAAGTTTCTTATTAAATAGTCACTTTGAATTTGGGTGTCAAACTTAGTAGTTTTCACCTGTGCTTATTTGACCATTGGAACACTGGTGATATTTTGAACCTATAATTTTTTTCTACATTTTAGTGTTTTTTGTTAGGAAATAAGTGTTGTTTTATTAGTACTCCCTCTGTTTCAATTTAAGTGTCTTACTCTCCTATTAGGTCTATCCCGAAAAGATTGTCTATTTCTATATTAAGTAAGTTAATAATTCAAAAACCACACATGACATGTTTAAAACCCCGAAATTCAAAGTTGGATATGAAGAAAAGGGAGTCTTTGGATCGTAACTTCAAAAGATGAAGTCTGTGAGTAAGGCCTTAAGGCAAACCTCTGCCTTAAGGCCTAACATTTGCCATAAATTAGGCCTATTTTGAGCAAAAGTTAGGCCTTAAGGCAGAGATTTGCCTGAAGGCCTAATTTTGGGCAAAAGGTTGCTTTAAGGCAAACCTTTGCCTTAAGGCCTAACTTTAGCTCGAATAGGACAAATTTATGGCAACTGTTAAGCCTTAAGGCAGAGGTTTTCCTTAATGCCTAAATTTTGCCCGAATAGGCCTAATTTTGTTACGAAATTCTACCTTGCGAATAATTTTTTTTTACTGAGCCGAAGTTCGATCACAGATTCTCGGGGGTATTAGGTGAAGGGCAAAAATTAAAGACCAACAATTTTAGGGGTAAAAATTAAAGACCACCCCCGAATAAGGGAAATCGTGCAAATTGGCCAATACTTTTGCCTCGAGGCAAACTTTCCATTATATACACTTACAAGTTTTGCCTAATAAGGCAAACTTAGCTAACTCACAGACTCCAACTTTTGATGTTACGATCCAAAGACTCTCTTTTTTTGACATTCAACTTTGAATTTTGGGGTTTTAACCATGTCATGTGTGATTTTTATTATTAACTAACTTAATATAGAAATAGACGCTCTTTCCTGGATAGACTAAAGAGGAGAGTAAGACACTTAAATTGAAATAGATGGAGTACTAATCCATAAAACGACACAAAAAAAACACTTATTTCCTAACAAAAAACACTAAAATGTAGAAAATACTTTAGGTTCAAAATATCACCAGTACTCCAATGGCCAAATAAGCACGGGTGAAAAAAACTAAGTTTGACACCCAAATTCAAAGTGACTATTTGATAAGAAACTTAAGAATAAAGCAATAAGCACATAAAAGAATACATTCCTCATTAAACACAAAAATATTAAAAATAGCTAATTTCCAAAGAAGAAGACAAAAACAGCAGAGACACTAAAAATTGAAGCACACTTGAAAGCTTAATTAGGAGGAATGAAAATAGTTACCGAGAGGAGGAGAATTAAGCCATGGTTGAAAAATGAAAAATGAAGCAGAGACTGGACATAACCAATTCAACATCACCTGGAGGAAGAAGCAACAAAGGAAATGAGAAAATAAAATAATACATACCAACGCGAGTGAGGATGAAGAAAACATGGAATTATGTTTTTAGGTTGGAGGGAATTTTGGTCAGAAAAGATTCATTAAATTAAAGGAAGGGCAATAATTAAAGACCAACCCATTTGAAGGGCAAAAATTAAAGACTAGCTCATTTTAAGGGTAAACAGTTTAATTTTTTGATCTTATTGAGTATCAAAATCAAAATCATGTTCGTTCTTGGACATCCGATAAAATTGGGCTCTGCAATCTTTCTAGGTAATGATCAATATGAGAACAACTCTTCAACTTTTAAGATCGCTCAAACGGGTCAAAACTAAAAATTGCCCCTCTTTGTAGATCCCAATTGGATTAGGAAGGTCTAGCTGAACTTGGTGATCTATGAGTAACTGTCAAATTCCTTAATCGTAAGGTCAAGAGAACTTTGAAATATAGCTATTTGAGGAAAGCTATGATTCGAGGTTGATGAAAATTAATAGAAAACTAGTGTAGGAGATTTATACTTTACTTATTGCTGAAGAAAGTTTCTTTTTAAGTACTATCCATATTACCGGTAGGTAGGTATTATCAGAAAGTGGATGAGTTCCTAGTTTATGTTTATCTTTTCCTAGGACTAATTTGGATTGACAAATTTAAATAAAACTGTTCAATAATTGCACGATTTCCCTTATTTAGGGGTGATCTTTAATTTTTTCCCTTCGCCTAATATCTCGAGAATCTATGATCGAACCTCGGCTCAGTAAAAAAAGTATTTATAAGGTAGAGTTTCATAACAAAATTAAGCCTATTCCGGCAAAATTTAGGCCTTAAGGCAAACTTTTGTTCAAATTAGGCCTTAAGGCCTAACATTTTCCATAAGTTAGGCCCATTCGAACAAAAGTTAGGCCTTAAGGCAGTGGTTTGCCTTAAGGCCTAATTTTGGGAAAAAGGTTGCTTTAAGGTAAACCTGTGACTTAAGGCCTAACTTTAGCCCGAATAGACGTAATTTTAGGAATATGTTAGGCCTTAAGGCAGAGGTTTCGCGAAAGTCTTGCCCTACGAAATTCTTTTCTTTTTTCACTGAGCGGGTGTTCGAACGCAGAACTCATAGTATTTTCGGACACCTTTTTAAGCGAAGGGAAAAAATTAAAGACCGCCAATTTTAGGGGTAATCCGCACAAAAATAATTGGCAATTTGCATGATTGTCCTTATTCGGGGTTGTTCTTTAATTTTTTTTCCCCTCAAATTGCTAGTCTTGAATTTATTTCCCTTCGCCTAATACCCCAAGGTTCGAACCCCAGCTCAGTCAGGAAAACAAATTCGCAAGGCAAAGTTTTGTAGCAAATTCAGGCCTATTCGGGCAAAGGCCTTAAGGCAAACTTTTGACCAAATTAGGCCTTAAGGCAAACCTCTACCTTAAGGCCTAACATTTGCCAAAATTAGGCCTATTCGAGCAAAAGTTAGACCTTAAGGCAGAGGTTTTCCTTAAAACAAATTTTTGCCCAAAATTAGGCATTAAGGCCTAACTTTTGCCCGAATAGGCCTAATTTTGGGTAGATGTTAGGCCTTAGGGCAGAGGTTTCATGAAAGTCTTGCCTTACAAAATTCTTTTTTTTGTTTTTTGTTTTTTACTAAGCGGGTGTTCGAACCTAGAAGTCGGGGTATTTTCGGCCACTTTTTTAAGCGAAGGACCACAATTAAAGACCAGCAATTTAAGGGGAAAAATTAAAGACCAGTGCATTTGAAGGGAAATTGTAACGACCCTCCCGGTCATTATGGAGAATATAGGATCACCCTACCAAATAGAACCTTCCCAGGGGCACATGCCCCTCTCTAGAACTTTCTTCCTTTTTCTTGACTTTTCTTTTCTTTGAATTTTCTTACTTGGTCAAAGAAGACCAAGTGTCTTCCCTCTTTTTACACTTTAGCCCTTCCATATTTACACTTTTCCCCCTTCACTTATGAAATGGCCACATGGTCCTTTCTTTATTTCCTAGAGTTCTCTTCCCTTTTTACCCTTAACGTTTCTCAATATTTCCATAACACTAATATCCATAATTGATATTTATAACCAACTTATATATTAAAATCATTTTTGAACGTAGCCTTTCCCTTAACTTGCCACGACTACCTTCGAATGTCCGAACGTATAAAATACGGGATATAACATCCTCCCCCCCCTTTAGAACATTTGTCCTCGAATGTTCAACTGGTCTTGTGGGGTGTCATAATATTTCGGGAGGATCCCTTTGTAGTCGTCCTTTCCTTTATGCTCACTCCTTGTCCTTTACTTCATTCCCTTTATAGTCGAACTTCTCGGTTTTTACATGGATCTTCTTCCTGTGTCGTGGGTTTTCTACTTTGTTGGGCCAACGTATTATCCTTGTCTTTCTTAGATCATCTCTCTTCTGTTACTGCTCCATGACCATATTTTAACAAAAGCCACACCTTTAGATCTTTACCACAACTCCTCTTTAATCTCCCTTTTTTTTTTTTTTTTTGTATCTCTCAATACAGGTACACTTGTCTTTGACTTCATGTGTTGGTGCTCGTTTCGTCTATCGTCATTCCTTGTACGCCCAATATGGTCTCCCCCCCCCCCCCCCCCCCCCCTTAAGGGGTTCCTTATATGCTCATCGTCCTTAATGAAGTCTTCGCTTATACCTTTATCCCTTATTCGTCCTTTCACTTGCTTAGCTCACTTGCCCGTAATTCTTTCTTAACTACATGTTCGTATTGTAGCTGTGTGCCCATATTTCTTAAACGTTCCGTTACTCTCTTAAACCTCTAAGCATATTACTATGGCTACATACTTGTCCTTTTACAGATCTGTCACCTCAACACCATCACCATCCTAATCATTCTTTCTCTTCCTCTACCCTGGTCATCATTCACTTAGACCTACTTGTTGAAATCAACTCTCAACCTCCCCACATTTCTCCTTTTCCGACATTTAACCTTCCTATCTTCCATTTACTCACACTCTCTTTCTTTTCCAAGTATCGCTGCACTAAATCTTTCAATTCTAACCTACGGTAAAATAATAACGATTTACCTTATGACGGTGGCACCGTTTATTCTTGCTGTCACTCGTACTTCTGCACCTTTACGTGATCAATACCTTTCCTCCCGTAGTTTCGGTTGCTGGGGTTCGCACGCCACCGATACAATTATTCGGGATATCTTACACATTCGTATATACATACATATTCACTATCAACAGGTTCACAAAATACTTCCAAGCGTTGTTCAAGCCTATCCTAATTCCAGGGCTATGATGCATTTTCTGTCTCTTTACCGAGCTAGTCTGCCTTGTTTCACGCGTCTTCTCATTTTCTCCCGTCATCTTATATACCGTAGTTTCACTTAGGCTATTCCAGTTTTCCATTTGTCTTTTATGTCAGAATATGTAAAATTCCTTACAAACTTCCCAGGGGGTCACCCATCATGCAATTGCTCCCACCTGAGCACGCTTAACCCAAAAGCTTCACTGAAATTCGGTGCCTTAATGCCGATATTTTCGCGTCAGCTTCCTCACATGACCTTTATTGCATGCTCTGGAGCAAGTCAAAGTCTTACAGTTCCCAAAACATTTTCGTAACACGTCCCTTCTCTTGTAATTACCGTTTTACCCTTTTGGTTCCCGATGTTCACCTTCCGCCTATGTGTATGACTACCTCCTGTCTTGGGCTTCCAGATTCCCGATGGTAGCGACCTTACCTTTGTTGCCACGCCCAAACCCATAACCTTTTTGAACCAACACATTTCACTTATTACCTATTCATAGTATTTCTTTCCCATACTTCTTCCTGTGGGGCGTACCCGTTCTGGCAGAACCTTCTTTACTGTTCCTATTATTCAAAACCTGTATGCGGCCAATGTCATCAATGCCTTACAGAACGTACAACTCTATGGCACATGCTCGCCATCTCGGCACTTGTCTTCTTTCATCATCACTGAGCGTCTGCGAGAATTAACAGTTAGTATAAGGAATCTTATTTCATATGACTTGGCTCTATCGCACGATCTGAGACAGAAAGAAGGTCAACATTTCCTAGATGCCCCGCAGCCTCCTGTTTATAAATGTGGCCGGCTTCACACCCATAAACAAGACTCTACTGGACACGACTTTGCAAACAACCCTGGGACCGACCTGCTTTGATACCACTTTGTCACACCCCGACTTTACTAGGGTGTGATGGGCACCCGACCCCATATCTGGAGCCGAGCTAACCCGCTGACTCTTGTTACGTATAGAAACCCTTGAATCAGTAAAGAAAGAAATACATAGTAAGATCTCCAATATTTTTTTTTTCATAAGTAAGCTCTGACATCATGTAAGACTCGTGACATAAAACATAATAGCATATCGGCTGCTGGAGACGCTTACAGACTGACAACCCAATACCCATTGCTTTTTCTGCAAAGTCTCTAACATAGAACAAAACATCATAGCATATACTTGGACTTGGCAATTCTCCGGGACAAATGGAGTTCGCAATCTCCGCTGGAACACCTTCAGTAAGTTCTTCTAATCGTCTGGGAGTACTTGCGCGGCATGAAACGCAGCCCCCGAAGAAGAGGGGTCAGTACGAGCAATGTACTGAGTATGTAAGGCATGCATAATAACATACAGAAGGTATAGAACAGGGATACTAACATAAAGGAGACATAGCGCATGTCATGAGTTGGAAAGTTAACCTGTACATATAAATTCCCTTTGGCGGATACCATGTATGCTTAGCTTTCCTTTAAAATCTTTCCTTGTTCATATGTATATATAAACATAAGACATATCATATTGCCGAGGCGTCGGCAGCCGATCCATTTAACCATAAATATACACATCCCGCGTCCGGGCATCCCGCGTCCGGGACGATATCATGTCATATAATGCCAACTGATCAGGTGGACATGCGTTTATAACGCGCTGCCCTTATTTCCATCTTCCCCGTATGCGTAGACATACATCATGTACATATATTAGCGTCTATAGCGCTCTGGCTCTTTTATCATATACATATACGTGTGTCATGTACATACATCAGCGTCTATAGCGCTCTGGTTCTTTTATCATATATATATACTCATAACATGCATACAACATGTTCGAGAGTCCAAGAAAACCATTTCCACGTCGGAGTGACGTAAGGTCGGTAGCCTCCGATTACATTATGGAACAATCGTGGTCGCCTTGTCTCGCCTTGAAGGAACAAGTATTTTAAGGCGAGACTACCAATGGAAAATAGCTTTAAGAGAGAGCATAAAATGAAATTATGGGCATTATAACCGTCAATTCATACGCTTTGGAGTCTTTTAGAAACTAGTGTCATGGCTACGGAATAGAATTAAGGTTTAAGAACTAGTATAACACTTTCATATTCACATTGGGTTCTTAGCTCAAGACTCTTAGTCATGGAATCATTCTTGTCGTACTTATCATGGGCATATTCTCTTTTCTGACATCATAGCTATCTTTATCGTCATAGAAGTATTCTTGTCGGGATAGATATAGTACTTTCCATTTGGTAATGGAATAAGGATCGAAGGTTTCTTTTGGATTCAGCTTCAAGGTAAGTCAAGCGGAACAATAAGGTAAATCCGGGAACAGTGGGCCCACCTCGGATCAAATGAGGCGGCACACCAAATTTACATATGTTACATGTCATGGCGTTACTTGTGAGGGTTTTAGGGTAGTCGGGTTCTATTTATGCGAGTTCTAGAGGTTTAGGAAATTCTTTCAACATTTTGCACACTTTTTAGTTCAATTCTTCTGATTGAAAAAGGGGAAACTTTAGATGCGGATTCTGGAGGGTAGAAGGGTCCCCGAGGTTCTTATTCAACATATTACATCTAAGACATGCAATAGAAAGAAGGGTGAAGCCTTACATACCTTTTCTGCTTCTTATGCGACTCCAAATTCACGTTCCAAACCCGCCAAAATCTACAAATTGGTCATGTTTACCAAAACTTGATTAGAGCCTTTAGAAGTTGATTCTTTGAAGTAATACTTCGTCTGCCGAAATTTCGGCAGCATCTCCCCTGTAAATGTGCCATCCCACCAAGTTCAACTTGGCCAATTCTATTCAACAACAATCCCGGGAATTCAACCCGGCCACTATCAACAACAATGCCAACAATCATAATAACAATTTCAATTAACATACTACTTCCTTCAAGACTTTCCAACTCCAACAAAAACAATAACAATTAACAACACATTTCTCTTATTTTAGGTTCACAATTCTCATCAACAACCATGCATTGACAACCATACTTATGCAATATACGAATTCAAGCTAGCGTCGCATTATTTCTTCATTATTCCGATAACGATTACCACTTCATCTTAAATCACCAAACCTTCATTTTTCACCATGAAATTCTCAATACAACAACTAAAACATTAAGTAGAATTAATTCACTACAATTTGCCAAAATATCACCATGTTCGGCCTCCACCACAACATGCATATTTTCATGAGTTTTCCATTCATTTCTATACGTTACAACAACAACCAACATACTTCATAAATTATTCCATTCTTTCTATACCACATAACATATGCACGGCCAACATACTACATACACACGGCCAACACACAACATGCAAGGTCTCATGGTTTTCATTCATTTCACATCATAGAATTCACAACGCAACAATCAAATTACTCGATAAAATCGATTTGTCACATCTACATTATACCACTTCCATTCGGCCACATGCATACTCACATATTCATCATGCAAACTTCCATCTTAGCATACTACAACACATATAAACACTTCATAACACATAAGACAAGATTAAAACTCACCTTTCTTCTTCAACTTCTCCACTTGGTTAAGGTTCATGAATTGTCCATATAAGTGTCTTGCTTGCTCCAACAACTTCACCATGTTAAAGAGCATCTTCCAATTAGTAGAAAAGCTAGGAGAAAATAATTTTCCTTGGTCAATTTCCCATGGCTAAATTTCTAGAGCCATGGCCGAAACCCTTGCACTCTCTTCATCTTTTTTTTTCTTTTGTTCTTCTTCTTTTGTCTTGAATTGGAAGACAAGCTCATATATATATATATATATATATATATATATATACCCAAGCATGTGAGGGGCACATGCCCCTCTCTAGAACTTTCTTCCTCTTTCTTGACTTTTCTTTTCTTTGAATTTTCTTACTTGGTCAAAGAAGACCAAGTGTCTTCTCTCTTTTTACACTTTAACCCTTCCATATTTACACTTTGCCCCCTTCACTTATGAAATGGCCATATGCTCCTTTCTTTATTTCCTAGAGTTCTCTTCCCTTTTTACCCTTAACTTTTCTCAATATTTCCATAACACTAATATCCATAATTGATATTTATAACCAACTTATATATTAAAATCATTTTTGAACGTAGCCTTTCCCTTAACTTGCCACGACTACCTTGGAATGTCCGAACGTATAAAATACGGGATATAACATGAAGTATCCATGTTCACTAATCCCTTAACATTACTAGTCTTCAAAGAATCACCTCCTACCTCAGTTATCAAATATGAACTCCTCTAACCACTCGCATGCCAATCCCTCTTCTAACATCGCTAGTAGTGGGATCTAGACAATTTACACAATGAATACAAGGTTCCCAACCTTAGTCCACCACTGATCTCTATTAGTCTATGACCTAACCAAACATACTAACTCAACCATAAACTCTTAATCCCATTCTTCAATGTATAATCGCAACCAAGCTCTCACGTCATAACTCTTGTTTCCACAATTTTCTTACTACCCTTAACCTCGCATATCCTGATCAACATGATCGATCACTCTTTTACTGTATGTCATGATATAGTGCCCTCGTTGTCCAACATAACTCACATACTCATGTTACCTCACCTCAAGTCTTACGAACCTCAATCTGCTGAATTCAATAGTATGATGCCTCATTGTAACCCTTCAGTTCCCGTATTCCATCTCAAATCACTCTATCATTATCAACCAACAACACTTAAATCGACTCGATCCTATAAACAAATCATCCCTCTAGCCAAACGAACCATAAACAATATCAATACTTTTCTTCGAATCGAAGTGCGGGGTCACGACCCAGCACCGTGAGCCATGACTAGTGCCCGAGCTGGACACTCGTGTACGTACCTGTTAGATATAGTCAAACTGAATCTAAGAACAATATGGAAACTTGCAAAAGAACACCAAAGGTTCATAACGTCATCATGTATATATATATCCAGATAACCTGTCTCCTGAGGAGTCACAACTAACCAAAACATAATATGGTACGCAAGCGACAAGGCTGCCACTACATGACAATATGATACGCAAGCCGACAAGGCTGCCACTATATATCAATATGATACGCAAGCCGACAAGGCTGCCATAATAGACGAACATATCCATAGCACATCATACAGACACAGCTGAACAAAATTTATACACAACCCACACATATGTCTACAGACCTCTAAGAGTATCGATAGTGAAATATGACGGGACAGGGCCCCGTCATACCCCTGTGTAAACATATATATACATAAAAAAGGATCTGTACAAAAAGTCTAGGCTCCGGAACAATGGAGCTCCCAAGACAGCTAAGTAGAAGACCTAAGGTGGGGGATCGCCAAATCGAGTATCTGTACCTGCGGGCATGAAACGCAGCCCCCCCTCCCCCGAAGAAATGGGGTATGTACGAGATATGTACGGAGTATATAAAGCATCAAATACAATAAAGAGGATCATGACTGAAGTAGGGATCACAAGAGACTAGTACGACATTCAAAATACCAATACACTTGCCTTAAATGTAAATCATGCATATCAATATCGTATATCATACCCGGCCCATTATGGGACTCAGTGAATAAAGTCATCACATGCCATCCTTGGCGCCATAATCACATCATCATATCATCATCATCATCATATATATATATATATATATATATATATATATATATACCGTACCCGGCCCTCTAGTGAGGGACTCGGTGAACAATGCAGTGATACTGTGCACGAAAACACACCCGGCCCGGGACTCGGTGAAAGATATATTGAGGCATGCACGAGCAGAGTAGTGAGCAACCATATGCAAACTAGATTATATTTGAGACTCAATAGAATATTCAAACGAACTATCATTTGGAAATCAAGACAATAGTCATATCAAGTATCCTTCGAATGTCGCTATGGAACATATCAAATAGGACTTCAGAAATCATAGATACGTATCAAGACATAATAAAGTAAGTTCTGGGAATCAAGGACATTAGCCATCCTAGTGTCTCTAAGAATAGGAACATTTTTTTTTTGAAGTCATATATACGTCGTCTATTTGTTTCATAAAGATCATGCCAAAAAGAAAGAAGGTTTAGCTTTACATACCTCTAACACTTATCCGTGATACGATACGTATACGCTGCCCAAAGTGTCTCAACCTATATTAAGACGTCAATACTATGGTTAAGCTACGGAAAGGCATAAAACGTACTTCAACATTAGTAGCTCATTTCTAGATGATTGGGCAGCATTTCCCCTATATTGTTCAATTTCCTCACATTTAAGCCAACTATACAACTACCAACATAGCATCAACCAAGGTACGTCTATGTTATCGTATCAAGAACTAGTTAAAACAAGATTCGAGGATACCCCAAAACAGCCCACATAATATAACAATGCCCAATACGCTTCAAATATCTAAAATATACACCCAACCAACCACATACGCTTCACATACGATATCTTATACATTCCTTTCTTATCAAATTAGTGATTCACATTAGCAACAACATAGCAACGACCTCAACTCCTATATGCAAGAAAATTATCTTAACATTATAACAAGTCCTAAGGCAGCCCATCAATTACAATCAACACAGTAGAAGTCTTAACTACATTTAGTCCTCAAATTTCACAAGATCAACAACACAATACATAATCATAACCCTTAATCCATCAATTCAACAAGAACAACCTACTAAATAAATATAACTCCAACTTTAACCATCAAATTCCTTTACTTTCATCATTTAATCCATGACAACAACAACAACTCCAATTAAAATTAACTCATCATTACTAGCTTAAAACAGCCCCATATACGGCCCAACAAAGTCTCAACATCAACATACACAATTCTTGCATTAAATTCCATATCCACCAATTCATACAAAGACCAAATAATTTTTAAAACATGTAGGAGAGTTCTTACACTCCATAATAATCCGTGATACTTGAATTAAAACAAGAAATAATGAGTTAAGAAGGTTCAAGGAAAGGTAATCGAGTTAGTAAGAATATCGTTATATATATGGTTGCCTTAAGTATCCCGAGGTGACATGGTAACCTAAAGGATTTGAAATCGCGTTATGAGTATGTATATGAGGTAATGTGAGTGACCTTTTAAAGTATTTTAGATTATTAGTAATGATATAGAAAATGGACAAAAGATATGAATATACTTTTGCAATTGGAGTTTTGTCGAAGCCTTGTGAGTTCTCTAGTTATGTTTAAGGTTATTGTGATTCTCCGGACCCTTCTAGACGGATATGTGGATTGTTATGGATGTATATGAGTGTGTGTATGTATGTATAAGAGGTTACATGAGGTTGGAAGAGGATTAGAAGTAAACGAAATGAATCGGAACAACTTCAGTAAAATCTCGGACCCGATTTTAGCCTATATTGTAGGAGGCATATCTCCTAGTATATGAGGAGTTTTAAGGTGTTTGAAAAGCCTAAAATGAAGTTCATCGAGTCTAGTTTGCAACACAGCAAACCTCTCATCCAAATGATATCGGGATAAGGAGATATGGACGATGCAAGTCAGGCTGAGTGGGGATTAAGACTTAAATATTCACTAATTATGCACTAGTGGCCGTGTGGGCCCCATTACCACATGAAAAAATCAGATTTTTGCCATGATTGAGTTGGCGGAACGTGTAAGACCTTCTTGGGCAGCAAAATGGTCTACTTTGTTGACCAAAGTTGCATGCCAACTCATTTTTCAATCCCACAAAATGAACTTAGAGAGAGAGGCTCTCATCTTCACCAAGGGAAGGGAGAGAGAGAGCCACGGCCAGCCATGGAATTTCCACCACCATTGCACGGCCAGCCCTTCTATGTTTCTTAACATTAAACCCCTAAAGTGTTCTACACAATCACCATTATGTTTCAAGTGAAGGAGAAACCATAAACATGCCATGCAAGCTCCTATAGCTCATGGCTAGATTTGAGCTCTCCATTTTGATTCAAAAAAAATATATTTTCCAAGGTGTTTCAACCCTTAGGAAGGTGCATAGCAACGTGGAGTAGTCATTGGAGCAACAAGAACAAGTATTAGTTCAAGTCATCAAACTCTAGTCAAGTTGAGAAGTCAAGTGTTTAAGGTAAGGTTTAACCTTCTTTTGCATGTATTAAGGGTGGCCTAAAACGTGTGGTAGATGTGTAAATATAAGTTTCATGTATGAAATTATGAATATTGGTGTTGTAATGTTGTTGAAGCCATAGGGGTTGTTTTAAGGTGATTTGGATATGTTGTGCATGTGTAAATGTGAATTGCATGTATGAAATTGTGTGTTGATGTTGCCGTAGGGGGCTGTTTGGTGTGGAATAATGGACTTATTTTATTTAGTAATTATGGTCATTGCTATCATATATTTCATGGTAAAAAGAATGAAAAGAATTGGAAGGTTAAAGGTGAAGTTGTGTTGATATGAACATGTTGTTATTTTTGTTGAATTGAAGCCGTGTAGTGGACTGTTTTGTGTGGAAGATAGTGAACTGATTTTACTTGGTATTTTGATGGTTGTTGTCATGAATTTTATGATGGAAATGAAGGTATTTAATGGTTAGAGTTGGAACTAAAATTGTTTGTTGGTTGTTGTAAAGACTATAGTGATGACAATGTAGCTCATTTGCGTATGAATTGATGATGTAGTTGTCGTATGACTGCTGGTCGTATTTCACTGAAATTATATGAAATGAATATAAGAAATAATGTGTAAAAATCGTATGTGGTTGATTGGTATGTTCGTAAACGTTTGCAAGAATTTCGGGCACTTATATGTTGATCGATTAGGGACTGTTTTGGGTGTGTCGTTGTTGTTCTTATTGAGCTTGGGAGATTGATGATAATTGAGATTATGCATTGTATTGAATGTTGGTTGGGCTGTTATAGAATCGTTTTGACGAAATATTATGACTATAGACTAACAAGAATGAATTGGATGTGTCATAATCGCATGTAAGCTATTATTGAGTGTTGTAAGGTATGGGCGGTGTTTTGATACGTTGTTGTTGATCTTGTTGCGCTTGGAAAATTAATGATAGCTAAGAATATATACTGTATTTATGTTGTTTGGGCTGTTGTAAAGTTGTTACATGAAAACGTTAAGACTACGGACTATTAGGAGTAACTTGAGAATGTAGTAGCCGTATGTGAATCTTTATTGAATGTTGTGAATGTGGGTTGTTTGGAATGTTATGTGGGCTGTCCGGGTTGGTATTGAACATATCATTATTGATGTTGGATTGGTTGTATTTAGTTGGTTTGGATATAAGTAAAACGACGTCTAAACATCGAGAAAGGAGTTACTAACGTTAGAATACGTTTTGAATCTCCCCGTAGTTTAACCGTAGCTCTTGACGTCTTAACATAGGTTGAGACATTATTGGGCAACGTATATATATTGTGTGGCCGATAAGCGCTAAAGGTATGTAAGGCTAACCCTTCTTTCTTTTGGCATGTCTTAGATGTAAGTGATGAATGATATGAACTTTGGGGTAACTCTATTCATAGGTTCCGAATGTGATTCATGATTCTTGTGCTATTCATTCTATATGTACTCCATATGATTCCATTCTTAGACGAGTAAGGTCTAAATGTTTCTTGTGATGGTTTATGGATATTGTACTCCTATTCTGTTCCGAAAGGAACACCTATAAGGTGCCAGTTGAGTTGTGTATATGGTTTTACTAATGATTTCGAGGAAATTAGTTTTATACTAAAGGAAACATAAAGTTAGATTTTCAAAACCACTCCGAACGGGGTGCGAGATTTTACTATTTAGATTTTCAAAACCACTCCGATGGGGGTGCGAGGTTTTACTATTTCATTTCATTTACGACTTATGTTTACATTCCATAGCATCATCTCTTTGCATTGATATTGGTGGATTAAGTTTGTGTTGACATGATTGTGATATTAAGCCGGAAGCGGCTCCCCGAAGGGGCCATTAATTATTAAGCCGGAAGCGGCTGCCTGAAGGGGCCATTATTATTAAGCCGGAAGAGGCTGCCCGAAGGGTCCATTATTATTAAGCCGGAAGCGGCTGCCCGAAGGGGCCATCATTATTATGCCGGAAGCGGCCGTCCAAAGGGACTATGATGATACTAGCCGGAAGCTGTTGTCCGAAGGGACCATTTTGTTAACATGTCGGAAGCGGCATGAGTGTTCGATTGCATTATTTACTTAAAGAATGTGTTTTGGATTGCATTATTTACTTAAAGATTGTTTTGAGACTTCGTGTATACATTTATATTTCTTCCAGCGAAGGCTGCAAGTATTGAGTTAGATTGTGATTTCTGCTATCCTAAATCAAATTATGATTATGATTTGTTACCACCTTACATACTCAGTACATTGTCCGTACTGACGTCCTTTTGCCTGGGGACGCTGCGTTCATGCCCGCAGCCCCAGATTGTTTGGCAGGTTAAGTGTATAGCTAGGATGCTTGGCCGTCAGTTGGGATTGGCAAGTTCCATCTCATTCTAGAGCTGTGCTAAGTCATGTATAGAGATGTATGATTACGGGTACGTCAGGGCCCTGTCCTGACTCATAATGATCAGTTAACTTCTTAGAGACTTCTGCAGACAATGTCCTGTGGTATATTTGTCGAGATGTCGACAAAGAGATATCAGTTGAGTCATTTGTGGATTTTAAAAGAGTTTGTATTTTAGATGAATTCAAATGGTTTAAAGTACTTATTTGATTGAAAGTTTTCATAATCGTTATAAAGATAATGAATTCTATTTGGAAAAGTTTCATGTTTTTAAAAGTTTTTGAAATGACAGGTTTTGATAAGCGAATGTCTAAGGGTTCGCTCGACTCTAATGAGAGTCGGGTGCCCGTCATGCCCTACTATTGCTAGGGTGTGACAAGAGTATTAAACCTTACCTCAAATTTAATTAGGACACCTTAGAAGCTTAAGTTGATCAAAATTTTCCATGGCCGTGAGCTGCCATGGGTATTGTAATCTCTATTCTTTTCTACACTTGAACTTGAAGATGATCAATTTAATGGTGAAAATGAAGGCTGGTCGTGAGCTTCATGAGCTGCCATAGCCATGGCCGAACTCTCTCTCTCTCTCTCTAGCTTAATTTTGTGAAGATGAAATGGAGTATATTTGATGAATTAGTCATCAAATTGGATTATATATAGGCTGCCCATTATGTTGACATATGGCAGCCCATTGACATGTGTCTCATTACATGTTCTCACCCTTGCCCAATCACAATTGTCCACATTTTCATGGGGCCCACTTGATGTACTAATTAGGATAATTAATCATTAATCCCCACTTAATAATCTAGTCATGGTTATATAATCCCTAATCTCCACTAATATTTCCACACTAATTGAAATTTACAAGTAAATCGTGCACTTATTAAATTCGTGATTAAAAGTCCTTGTCTCATACCTCAAAAATAACCTTATCCTTGAATTCATGTCGATTAGCTTACGAATAATCCAACGTACAAAAATATGGGGTATAACATCCTTCCCTCCTTTGGAACATTCGTCCTCGAATGTTAAACTAATCCTGCACTCCTAATACTTCCTTAAACGTTCTTTTACTTAATTATGCCCTTCACATGCCTCTTTCATTGGTCGATCGCTTCACTTTATTATAACGCATTCCAGCTCTCTCAGTAACCATTTCAGTAATATTTCCTCTTTCTGTTGTTTCTCGAGATAATAATTCCACGTCGTTGTCTTTACTCTCCTTTTTATTTCGCAGTTGGTTGATGGTTGTATTGCGAGCTCTTCTGCTGAAATCTTACTCTCTCTGGTGCACTTAGTCTTAATTCGACTCTTTCTTCTTCTATAGTTACTCTTTTAAGACGTATCGTTCACTTCATCTTACCTCTCACGCGTAGACGTCCCTCGTCGATTTATTAGATTCTACAAACCCTGGAGTATTTCATGCCTCCGGTAACCTGTAGACCCTTCGCAGACTCTACGAATAAGACGAAATTTCCCAGGGTGTAACCTTATTTACTTCAATAACCTTACATCACTTCACTGTACAGTCCATATTCCGGAATCTTCAACATCATGTATCACTTCTCGATTTCCTTCTTAGCTCTTAATCTCAATCCTTAGAGTTGGCCATCATGTAGCGCTAGAGTTCCCTCATATAATAACTTTACACAGCTGCTCTGTGATCTGACTATCATTAACTGGTATGATTCTGAAAGAATTTTTGATTTGACATATTATTCACTGTCATCCAATAACCCGCTTGTTCTGATCGTCTCACTCAAACCATTTCCCTTAATCCAACTTATATTATTTTAGGCATATTATCTCGTGTCGTTTCTTTATCTTTAATTCAAAGTCTTCTCTTTCCTCTTTACTCAGATTTACTCTTAGTTCTCCTATCACGCATCAGAATATCCATAAGTGCTCAAATGAGCCCAAAAGACATCTTAGTGTCGTCTTAGTAGTCTTCATGCTTTACTTTGCCTTCTCCTCTCTTATCTTACAATCGGTATCGGGATAAATCTTCGGCTCAGCCATGGCCATGTCCTATTTGCCCTTAGTATTAATTCTATCTCGGTAATTTGGCTTAAACCATCTTTACACCCTTCCTTAATGCGCCCGAAATACCGTAACCACATTGTTATTACTGAATCCTTACTCTCATTATCAAATACTCACTTGGTCTCATTTTTAACATACCAATATTCGTAAGTTGTATAACTATTCTTGTACGATTTGTATAAAATATATCCAACCTTAGTCATAGCCTTCCCTTCTCCTTACTATTTGTAAGTCTCAATATCATTAGCGAACAACTTTATTGCCAAAATCTTAGCCTTTAACCCAGTATAGCGTAGCTATCCTTTATAATATCTCTTAAGTTACTCGTTACCATTCTCTTGTCGTACTCTTTCGTTTTACCATTCACCCACTTCCTAATGTCATATCATACAAGATCTTCACAAATGATCCTTGGTCATGTCTCAAATACCATCGTGACTACTATCCGTTTGTCGCTGGCCTTCAGATCTTACTAACTTGTTTCAACAAGGGATCTCACTTGAAGTTTAAGCATCCATATCAAATATATTACAGCTTCAATAGTTCGTATCTTACACTTGCACTTCTCTCACCTGCTTCCCCCCCTTAAGGGCGTACTTATACCATTATCTATTTATATCCCGCTCTATGTCCCTATTCCCAATCTCAAATTCACTCGATCGTTTATCCAATTCACTTGGTATACTGCACCATACCCATGTCTTTCTTTATAATTTATAACTTTGATTATCCACGTACGAAACCTTCTCAAAATCTCGAAGTGACGAGAACCTTTCTATGTATAGTGAAAAATCTCATCTGATAATCCGTAATCGAATAATCCAACAAAAGTAGCAACTCATCCAAGGCCACATTCCACTTACTCAATTCAATAATTATTTAGTACTTGTAGTCGTTCCAAATTCTCAATTAGGTAGCACTTATATTCTGATGATAAGTGTCCAAAGTTCTCTTGTACAATTATCTTTATCCCAACCTGTATCATCTATTTCCTCTAATGAAATTACAATACACCATTTGTTCCTCAGGCCTACAGTCCTTGTCCTTTAAGGATTTCACTATTTCTGAGGTAAAGTCATATACGCGCAGTACTCTTTTATGCCTTATACTCTTCTACCCTTGTTGTGTACCTAACACTGACTTCTAACTTACTCAAAATCATATCAAGTTCGTCTTAATGATAGTCTTATCTTATCGCCTTGTCGTCGTATTACACCTGTAAGTTCATAGCTATATATTTTCCTTTTGTTCTATACTCGTACCCAATTAATCACGTCTATCTTAGGTGTTTCGTTTAGAACTCCTTTTATTTCTCCAGTCTATGTCCATCTTTTATTCTGTGCACGAGGAATCTCATGCTACCCCTGTATCCTTCGGAAACCACTACTCCTGTATAATCCCTTTCTCTTTTTCAAAGTGTATTCTGTTCATCCCTATTTGTTCTTATCATCCTAGTCATTTTCTGGCACTCATTCTGCTTCGTTGCTCATCTCTTTATAGTTTAATCCTTCATTGTTCCGTCACTTATATTACTCGTGTCCTCGGCTATGCATGTCATAACCTATTACTGCACTATTATCTCGCTCGCTTCCTTCTTATTTCCTTCTTTTAATTAACTCCTTCTTTTCTTGTGCTCGCTTTCATTTCCGTTATCGCATAATCTTTATTTCGAACTTTCCCTATAGAACTTTATAAGTCTTTCTCATTCGTTCTATACCTTGCCTTTTCATTTCACATTTGCCTTTATACTTTAATCACATAGATCACGTCATATCTTTTAGTCACTTCCTCGCTAGGCTTTACTTATTTTCATCACCATTCTTATTATATTCACATTATCTCCTATTCGTAATCAATCCTATAGTGTAACACTTCTTAATCTTAAAGATTCACGATTCTCACTATGGTTTAATTTCACTCCGTGGAGTAGGCGTACTTAACCTTTTTCCTTTTTTGATTAATCTTAGCCTTAATACCTCACAGGCTGTCTTATCAATACATTCGTATTCATCACAATTCTTCCTCTTTCGTACTCTTGTCTCAATCACATTATTACTCCTTTTAACTATAAACTCGACGTAATTTGTCCCTGCTGATCAATTCAGTTGATACCTCAATATAACACCCTATTAAGACTTGCCAGCCTTTTCTAAATCATCTTTTGTTATCACAAGCCCTTCTAAATTGTCCTAGCATTTCCCTTTTACCATATTGATAACGACCTCATAATTACTATTACCATCAATTCAACCGTTAACTTTATTTCTCGAAGTCAGACGTACTTGTAACTTAGTCAAATCTTATCATTACTGTTGATACGAACTTTCAAGAATATTACGAACTTATACCTCATTCTCTTTTTTATTTCTAGGAAAATTTTGACAGAGTTTCCCCTGTATTTCTTACTGTCCCAAAACCTGCACGCAAGAAATACCAACAATGCCTCACAGGGCCAACATATACATATATATTATATTATATCATAGCCGCACAGGGCTCCCCATATCAAATAACAATATGAAAATGACGAACTTACCTCATATGTCCAACTCAAACTGTACATGTTACACTTTCTTGTTTACTTTCCCTTTCAAATTTTACTGCAGGTTTCAGTCATACCTGCAACATTCACACTATATCTGACATATATTCTTCTTACCGTTACTGATTCCTTCAGCTCCTTCTGTGCGCACCTTATAACTGAACTTATTAACAACATATATACATTCAATGCATTTTCTTACTATACTTACAATAACTTACCTTGATGATGGCCAGTTTGCCATTCTGTATATACAAATTTTGATAACGTAACCTTGATATCCAACCTTCACCTGCATGTATAATTACCTTCCATCCTAGATTTCAAAATTCCCATGGTGATGGGAACACCTTGGTCGCTGTTACATATAAATACTTTGTTGTCGGCCCCTTTGATATCCGCTTGTCGCTATTAGTTAATAATCTATAGCAAAGGTACATGCACAGGAAATTTCAATAAAGTCTCATATACCTGTAGTCGATCGGTCTCTAGTCTGATCTGGTGATCTGTAAGGTGAAGTGTGCTCCTCGTCATCGTCGCCATCTACTCATCGGGCCTTCATCATCTTTCTCGTTTGAGTCCGAGGAATGTAGATAACTAGGCAACTCCTGGTTTACCGACGACCAGGATAGGGGGCTGGAGTAATCCGTAACACTTACCGGGGTAGCCGGTCTGACGTGGTGCTCTGCCATAGAAGCAACTGGTACGGCCTCGGGGACTGCCTCCCTGGATATCACAAACTCCGGAGGAATTGTCGCTGGGTCCTCCGAGGGGTCAGTCTCGATAGAATAACTGAGGCTCCTCCTGCTCGGTCCTGGAGCCTGTGGTCCTGAATTTACTCTAGGGGCCTTCTTAGCACCCCCCCACTATCTGAAGCTGACCTTTTCATCTCTTGCCAATCTGCACCTACCTACAGGAAAAGAGGTCAGAAACAATCTTTCCTAGGTTCTGGCTCTATCGTACGATCTAGAATAAGAAGGAGAGATAACATCCTAAATGTCTTGTAGCTTCCTGTTTATAAATGTGGTGCACAACACACCGATAAACAAGACTCTACTAGACACGGTCTGTAGACACTCCAAGGATGAATTGCTCTGATACCACTTTTGTCACGACCCATCCCCGTGAGCCATGACCCATCCCCGTGAGCCATGACTAGTGCCCGAGCTGGACACTCGTGTACGTACCTGCTAGATATAGTCAAACTGAATCTAAGAACAATATGGAAACTTGCAAAAGAACTCCAAAGGTTCATAACATCATCATGTATATATATATCTAGATAACCTGTCTCTTGAGAAGTCACAACTAACAAAAACATAATATGGTACACAAGCCGACAAGGCTGCCACTACATGTCAATATGATACGCAAGCCGACAAGGCTTCCACTACATATCAATATCATACGCAAGCCGACAAGGCTACCACAATAGACGAACATATCCATAGCACATCGTACAGACACACCTGAACAAAACTTATACACAACCCACACATATGTTTATAGACCTCTAAGAGTATCGATAGTGAAATATGATGGGACAGGGCCCCGCCGTACCCATGGGTAAACATATATAGACATCAAAAGGATCTGTACCAAAAGTCTAGGCTCCGGAACAATGGAGCTCCCAAGACAGCTGAGTAGAAGTCCTAAGCTGGGGGATACCCAAATCGAGTATTTGTACCTGCGGGCATGAAACGCAGCCCCCCCCCCGAAGAAAGGGGGTCAGTACGAGATATGTACTGAGTATATAAAGCATGAAATGTAAGCATGAAAGAGGATCATGACTGAAGTAGGGATCACAGGAGACTAGTATTACATTCAAAATACCAATACACTTGCCTTATGAAATGTAAATCATGCATATCAATATCATATATCGTACCCGGCCCATTATGGGACTCGGTGAATAAAGTCATCACATGCCATCCTTGGCGCCATAATCACATCATCATATCATCATATCATCACATCATCATATCATCATGTATATATATATATATATACCGTACCCGGCTCTCTAGTGAGGGACTCGGTGAACAATGCAGTGATACTGTGCACGAAAACATACCCGGCCCGGGACTCGGTGAAGGATATATTGAGGCATGCACGAGCAGAGTAGTCAGCAACCATATGCAAACTAGATTATATTTGAGACTCAATAGAATATTCAAACGAACTATCATTTGGAAATCAAGACAATAGTCATATCAAGTATCCTTCGAATGTCGCTATGGAACATATCAAATAGGACTTCAGAAATCATAGATACGTATCAAGACATAATAAAGTAAGTTCTGGGAATCAAGGACATTAGCCATCCTAGTGTCTCTAAGAATAGGAACATTTTTTTTTTGAAGTCATATATACGTCGTCTATTTGTTTCATAAAGATCATGCCAAAAAGAAAGAAGGGTTAGCTTTACATACCTCTAGCGCTTATCCGTAATACGATACGTATACGCTGCCCGAAGTGTCTCAACCTATATTAAGACGTCAAGACTATGGTCAAGCTACGGAAAGGCATAAAACGTACTTCAACATTAGTAGCTCATTTCTAGACGATTGGGCTGCATTTCCCCTTATATTGTTCAATTTCCTCACATTTAAGCCAACTATACAACAACCAACATAGCATCAACCAAGGCACGTCTAAGTTATCGTATCAAGAACTAGTTAAAACAAGATTCGAGGATACCCCAAAACAGCCCACATAATATAACAATGCCCAATACGCTTCAAATATCTAAAATATACACCCAACAAACCACATACGCTTCGCATACTATATCTTATACATTCCTTTCTTATCAAATTAGTGATTCACATTAGCAACAACATAGCAACGACCTCAACTCCTATATACAAGAAAACTATTTTAACATTATAACAAGTCCTAAGGCAGCCCATCAATGACAATCAACACAGTAGAAGTCTTAATTACACTTAGTCCTCAAATTTCACAAGATCAACAACACAATACATAATCATAACCCTTAATCCCTCAATTCAGCAAGAACAACCTACTAAATAAATATAACTCCAACTTTAACCATCAAATTCCTTTACTTTCATCATTTAATCCATGACAACAACAACAACAACAATACCAATTAAAATTAACTCATCATTACTAGCTTAAAACAGCCCCATATACGACCCAACAAAGTCTCAACATCAACATACACAATTCTTGCATTCAATTCCATATCCACCAATTCATACAAAGACCAAATCATTTCTAAAACATGTAGGAGAGTATTAAACCTTACCTCAAATTTAATTAGGACACCTTAGAAGCTTAAGTTGATCAAGATCTGCCATGGCCGTGAGCTGCCATGGCTATTGTAATCTCTATTCTTTTCTACACTTGAACTTGAACATGATCAGTTTAATGGTGAAAATGAAGGCTGGCCGTGAGCTTCATGAGATGCCATAGCCATGGCCGAACTCTCTCTCTCTCTCTAACTTAATTTTGTGAAGATGAAATGGAGTATATTTGATGAATTAGTCATCAAATTGGATTATATATAGGCTGCCCATTATGTTGACATGTGGCAGCCCATTGACATGTGTCTCATTACATGTCCTCACCCATGCCCAATCACAATTGTCTACATTTTCATGGGGCCCACTTGATGTACTAATTAGGCTAATTAATCATTAATCCCCACTTAATAATCTAGTCATGGTTAGTTAATCCCTAATCTCCACTAATATTTCCACACTAATTGAAATTTACAAGCAAATCATGCACTTATTAAATTCGGGATTAAAAGTCCTTGTCTCGTACCTAAAAAATAACCTTATCTTGAATTCATGTCGATTGGCTTACGAATAATCCAACGTACAAAAATACGGTGTATAACATGTGGCAACCAATAACTTCCCAAGTCATTAACTCATCGCATATGCCCATAATTGAAGTCATTTCTATAAGTCGGTCACTAGCTTCTCAGAAGCCTACAACCTAGTAAAATTTACTGACTAACAACGAGACCATAGATTCCACTTACTAATAGAGTAGTCCTTTAACATTAACGATCTTATATCAAGAATGGCACTTATCACCCATCGTACCCTTATTCTGACAACCGTGTAAGATACCGATTTTTCTTTTCCAATTATCACGAAAAATACTCATATACAAGATATTCTAAAAAGTCTTACTTCGCTACACAGTTGCAAAAAAGATTCCTTCATGTCCTTATTGTCAACTTCTTTTCTTTATTACCCGCTATCAAAATACGTTTGCCCACATTCGTTTGTCATCACTGAACTTACATTTGTGCTCACATACCGAAGTCTAATACTCTATCATTGCTAAATCGTCGACTACCATTGGTTCACCAGTGTCACACTCCAATCCTGATAGGGCATAACAGGCACCCGACTCTCATCAGAGTCGAGCGAACTCTCAGACATTCGCTCTATCAAAACCTTTCATTTAAAAAACTTTTAAGAATATAAAAATTTTCCCAATAGAAATCATTATCTTTATAACGTTTATGAAAACTTTCAATCAACTAAGTACTTTTAAAGAAATTGAAATCATCTAAAATACATACTCTTTTAAAATCCACAAAAGACTCAACTGACATCACTTTGTCAACGTCAAGACAAGCATACCACAGGACACTGTCTGCAGAAGTCTCTCAGAAGTAAACTGAACATTATGAGTCAGGACAGGGCCCTGACATACCCGTAATCATACACATCTATACATGATTCAGCACAGCTCCAGAATGAGGTGGAACTTTCCAATCCCAGCTGACGTCCAAGCATTCTAGATATACACTTAACCTATCAAACAATCTTGGGCTGCGGGCATGAACACAATGTCCCCAGGCAAAAGGACGTTAGTACAGACAATGTACTAAGTATGTGAGGTGGTAACAAATTATAATCATAATTTGACTCAGGAGAGAAGAAATTATAATCTCGGTCAATATTTACAGCCTTCGCTAGAAGAAACATAAATGTGCACACGAAGTCTCAAAATAATCTTTAATAAAATTATGCAATCCAGCACACATGCTGCTTCCAACATGTTAACAGAATGGTCCTTTCGGACAGCCACTTTCGGCTAGTATCACAATAGTCCCTTCGGACGGCCGCTTCCGGCAAAATAATGATGGCCCCTTCAGGAAACCGCTTCCGGGTTAATATCACCATCATATTAACACAACTCAAACAACAAATACCAATTTAAACTCATACCATAAGTCACTAATCAATTCATCACAATCCAGTTATTAGCCTTAGTCTTTCATAAGAAGTTATCAAATTTGTATCTCACTAGACTTGGGAGGACACATTTCCAGGTTTGAGGGTAAAATTTTTATGAAATTTTTACTACTTATATTCTACTCAATTTTATCTTATTGCCCTACACAAAGAATAAATGATCATATCAATACAGAGGGATGATAATATGGAATGTAAATATAAATCGCCTTGCAATCGTTAGTAAAACCATATAAAAAACTCAACTTGGCACCTTATGGGTGTTCCCTTCCGAACAGAATAGGAGTACAATATCAATAAGCCATCACAAGAAACATTTAGACCTTACTCGTCTAAGAATGGAATCATATGGAGTATATATAGAGTGAATAACAACAAGAATCATGCCAAAATGAAAGAAGGAATAACCGTAACATACCTTGTCGCTTACGTGATTATCTTAACTTATGCTTCCAAACACTGGTCAATCAACAATCAAGGTAAAGGAAACCGTAGACAACTTGAAAGAGGTTCATATACTTCTTTAAGCTCATAATTAACTTCCGTAAATTCGGGCAGCATTTTCCCTGTAATCTTCGCTTCCCTCTAATTCCAATTCAATTTAACAACACAATCAGCAACCAACAACAACAATAACCATCGCATAGAAGCCTCTTTAAACTCAAAGCATCAATTCTTAAAGATATACAACAAAATAGCTAGTATACGCTTTGTATACAATATCTTCATACACTTTATTCTCCCAAATTCAAGAACAGCAACTTATCAACAACATCAACAACAATATCAGCAATCATTTTATACCAATATCCAACTAATTCTATCCATTTAATCATACCAAAACAGCCCCCAAGTTATTTGATATCCAAAAATGATAACCGAACTTTCAACGTCATTTTCTCTATTGTAACCCATCAAATCTATCAATGATCATGGTAAGAACATCATTAACATCTTAAAAACACCTTATATGAGAAGCCACCGCAACACTAACATCCCCCAATTTCAAATTTTAGCCTAAAACGATGACAACAACTTGTACTACACTTTACTCTTCACGAGCCTCGGAATTCGGGACCTCGAACATGATCAAAACTTGGTTTCTCTCTCTAAGGGATGTCTTCCCTCTTTCTAAAATGTTTAGGTCTTTTTGGGGTTAAATGTGAAGAAATTGCACGCCCTTATATAGGGGTCTTAGGTCGGTTCCCACCGACCTTGAGTCGGGTTGGGCCGAGCCCGCTGCCCAGCTTGATCTTTTTGTCTTAAAACATCTATAAAATTTTATCCCTATGTCGTGTGAAGGCCCACAACCTATGATTGGAAAGATATTTCAATTATCTACAACTTTCATATTTGCAGTTTTCCCAAATGCCCAAATAATGATGGGTTTATGGCCTCCTGAAGTCAGGTTACCCGAAAACGTAACTTAAAAACATCTTTTTGGAGGGCTTACACTTGGATTTGGCTCAGGGGTCCTTCTTGAGTTGTATTTAACTTCACATATATTTTTCATATAACTTGTCATACACCCTTTATAAAAACCTCATCATGTGGGCCCCACCTTAGCTTACGGTTATGAGGGCTATATATCTTTTAACGTATCATTCCAATCATATCGTACGAATTCCAAATATCATACTCACGCTATCCTCATGCTAATACAGTAGAATTCCATCCTTTATACTTGTAATATTTGCTCCTTCTTGAGCTCACATTAAGCCGTCTGCAACCTCAATAACGCGAAAGTTTTCAGGGTGTAACATCCTTCCCCTCTTAGAAACATTCGTCCTCGAATGTTAAATGAAGACTAATACTTGTATCCAATTCCAATGCTTACTAATATCACTTAACCCTTCACAATTCCTAAAGTCCTTTTTCAATACTTATCTTTCCTCTATAATCTTCAACTTTCCTTAACCTCATTGATGCTTTCAATTATATTGATTTCTATAAGGGACACATTACTCCCTTTCCACAAACACATATAAACATGTGTCTTTCTCTTCCTTGTTTCATTCTTTACTCGTTAAAGCTTACTCGTTTTTTATACTAACTCACCTCTCGAATGACTCTTTGCTTATCATTACTTCCCCTCTTAAGTCTCTTCTCATAAGCTTATCGCATTTCCGAATCACATTAATCTTAGTTTATCAACCTTACTTCTAATCCCCGAGAGAACTTATCTTAACCCTCGACTCACTTTTATATCCTCGAGTAATTTCAACCTAGCTCTCAAACTCATTCTAAACCCATCTTATAACCCTCCTTTCAGCCGATTTACAACTATTATTAACCTTTCATTCTTCAGTTTACACTTGTGTACATAGCACACATATATATACTGATCACAATCAATTTTAACAAAATTTGGCAGAACCTCCTCTTTAATTTGTACTACCCACCTGTACACAGCTAACCAACAATCAAAATATATCAACATGCCTCACAAGGCTACAATCGTATTACAACACCCTATACATACCTGTATAAATGCTCTTCACAATGGCATTCTCAATTGGATAAGAAGCATACCTTTCTTATTGCAATCCTTAACCTACAACACTTACCTCAAATAGCAATCATTAATCATCAGAGAACTTACCTTTCTTATGAGCCATTCCAATTTCGTAACATAGCTGCACTTCACAATCACTTAATCAAAATTCAAATCATAAAGTTAGTGGCAAGGATTCAAGGCCTATAACACAACTCTATAGCACAATCTATGATCTGAATGAAAGGAAACCATCCTAGATGCCCTGTAGCCTCCTGTTCATAAGTGTGGTCGACAACACACCTATGAACAAAACTCTACCGGACACGACTTTGTAGAAAACTCCCAGAACGAACTGCTCTGATACCACATTGTCACACCCTAACAATGGTAAGGCATGACGGGCACCCGACTCTCTTCAGAGTCGAGCGAACCCTCAGACATTCGCTCTATCAAAACCTGTCATTCCAAAAACTTTTAAGAATATAAAACTTTTCCCAATAGAAATCATTATCTTTATAACGATTATGAAAACTTTCAATCAACTAAATACTTTTAAAGAAATTGAAATCATCTAAAATAAATACTATTTTAAAATCCACAAACGACTCAACTGACATCACTTTGTCAACGTCTCGACAAACATACCACAGGACACTGCCTGCAGAAGTATCTAAGTAGTAAACTGAACATTATGAGTCAGGATAGGGCCCTGACATGCCCGTAATCATACATATCTATACACGATTCAGCACAGCTCCAGAATGAGGTGGAACTTGCCAATGCCAGCTGACGTCCAAGCATTCTAGCTATACACTTAACCTGTCAAACAATCTGGGGCTGCGGGCATGAACGCAGCGTCCACAGGAAAAAAGATGTCAGTACGGACAATGTATTGAGTATGTAAGGTGGTAACAAATCAAAAGCATAATTCGACTCAGGAGAGAAGAAATCATAATCTAACTCAATACCTACAGCCTTCGCTGGAAGAAACATAAATGTGCTCACGAAGTCTCAAAACAATCTTTAAGTAAATAATGCAATCCAACACACATGCCGCTTCAGACATGTTAACAGAATGGTCCCTTCGGACAGCCGCTTCCGGCTAGTATCACAATAGTCCCTTCGGACGGCCGCTTCCGGCATAATAATGATGGCCCCTTCAGGCAACCGCTTCCGGCTTAATATCACCATTATATTAACAAAACTCAATCTAGAAATACCAATTTCAACTCATATCATAAGTCACTAATCAATTCATCATAATCCAGTTATTAGCCTTAGTCTTTCATAAGACGTTATCAAATTTGTATCTCACTAGACTTAGGGGGACATACTTCCAGGTCTGAGGGTAGAATTGTTATGAAATTCTTACTACTTATATTCTACTCAATTTTATCTTATTGCCCTACACAAAGAATAAATGATCATATCAATAAAAAGGGATGATACTATGGAATGTAAATATAAATCGTAAATAAGATGAAGTGGTAAAATCTCACACCCCTTCGAAGTGATTTTGAAATTCAAACTTTATGTTTCCTTTAGTATAAAACTCATTTCCTTGAAATCGTTAGTAAAACCATATACACAACTCAACTTGGCACCTTATGGGTGTTGCCTTCAGAACTTAATAGGAGTACAATATCAATAAGCCATCACAAGAAACATTTAGACCTTACTCGTCTAAGAATGGAACCATATGGAGTACATATAGAGTGAATAACAACAAGAATCATGCCAAAATGAAAGAAGGAATAACCGTAACATACCTTGTCACTTACGTGATTAGCTTAAATTATGCTTCCAAACACTGGCCAATCTACAATAGAGGTAAAGGAAACCATAGACAACTTGAAAGAGGTTCATCTACTTCTCTAAGATCGTAATTAACTTCCGTAAATTCGGGCAACATTTTCCCTGTAATCTTCACTTCCCTCTAATTCCAATTCAATTTAACAACACAATCAGCAACCAACAATAACCATCTCATATAAGCCTCTTTAAACTCAAAGCATCAACTCCTAAAGATATACACCAAAACAGCCCAGTATACGCTTTGTATATGATATCTACATACACTTTATTCTCCCAAATTCAAGAACAACAACTTATCAACAACATCAACAACAATATCAACAATCATTTCATATCAATATCCAACTAATTCTATCCATTTAATCATACCAAAACAGCGCCCAAGTTATTTGATATCCCAAAATTATAACCGAACTTTCAATGTCATTTTCTCTATTATAACCCGTCAAATCTATCAATGATCATGGTAAGAAAATCATTAACACCTTAAAAATACCTTATATGAGCAGCCACCGCGAAACCAACATCCCCCAAGTTCAACTTTTAGCTTAAAACGATGGCAACAACCTGTACTGCACTTTACTCTTCATGAGCCTCGAAATTCGGGACCTCAAACTTGATCAAAACTTGGTTTCTCTCTCGAAGGGCTCTCTTCCCTCTCTCTCTAAAATATTCAGGTCTTTTTGGGGTTAAATGTGAAGAAATTGCACGAATTTGGCCCTTATATAGGGGTCTTGGGTCGGTTCCCACCGACCTTGAGTCGGGTTGGGCCAAGCCCACTGCCCAGCTTGACCTTTCTGTCTTAAAACGTAACTTTTTATCCCTATGTCGTGTGAAGGTCCACAACCTATGATTGGAAATATATTTCAATTATCTACAACTTTCATATTTGGAGTTTTCCCAAATGCCCAAATAATGATGGGGTTATGGCCTCCTGAAGTCAGGTCACCCGAAAACGTAACTTAAAAACATCTTTTTGGAGGGCTTACACTTGGATTTGGCTCAGGGGTCCTTCTTGAATTGTGTTTAACTTCACATATATTGTCCATATAACTTGTCATACGTCCTTTATAAAAACCTCATCATGTGGGGCCCCACCTCAGCTTACGGTTATGAGGGCTATATATCTTTTAACGTATCATTCCAATCATATCGTACGAATTCTAAATATCATACTCATGCTATCCTCATGCTAATACAGTAGAATTCCATCCTTTATACTTGTAATATTTGCCGCTTCTTGAGCTCACATTAAGCCGGCTGTAACCTTAGTAACACGAAATTTTTCGGGGTATAACAACCAGCATCACGCACGCCATCATACAGCCCTGACGAAGCTGAAGTCAAACCGATCATATCATCGAGCAACCCACTATTGTTAAGCCATAATTGCACGTTGGCACTCCCGAGCAACCCAACACAGAAACATAGAGACCCTATAACCCTCTGAACTATCTTCCTATTTCTCACGAACTCTCACAATAAATGAGTCTAATCGCGACTCCACACAGCAACGGAGACTAATTACGACTCAACACAATTGAAACCTCAGGGCATAACTAGATACTGAATTTGGTCATCTTCCCGAATAAGAATAACACATCTCGAACCAAGCCAACACACGTCATAGATCAACCATTCGCATAAGCATTTAAGAACGAGTGTCTACCCTCCGTGGGTGATTAAGATACGAAAGTTTAGATGCCAATTGGAATAGACTAGATACCAATTTGAATAAAGTCTCATGAGAGAATGAAAGAATTTCAAGTTTCCTAAATGTCTTATAGCCTCTCGTAGATAAGTACGGAGCTCATCATACTGATCCACAAGACTCTACTAAGTCATGCGGGCACTTACTTTTCCCACCTCGGTAAGCGAACCCTCAACCCAATGATAAGTAAAGACATAAATAAATACATCAATCAAGCGAAAAAGAATAATTACGTAAGTTACACAAAAGCATCTAAGTGAAATTATACAAGTTTGGAATATAATAATACATCAATTTGTCTATGTCTCAGAGTAGAAACAAAGACATAATAATAAGAGGAGTCTTCAAGGCAGCGAACGACTCGTTCTCACCCTATAGGCTCGATGATATGATGATGGCGACTATCAGCCACGGGAGATGGAAGCAGACCTGTTACACCTTGGAAAATTTTCTGTTGGTACGCAAGAGAACGAACTAGTGATGAATATGAGTGCATGATGTCCATGAGCAAGAAACGACGTTGATGACCTTAGGCGAGATTTCGAAAGTATCCGATGTGAGACGAGGAAGTTGGCTAAGTTAAGATGAGATACAAGGTGAGCAATGCATGTGCATGGACGGGGGTGATTAAAATGAGAAGTCTAAGAAATATGGGAAGTTACAGAATTGCAACTGCCCAGTGGTCGTATTGCAAAATACGGACCGTAAATTGCTATACGGTCCGTAAACTAGCAGGTCGTAAACTGCAATGCAAGGCTTCAACTTTCTGCCAGCCGAGGAAACGGTTAAATACGACCTGGTGGACGGACTGTAAAGTGATTTACGGCCCATAAACCATGGTCGTAAATCACCATGCATGCAGCCTTGAGTTTCTGGTTCTGCTTAAGCTTAAAAACGACCACGAGGGACGGTCCGTAAACTGAAATACGGACCGTAAACCTCCATGGACGACCACTGTTCATCCAGCACAGATTTTTCAATTCATTAAATATGAGGATCAATGTTATATCCCGTACTTGTGCGCATTTGGAAAATCTGAAATAATTTCGATTTGTGAGAAAGAAGGCTATGTCTTTATTTTATTTACTATGTGTGTAGTTCATGATAATAATATTAATAATAATAATAATAATAATAATAATAATAATAATAATAATAATAATAATAATAATAATAATAATGTGGAAATGCGGAGAGAGGCCAAGGGCAAAAATTGGAATTTTTGGAAAAATTGGTTCCGGGAATTATAAAACAAGATTTGTGGCCTATTGGGCTAAAAAAAAAAATGAGGCCCAATTTAAGGGGGCTTGGCCGGCCACTTTATGGCCCAAATCCATGGATTTTAATTAATCCATGTGATGAAATAAAATAAGAGGGGCATGATTCATCTTTACTAGAAGTTTCAAGAAATCAAAAATTGAAAGAAAAAGAGAAAGACGGCCACGACCATAGAGAGAAAGGAGAAAAAAAAAAGGAGAGGAGAAGAAAAATTCCAAGCCTTCAACTTTGATTCAAGAATTATAATTTTCTTGTATTCTTACTAAGTTCAAGATTCTCTACAAAGTGGTATAATTATTTTGGCAAGAAAGTGATTTTGGTGGCAAGGAGAACTTATTGGAAAAAGGTAAGGATTTTATGTTTCTTTTATGTTATGGAAGATTTATAGATGTTAGAGTGAGTAGAATTGAATGGAAATCATGGAATTGTGATGTGGTGTGTGTGAGCCGTGTGTATGTGTGCGTGTGTGTGTGACCGTGTGACACCATTCATGAAGGGAGATGGATTAAATTTATTTAGTATGTTAATCGTGTTGTTATGGCCTTGGAACGTAAATAGAAGATAAATGGTTCTTGTTGTTATGGAAAATTTGTTGTAAGGTTGTTGTAGGAAAATATGAACCTTTATTGTAGTTTATGTAAATATGGAAATGAAAGAGGTAAGGTGCAAATTATGATTGTTATTAATGAAATTGGAAGGAAAAAAAAATGTATTGTGAATGTTTATGTCGGAGGTTGGAAGTTTTGGATGAATTATGGTTTCGGTGGAATTTTTGTATACTTTGTAAGAATAATGTGAAATGCTTCCGAATTGCGTTTGAATGGTTTTGAGTTAGCGCATGAATATAAAAATGTTGATAATAGCTTGGAAGTATGAAGTTGGAGTAGAAGTTGTGGCATTATGAAGAAAGGAAGACTATTTATGTTAGAATGTGTTTTGTAGTAATTGTTGATGCTTTTGATATTGTTATGGGTGTTGCGCTGATATTTTGAGCCGAGTTATATTCTCGGGGCGGCGAAATTTTAAGGGAAATGCTGCCCAAATTTTTGTAGACAAGTAATGAACTAACGATTTGAATGCTAAAAGTCTTACTCTTGACAATTGGTAAATATGACCATTTGTAGATTTTGGGCGAAACGGGAATTGAATTTGAGCGAGCATAAGGCGTAGCTAAGGTATGTAAAGTCTTGCCCTTCATTCTTTGGCATGTTCTAAACATAATAGGCTTGGACGTGAGCCTTAGACACGACTCTGTTCGTAGAAATCCGAGATTGGAATTGGCCCCATTTCATTCAGTAAGATTGAACTAGTTCCTTATAATTTGTCGTCAAAGTGACCTGTATGTATGCAACTTTCATAAACGGAGTCGGAATGCCTCAAAACGATCATGGACGACCTCATAAGGTCTATTATCCGTAACTTACGTACGCCACCTCGATTTGGTCCGAGGTGGGCCCACAAAGTCCCGATACATTCCGTATGGCTTTAATTGACTTATTTCTGTCCGATCTTCACAGGCAACATCTGGGTTATTATTCTGTTTACTATACGACAAGTGATATGACTATCTTTATGAGTCTTATAATATATTCTTGACATCTGGAACGCTTCTGGAAATCTTATTCTGATGCAATCTGTCATGCCATCCCAAATGACACATATGCATATATTATGAGTATTGTCTGATTGCTTTGATTTGACCCACCGTTTGGCCTACCTCAGTTTCATTGAGTCTGTATAATGATCTGTATGCATACGGTTTCTCATTAATCTGCTCGTGGATGCCTCAATGCTTCCTTCACTGCGCTCGGGCCAGGTTCTGTTATTCGTACACATTCCACTGCATTGTTCACCGCGTCCCTCGGTGTGCGGGCCGGGATCTGTTTACATCTGCATATGATCTGATGATATGATGGTATGGGGATGGTGGCCAGGATGGCATATGATCTGTCTGTCCACCGCGTCCCGTACTAAGAGGGCCGGGATCTGTTACCGCGTCCCTCACTAGAGGGCCAAGATCTGATATATATATGTTATCTGTATTTGTATATGCTTATGATTCTGTATGCATGATTTTGTCTGTTACACTTCTGTATGTCTGATTTGGATTATAACTCTGTCTGTTACACTTCTGGAAATCTGATTCGGGCTATGATTCAGTCTGTTACACTTCTGTACTTCTGATTCTGATTACGATTATGTCAGCCACACTCTATGCCCCTGATTCGTACGATGATTTTTCCAGCTATACTCTGTACCTCTAATTCATATTACGACTCTATCTGCTATACCCCGTACTTATGATATATATTGTGGTTTTGTCCGTGCACTCCGTATTTCTGTTTCAGATTCGGGTTCGATTCTGTCCGCTATATTTCTATACTTCTGGTTCGGACTATGATTATATTTGTTACATTTTCGCTTTACATACTCGGTACATTTTCCGTACTGACCCCCTGTTCTTCGGGGGCTGCGTTACATGCCCGCAGGTACAGACGCACCCTGTGATACGCCGCCAGTCTAGGATACCGGTTCTGCTGTTTGGGAGTGCTCTTTTTGGATTCGGAACGTGTATTTTTGGTATCTATCTTCTGTTATTTACATATTCTGTATATATGGTAACTTGGGGTACGGCGGGGCCCTGTCCCGTCATCTGATTCTGTTATGTCCGTTAGAGGCCTGTAGACATGCATGTGGGTTATGGGTTGCTACTGTTCAGGTAGGTATGTATGAGTTTGTGACTCTGTCTACTATGATAGCCTCAACGGCTTATGTGTAAGTATAAGTATGTTTATGTATTCCCGTGCACTGTATTTATATTGGTTTGAATCCGTGTACATCTAATACGAATTAGCTGTTGGTACGCCAATTCGGTTAGGTAAGTACGTACGGGTATCCAGATAGGATACCAGTTGCGGCCCACGGGGTTGGGTCGTGACAATCAAGACTTGTCTTATTTCATTTCCACATTACACCACTTCTCTCTAGAATCATTTCTCTACATTTATTTCATAAGTTTTCAAGGATTATAAGTCCCCAACAACATAAACAAGTGAATCAAGTGTAAGCAAGCCATTAAATACCATTCAAGTCAAGAAATACAAATGGAGAAAAACTAGGGTTTTGCTCAATGTGGGGTATTATCAACCAAAGCTTGTTCCTACAACTTCTAAGGTAAGATTCATGATTTTTACAAGATGTTTAAGTTATTGGAGAATTAAAATACATGGATTGTAGAAAATGTGGTCAACTAGGTCATGAATGATGAATAGTGACATTTTGAGGAATAGTTTGAATGAATTATGAATGTTGTTGCGTTACGATATGAATGTATTATAAATGGTACCAAGATCATGAACTCGACACTTTAGACGAATGGACGAAGTTGGAGGTCATGACCATAAATATGGGAGAATTAGAAGCAAATTGAGAAATCTAGATAATGTGGATGATCTGAATGACTAATGGCCATTGTTATGATATTAATGAAGGTATAGACGCTAGCATTGGAAGGAAACGTGAGAGTGTAGAATAGTCCGACGAAAAGGTATGTAAGGCTAACCCTTCTTTCATAAAGCATGGTTCCTTGGCCAAACTCTTAAATCCTCTATACGAGTATGTTGTATTCAAGTGATTGACACTCCGAGCTCATAAGCTCACGACCCTTGATACGTGCTACGAATGTACTACGCACCCCATTGACGAGTAAGCATAAGATAGAGATGTAGCGAAAACGATGATGATAGTGATGACGATGATAATAATAATGATGCTAAAGGTGCCTACGGGCTATTATATTTACATGTGCCTATGAAAGGCTATAATGACACCCCGAGCTTATAATGCCGGGTAGAATATATGTATATGGATGTATATAGGTATGTATGTATATGATTACGTAACGCGCGCGCACGTCTGCAGATGGTACGGATAAACCTGAAGCCTTGGTAGGGCCAGGTAGAAATAACATTGAGCCTTGGTTGGCTAAGTACGTATGAAACGCCGAACCTTATGGTCGGGCACGCTATGTATGTATATAAGTGTATGGCTATGTATATAATATGAATATGAATGTGAAAAGACTATGTATACGAATGCGAATAAGGACATGTATACGAATATGAGCACAAGTATGGTACGAGTACTATTATGGAATACGGATAATGACGTAGGTGTACAAATACGTATGAAAAAAATGGAAAGTCCTACGAAAGCCAGGTAAGCGTTTTGACGATGATATTATTGTCTTCCCTTCTATGTTATTTCATATGTTGTCCATGATGCTTATTTATTGATGTTGCTCATGCTTTACATACTCAGTACATTCTTCGTACTGACGTCCTTTTGTTTGTGGACGCTGCGTCATGCCCGCAGGTTCACAGGGAGACAGACTTGATCCATAGCTGTCTATTCGGAGATTACATAGAGAGCTCCATTTCCTTCGGAGCCATATCTTTTGGGTACTCATTCTTTTGTGTATATAATTATGGGCATAGCGGGGTCCTGTCTCGCTAATGTGATATGTCATACTCTTAGAGGCTCGTAGTCATGTGTATGTGGGTAGAGATGTTCGGCCATGTCGGCCCATGTTTTGTATATCTTTTGTTGGCCTCGTCGGCCTTGTACTTATGACGTGGCATAGATGCCTATGATATGTTAAATGATGATGGTCGTCTAATGGGATCAATATGATTAACGATGAGAAAAGCACGAATTGACTTATGGTTCACCTAGATGTTATGTTATGTACGATAAGGGGGTGCCCGGGTGGGGTAGCACCGGGTGCTCGTCGCGGCCCCCTAGCCGGGTCGTGACAAGACCAAACCTGGAACCCTACATTCATAAAGGTATGCAGCAAGTGCAGGTCAGTACAAAACCACAATACTGGTAGGTATCATCGGCCGACTAAGTATAGCTAACATAATTCAGACAATAAACAAAGATAGGCAAATAAATCAACAAGTATAAGTCAAACATAATCATTACTATGTACACGTCATCACCTAAGTAGAGCATCTAAACCCAAATGTGCTGTTATACCCCGTATTTTTGCATATTCGGAAAACTCGAAATAATTACGATTTGTAAGGAATAAGGTCATATGTGGATTTGAACTTATATATGTATGTTGCTCATGAAAAATATTGGTGTGGAAGTGTTGGAGAAGGCCAAGGGAAAAAATTGGAATTTCGGAAATTTGTTTCGGGAATTTTGAAATAAGAATTTGGACCAATTGGGCTAAAAAAAAATGAAAAGTGAGGCCCAACTTCAAAGGGGTGGCCGGCCATACCATGGCCCAAGCCCATGGAGTGTTAATTAATTTATCCATGTGATAAATTAATAAAGGGGACAATTAACCATTAAAACTCCTAGAACTTTCAAGACAAAACTAGAAGAGAGAAGACAAGAAACAAGAGCAAAAACATAAGAGCCTATTCGGCTGGCCAAAGAGAGATTTGCCCTTGGAAAGTTTGTTCCAAAAAAATTATTTTCTTGTTGTATTCCTACCAATTCAAGGCTCCCCTAAAACTTGGTGTAATTGTTTTGGAAGAAGGAGCACTTATTTCTTTAAGTCGACAACTTTGGACAAGTTAGGAAGTGAAGAACAAAGGTGAGTTTTAATCTTGTTTTATGTGTTATACATGGTTTAGATATGTTGTAGTATGTTAAGAAGGAAGAAATTCATGATAAGAATGATGTTGAGGTTGGGCCGTGTGTGTATATATGTTGTATATCTATGGCGAGTTGAATTTATGTTGTAATTTAGTTGCGGTTATGGTGGAATTTATATTGGAAGTGAAAGTTGAATGAAAATTTGATGAAGTTGGGAAATTCCCATGTTAGCCGTGGGTTATGCTATGAGGAAATAATGATGGATTTATTTTGTTTAACATGCTAGTTGCGTTGGTGTGATCTTTACCATGTAAATGAAGGCAAGATGGTTTAAGTTATTGTTGAATGGAATGTAGAAGGTTATGTCACTTTGGAATGATTTCATGTATTAAGAAAATGAAGTGGTTAAGGTGCAAATTATGATTAATGTTGATGAACTTGGAAGA
The DNA here is from genome assembly GCF_019175385.1 of Lycium barbarum. NCBI lineage: Eukaryota > Viridiplantae > Streptophyta > Magnoliopsida > Solanales > Solanaceae > Lycium > Lycium barbarum. Next base: position 84,866,600 of record NC_083341.1, read on the forward strand.
TGGAAATGTGTTATGAACTTGTATGTTAAAGATTAGAAGAATTGGATAAATTATGGCTTGGATGGAAAGTTTGCATGTTTTGTATATCTTGTGTGTATCTTGTGTATATATATTGTATAAATGATATGAAATGCTTCCAAATGACATTGTAATGATCTTGATTAGTAGTGAATATGAAAATATTGAGATTGGGTTGGAAATGTGAGATTGGAAATGAGAGTTATTACACTATGTTGGAAAGAGGACAAGTTATGCCTTATTGTGTTTTGTAGTTGTTGTTGGTATTGTTGTTGGGTTGGTTGTTGCTATTCTGAGCCGAGTTGTATTCTCGGGGTGTCGCATCTATAGGGGAAGTGCTGCCGAAATTTCGGTAGGCAAGCATTGGTTAAGATTGAAATTTTAAGTCTCATGAATAGTAACTGGTAAATGTGACCATTTGCAGTTGTTGGACGAAACGGGAATTGAGATTGGACGAGCGTAAGGCACGACTAAGGTATGTAAAGTTTCTCCCTTCATTCTTAGGCATGTTCTAAACGTAATAGGCTCGGTCGCGAGCCTTGGATATGACTCAGTCTCTCGAAATCCGAGATTGAAATTGGCCTCATTTCATTCAGTAAGATTGAATTAGTTTCCTTACGAATCGTCGTCAAAATGACTTATGTGTATGAAACCTTCCCAATTGAAGTCGAATGGTTCCAAAACTCTCATAAATGATTCTATAAGGTCTATGATCCATAACTTGAGTTCACCACCTCGATTGACCCGAGGTGGGCCCGCAGATTCCGAGACCTCCTACTATTGCTTTGTTTGTCTTATATCTATACAGTGCTTAAAAGAAACTTTGGATTATTGTTCCGTTTATCAAATAATAAATGTGAAGAATCTGTATTATACTTTGATACGTGCTATGATTCTAGAAACATGATTTGATATGATGAATCGTGCCATCCCCAAAAAGGGCATACATGTACACTATGACTAACGTCCGACTTCTTTCAAATGGTTTCTCATTTGAACTGTTCCATTCGTCAAAGAACGACCATTCTGACTATCCTGTTGAACCCCATGGTATATTTGTTATGTACGAACAATCTCAGAAATTCTGCTCGACATAATCCGTCGCAAATTACGAAAGGTACATTCTATGATTTATTGTTTGGTTTGTCTAGTGAGTCTGGATTTATATGCATATGTTTCTGCACTACTCTGTTCGTGCAAGTTATAGTATGTCTTTTCACTAAGCCCGGGCCAGGACATGATCTCGTGCGCACTCCTCTGCATTACTCACCGAGTCCCTCGTACTTGCGGGCCTGGACATGTTATTTATATATGCTTATGATATGATGATATGGGGATGGCGGCCAGGATGGCACATGATGATTATTCACCGAGACCCGCAGTAGAGGGCCGGGACACGTTATGTATACACAGTACATGATTCTGACATGCATGATTTCACCACCGAGTCCCTTAACAAAAGGCCGGGACACGCTATTTGCATATATGGTATATGATTTTGTTATACATGATTTCATCCACCGAGTCCCTTATCAGAGGACCGGGACACGTTATATGTGTTTATATGATGTTATATGATTTGGCATGCACCATCTATGCTTTGTCATTACTTTTCTGAGGTCTCGGATAAGGTATTCACCTTTTGTACTTCGGAATCTGACTATAGCTCCGTCTGTTTTATTTCTGGATCTTCGACTCTGAGTATGATTCTGCTACCTATATCTTCGTACCTCCGGCTCTAACTGTGGTTTTGACAGTTATAATTCTGTACTCCTGTTCTTGACTATGATTTTATTTGTTACATTTTCGCTTTACATACTCGGTACATTTTCCGTACTGACCCCCTGTTCTTCGGGGGCTGCGCTACATGCCCGCAGGTACAGACGCTCCTTTTGATACGCCACCAGCTTAGGACACCTGTTCCGCTACTTGGAAGTGCTCCTGTTGATCCGGAGCTTATATTTTGGTATATATATCTTCTGTTGTTTTCATCTTCTGTACATATGGTCATTTGGGGTACGGCGGGGCCTTGTCCCGACATATGATTCTGTTATGTCTGTTAGAGGCTTGTAGACATGTTTGTGGGTTGTGGATTGCCACAGTTCTGGTAGGTATGTGTGAGACTGCGACTTAAGTGACCTGCCTGCTGTGATAGCCTTAACGACTTATGTCTAAGTCTATGTATATATATATATTGTGCGATGTATCCTGTATCCGTATGAATCTGTGTATGTCTAATTTGTTTAGCCGGTTAGTACGCTAACTCTGTCAGGTAGATACGTATGGGTGCCCAGTTAGGACACCAGTCGCGGCCCACGGGGCTGGGTCGTGACATGTGCCAAGTCTAAATATGTCTAATCCGAAACCAACGTCACACAAGTAAAGCACCGAATCATCTCAATATAAGCCATGACGCAATGCAATGCAATGACGTATGAATGCAATGCAATACCATACAATGTTGTGTACACATGTACTCCAGACGGAAGTATCGACTTCTCGGTAGCACAACCCAAGGTGACTCGCGAAGTTTAAGTGCCACTCGTCCCGGATCTTTTCCCAACAAACAGACAAGACACGGATCTTTGCCCAACAAACAGATGAGACCCGGATCTTTGCCCACAGGGTTTCTCACCCGAACAACCCTGGGGGACCTACCGAGTCCATGCACTCACTCATTCTACTAATCCGGAATGAATATCGGATATCGGATAATCATGTCACTCAAGTAAAAATCGAGCCCAGCTCATCACAGTGTTTCATCAAGTATCATCAATGTATCAACAATATACACTCACACAATCCACGATTCTAGAACGAACATCGAATATCAAACTCTAACGTCACTCTAGTAAAAATCGTGCGCAGCTCATCACAGTATTTCATCAAGTATTATCAATGTATTAACAATGCATCATGAATGAATAAGAATGCATGTAATGTATGTGTCAACATCAATAATCAGATCAATATCACAAGTACCAACATGGGTACGCCAACAACATATCAATGTCACAGTACCAACATGGGTACACCAACAATATATTAGTTTCACAAGTACCAACATGGGTACGCCAACAATATATCAGTATCACAAGTACCAATGTGGGTACGCCAACAATATCATGAAAGACTACACGAGTCATATAGAATTCTATCCTCATATCAACATCAACCCGTAGGATACAACAATATCACAATCAATATGGAACAACAGATCCCAATATCTACTCACAACATGTGGAATCAAACTAACACAATAGAACAGTCGAGTCACAATACAACGGGATGGCTAGCCCCAATCACGCAGCAGGGCCCAACCTAAAACAATATCCAACCCAACTTCATACCTGAAGGTTTACATGCTTTCTCTGACAATATCATCTAAATATATGTTTCGCTACATGAAATCTCACTAAGGGTAAGCCATAACCTACTTGGATAGCCGAACAACAACAACAATAATCACTCTATAGCCTTGCCCTTCCGCTGAGCCTCAAGATGATAGAAGTCTAGCCATATTCAAAATCTAGATTAGAAATCATGAAGAACGATACCTATATTACTATCATTCAAATTTAGTCAAAATCAAACCTAGAATTGGAGAAAACGGGGCCCACAAGTGTCAAACCAGAAACTCACGGGAAAAATATCAAGTTAAGCACTAGCTGATCAAAACCCATCAACTAATTACTAATTAATTCAAGGATTCATCCAATTTTGATTTTCAAGCAAAACCCCAATTTTGGGTATAAACCCTAACTCTTAGATTCAACGATCCAACATTAATAATGGAAGATGTATGATCAATAACCTTAGATACATCATAATCTAGCATAAACCCATCAATTTCATCATTAATAAACCTACATATAAAATCTATCAAAACCCACTTTTAATCTTCTATTACTAAGGGCTAACAAGGAAAGAGGGGTCTTAAGATGATTAGGAACAATGAAATAGCAAGAGAGTTAGGAGAGCTTACCACCAAGAATCTTCACCAATAATCTCCAAGAACAGTCCCCAAGGGCTCAATTTTCGAAATGGTGACAAATGAATAGACTAAGGGATTTTTAATACACACTTTAATGAAATAACAGCCCGATACCGCCACGGCAGCATTGGGGCACCAACAGCGCCACCGCCGCAGCGCCCTCACAGACCGCTGAGACGGTCTGGGCCAAAACACACATGGCCGCAGCAGTGTCCATCCAACCGCAACAGCAGTGCCGCATAGGCGGACACCAGGGACCAGAATCCCAAATGATTTTCTAAGTCTCAACCGAAATCCCGGACCACTCCCGAGGCCATCTGCTTACAAACCACATATACAGACCCACATAAAAACACGCTACGAATGCACTCGTGGCCTCAAAATTTCCAACGGAAGTCTCGTTGACCGAGTTAACCCCCGATACCTCATTTCCAACTTCCCAACTCAAGTCCCAAAATGCATCCAAGTGCGTTGGAAACTGTACCAGATAAATACACAAGTTCTAAATGACAATTCGGACCTCTCCGAATCGATGAATTTTGGAAAAAGGTCCGTTTACCTAAAAGTCAACTTTGAGTCGACTCTTTTAAAACCTAACTTTTACAAAAAGTCACCCGAATAATATCTAGACACCTCGGGAAGCATGTCAACAGTCCCCTTGGGTAAAAAAATGAGCTAATCCAGCTCGAAAAGGGATCAAAAGGGTCGAGAACGCAATAACGACCAAGCGGGTCATTGCATTATGATCTATGTATATGTATGAAACATTTTTTTAAAGGAAAGCATGAGTGGTATCTGCCTTAAGAGGCATTTACATGTACAAGTTATCTCTCTTATCTCTTGTTACTTTTATATCCATCTTATGTTCCTTTCCATGCCTAATATACTCAGTACTTTATTCGTACTGACGTCCTTTTATTGATGGACGCTGCGCTCATACATGCAGGTAGACAGGGAGATGGATCAGACCCGTAGGCTGCCTTCTCAGGGACTATACAGGGGCACTCCACTTGTTCTGGAGTTACACATCAGTGTGCTATAGTTACACCTCGAAAATTTTTTGCATCGTTTGCATTGTAAGTAAACTAAAGTAAGCTCAGAGAGGTCATGGAACCCTTATAAGGTTAGTGAATACTCTTAACAAGTGTCAAGCAAGTGCCCAAAGGTTCCGCGACCAAGTAAATCGAAGAAAATAAATTCGTCAAAGAATTTGGGAAAAAAAAGTTGGCAAAATTTAGGGCAGATTTTTAGTCAACTTTGGAGGGGTATATCTCCTAGTATATTATGAGTTTTTAGGTGTTTCAAAATCCTAGAATGAATTTCATCGACTCTATTTTCCAACGCAATAAACCGCTCATCGATAAGACATCGGAGTAGAGAATTATGGACATTACAAGTTCGGCTGACAAAGCAGAAACGCGTGCTACAGTAGCTGATACAGTACCGACTGATACGGCATTGCTACAGTGACGAGCCCGAATTTGAACCTTATATAAAGGGTAAAACCCTCTTTTTTCATCAGATTTGCTCAAGAAAATTCTAGAAAACAGTTGAGGGGTGAGGATAGCATAAAATTGAGGGAATTTTAAGAGGCGGAGTGTAGTTTAGGTTCGGATAGCACGCAACTGTGATTGTAGTGTCGTTTTGCGGCGGATTTTGGTTTTGATTCTAGGAGAACACCGAAGATATTGCTGTTTTATTAAGAACAAGGTATGGATATGTTCCTATTTATGTTAATACCGGTTGATTTACGAAGATAGAGTGGTTTAATGATTGTATAGCAAGTTAATTAGTTATGGAAATTGGAAAACAGCATGTGGGCTGTTTTATGGAACACTTTGATATAGGAAATGATATTATTGATGTTGGTATTGTTGTTGTTGTTGTTGGTTGGTGAACTAAGAATTCGGGCTAGGCACATAAATAGGGCTTTGATATAGGAAATGATATTATTGATGTTGGTATTGTTGTTGTTGTTGTTGGTTGGTGAACTAAGAATTCGGGCTAGGCACATAAATAGGGGAGATGCTTCCCGATTTTTGGCAGAATATAGACTTGTTTAGTTTGAACACTAGGATCCTCTTGAATGTAGATTTACGAGCCCGGACGAATAAGCATAGCTAATAGGAAGTTGAACAGGTATGTTAAGGCTCGTCCCTTTCTTTCAAAGGCATGATTCCTATGTTACGATTTCATAAATGCTTCCATAACTTCTTTGCTTTCAAAAGTTAGAAGTCTATGATTCCAAGGCATAATTCCTTTCCCGTAACTCGTAATATTTTTTCCAAAATGTCCGTATTTTTCCAAAACAGAGGTTTATGATTTTGTAAGCTCTTATGACAACAAGGATGGACATGTTTTTATCATGATGACAATGATGCCAAAGATGAGAATATTTTTCTATGGTGACTATGATGAGAACGATTTCATGTTTAAAGGTTCCACATTATGATTTCAATGACGATATAAGAATGTTGAGCTATTTCTTGATTTCTCAATTTTATTCATGCATGATGACTATTTTTTAAGGATTCCAAAGTATATGAATTGACACCTTATGAGATTTATGATCTTATTCTACGTTTTCTCTTGATGCTATTCTTCATTAATAGTCTTACCTTATAATAATTGTTCCTTCAAGGTGAGATAAAATGATGATGATTATTCCATAATATAATCGGAGGTTACCGACCTTACGTCACTCCGAAGAGACATAACTTTCCTTGGGCTCTCCTGCATGCTGCTTATATGATATATGTATATGTAAATGGGGAATATGGGAAAAAGGGCGAGGCGCTATAGGCGCATAGCCACCTGATCAGTTGGTATAATATGACATGTTATCATCTCGGACGCGGGATGCCGGACGTGGGACATATGTGGTTACACGAATCGGAGCCGACATTCCTCGGCAATATGATATGTTCTATTTTCTATATACATGAACAAGAAATGTTTTTCAAAGAGAGCTAAGCATGCATGACATCCGCCCTAAGAGGCACTCATATGTACAGGTTACTCTTTTATCCTGCGATATGCTCTATATTTCCATTCTGTTATTATTCATACTTGTATCCCTTATTATATTATCGTTCATGCCTACATACTCGGTACATTACTCGTACGGACATTTCTTCTTGCGGACACTGTGGTCATGCTCATAGGTAGACGGGGAGACGGTACAGATCCTTAGGAGCCTGGTCAGCAGCTTTGCAGAAGCACTCCACTACTCCGGAGTTTCCGCATATCGGAACATTCTTTTGTGTATATGTTTTGGGGCATGGCGGGGTCCTGTCCCGTCCAAATGTTCAGTATTCCAATTAGAGGCTCGTAGATACATATGTATAGGTAATAGGTATCTGATGATCTCCTTAGTGTATATTTTTGTATATCACTTTTCACACCTCGAGAGCTTATGTATATATACATGTTTTGTGAAGATAATTAGTGACAATTCACTGCAAGTCTATTAGGAACTATGATAGATAGTACGATAAGGGGTGTTCGGTAGCTAGTACCGGGTACCTATCATGGCCCTCTTGTTGGGTCGTGACAGCTATGATTCTTTTGTGTATATATGGGCATGGTGGGGTCCTGTCCCGTCCTTATTATGTTATACACTCCATGTAGAGGCTCGCAGACAGATATGCACAGTTAGATGTTCTATGACCTTCTCGATCCATATTTTTGTTATATCATATTCGACAACCTTGTCGACTTATATGCATGGATATAGTTTGATGAAGTATATATATATATATATATACACACATTTTAAGTTGTATCCCTTTACAAATTATGATATTTACGAGCTAGCGTTATGGTCCACTCAGATATGACAACGAGATATACATTTTGCGACGCTCTGTGGGGTAGCTCTAGGTGCCCGTCATATCCCCCCGGTTGGGTCGTGACAAAAGTGGTATCAGAGCAGTTCCTTCTAGGGCTGTCTACGAGTCGTATCTAGTAGAGTCCTGCAGGACTCTAGGAAGATTGACCTTTCTTTCTCATCTTAGATCGTGCGATAGAGCCATATTATAAAGATTTCCTTTTCCTGTCCATGTGTTATGATTTCAGCGATGCCTGTGACTAGGAAAGCTTCAGCCACCCAGAAGGGCAAGTCAGTGGCTAGTAGGAGAACTGCATGGGTACCACCGGTAAAGGTTGAAGAGGGGGAGTTCTAGAATGAGGTTCTATCTCGGTCCTCCCACACTCCGCCCGCTCCATAGGAGCTCCAGCCCTAGCTCCAGTACCCCAGTTCCTCTACCTAATACCTCGAGCTAGGGGATGTGATAGGCTATTCAGTTATTGGACCAGTTAGTAGCCGCTAAGGCCCATCGTCAGGGTAAGGGTTATGGTGATAGGGCTATCAGTGCCAGTGTTTGAGATTTTATTAATTTAGACCATCCAGAATTCTTTGGTTCAAAACCAGATGAGGACCTGCAAAACTTTATACATGGAATGTTTAGGACTTTGAGGGTGATGCATGTTTCAGACACTGAGTCAGTGGAGTTGGCTTCCTATAGATTATGGGATATTGTTGTTCATTGGTATGAGACTTGGCTGTCATCCAGAGGGGTTCATGCACCTCCACCCCTATGGCAGGAGTTCGTAGATGTCTTTCTACGATATTATTTTCCACCAGAGATTCGATGGGCTAGAGCTGACAGGTTCCTGAACCGTAGACAGGGGAATATGAGTGTTCAGGCGTATAGTCTTCATATTAATTCATTGGCTAGGTATGCTCCAGTTGTGGTAGATGACATGGGAGATTGTGTTTACCGGTTTGTGAGTGGATTGGGACCATATTTGATGGATGACTTCTTGACATCCTCACTTCAGTCAGGTATTGATATTTCCCATATAAAGGCACACGCTCAGAATCTTGAGGAGCGTCTGTAGCAGCGGAGGGTCGAGCGTGAGCATGATAGGGGTTATAGTAAGAGAGCTAGATATTTCGATGTTGTAAGTGAGTTCAACGGGGGTCACATGCAGTAGTATTCTAGAAAATGAGGCCATTCAGTAGCTCGTGAACCTCCGTAATTTGCAGGCCAGAGATTTGATCGGCCTATTTATTCAGGATCAGGCCATCTTTACCATGATGTACTCAGTGTGGTAAATTACATACTGGACAGTGTCGTCTGGGTTCAGATGCTTGCTATGCTTTTGGTCAGCCAGGCCATATTATGCATGAGTGTCCATCAAGAGGTGGTAGAGGTACAGTTCAGCCCATAGGATCAGTAGCTGGATCATCATTATCGGTACGTCCTCCGGGGTAAGGCTCTCAGACTTCAGCAGGTCGTGGTAGAGGTAGAGAGGTAGCGTCCAGCTCGAGCGGTCATCAGAATCGCATTTATGCACTAGCTAGTCGATAAGATCTTGAGTCATTTCCTGACGACGTTACAGGTATATTATCATTATCTTCTCATGATGTATATGCATTTATTGATCCGGGATCGACATTGTCGTATATTACTTCTTTTATTGCTTGTTGGCTTGGGGTGAAACACGAGTCGATCAAACCCTTTGAAGTCTCTACACCCATTAGTGATCCAGTGATAGCTAGACAGGTATATAGTAATTGTGTTGTTATAGTTTGTGATCGGCATACGATGGCAGATTTGATTGAGTTCGATATGGTAGACTTTGATGTCATTATGGGTATGGATTGGTTAGTTTCTTGTTATGCTAATGTTAATCGTAGAATGAAGATGGTTCGATTCCAGTTTCCATGAGTGCTAGTTCTAGAGTGGAAGGGTAATACAGCAATACCAAAAGGTAGGTTTATTTCCTATCTCAAGGCAAGAAAAATGATTTCTAAGGGTTGTATTTATCATCTAGTCCAGGTTCAGGATACAGAAGCAAAGCCACCGACTCTTCAATCTATTCTAGTAGTTAATGGGTTTCAAATGTGTTTCCGGAAGACCTTTCTGGTCTTCCACCAGAGCGGGAGATTGATTTTGCCATTGACGTGTTACCAGATACTAAGCTAATATCTATACCTCCTTATAGAATGGCACCTGCTGAGCTGAGGGAGCTAAAGGAGCAGTTGAAGGACTTGCTTGAGCAAGGCTTTATCGAGCACAATACATTGCCATGGGGAGCACCAGTGTTATTTGTAAGGAAGAAAGACGGCTCCATGAGAATGTGCATTGATTATAGGCAGCTGAATAAGGTGACAATAAAGAACAATTATCCGCTCCCGAGGATTGATGATTTATTTGATCAATTGCAGGGTGCTAAATAGTTCTCCAAGATAGATTTGAGATCAGGGTATCACTAGGTAAGAGTTAGATATAAAGACACTCTGAAGACAGCTTCAGAACTAGATATAGTCACTTTGAGTTTCGTGTAATGTCATTTGGGTTGACTAATGCACTGAAGGTATTCATGGATTTAATGAACATTGTATTCAGGCCCTTCCTAGATCTGTTGGTGACTGTGTTTATTGATGATATTCTAGTATAATCTCAACCAGAGGTAGAGCATGCGGATAATTTGCACACTGTCCTTAAAGTTCGTCAAGCCTGAAAGCTGTATGCAAAGTTCACTAAATGTGAGTTCTGGTTGAATTCTGTGACTTTTCTGGGGCACATTATTTTAGCTGATGGTATTCAGGTGGATACACAGAGGATTGAAGCTGTGAAGACTTGGCCAAAACCCATAACATCCACGGAGGTTTGTAGTTTTCTGGGTTTGACAGGCTATTACAGGAGATTCGTAGAAGTTTTTTCTTCTATTTCTGCACCTCTGACGAAGCTGACTCAGAAATCAGCTAAGTTCTAGGTAACAAATGCTTGTGGGCATAGTTTTCAGGAGTTGAAGAACAAATTGACTTCGACTCCAGATTTGACACTTCCAGAAGGATCAGAGGGCTATGTTATTTTTTGTGATGCCTCAGGCATTGGGCTAGGTTTTGTGTTGATGCAGCACGATGAAGTCATTGCTTACGCTTCAAGGTAGTTGCAGAAGCATGAGAAGAACTATCCAAAACATGATCTAGAGTTAGCCATGCTAAGTCATGGATTGAAGATGTGGAGGCATTACTTGTATGGTGTTCATATGGATATTTATACAGACCATAAGAGTCTCCAGCGTATTTCAAGCAGAAGGAGCTGAATTTGCTGCAAAGGCAATAGTTAGATTTATTAAAAGATTGTGATGTTAGCATTTTGTATCATCCTGGGAAGGCGAACGTAGTAGCCAATGCTCTTAGCTGCAAGTCCATGGGTAGCTTATCGTGTATTCAGCTAGAAAAAAGGGAGTTAGTTCATGAGCTTCAGCGGTTAGCTATCCTAGGAGTCCGATTGTTGGACTCGGGCGATATGGGAATTTCTATTTATGATGCGACAGTTCCATCTTTAGAAGCCGAGGTGAAAGGAGTGCCAGTACAAGGATCCCATGTTAGTTCATTACAGAGATACATCTCCTCAGAAGAAAAAGTCACCATTCAAGATTTCTGCAAATGGGGTTCGCAGATATCGATGTAGATTATGTGTTCCTGATGGTGCAGGATTATATCGTCAAATTATGGGAAGACTCATTGTTCCTAGTATTCTATTCATTCGGGGATAACGAAGATGTATCATGATATTAAGGAAGTCTATGGGTGGGATGGAATGAAGAAAGATATAGCAGAGTTCGTGGCCCAATGTCCTAATTGCCAACTGGTAACGATTGAACATCAGAAACCCGATCTGTTATTCAAGCTATCGAAATTTCTACGTGGAAATGGGAGACAATTTCTATGGATTTCATTACAGGCTTTCCCCGTTCTCAACGTAAGTATGATTCCATATAGGTGATTGTTGATAGACTTACTAAGTCAGCCCATTTTCTGCCAGTCAGGACTACCTACTCAGTCGAGGATTACGCGAAGCTTTATATTAAAGAGATATTCCGACTTCATGGTGTTCCGGTATCAATCATCTCCGACAGGGTTGCGCAATTTAAAACTAATTTCTAGAGGTCTTTCTTAAAGAGTTTGGGGACTCAGGTAAGTCTTCGCACATCGTTTCATCCCTAGACAGGCGGACAGGTTGAGTGTACTATTCATACCCTCGAGGATATGTGATGGGCATGCGTGTTAGAATTCAGAGGTAGCTGGGATGACCATTTTTCGCTTATTGAATTTGCATATAATAATAGTTATCATTCCAGTATCCGGATGGCTCCGTATGAGGCTTTATATGGGTGAAAGTGTAGGTCACCCATTGGATGGTTTGAAGTGGGGAAAACTAAGTTAATAGAGCTAGATTTGATCTGACAAGCAGTGTAAAAGGTCAAGCATATTTAGGATCAATTATTGGCAGCCCAGAGTCATCAGAAGTCTCATGCAGATAATCGCCGACGAGACTTAGAGTTCTAGGTTAATGACTGGGTGTTCTTGAAGGTATAGCCTATGAAGGGCGTTATGAGATTCTGCGAAAAGGGTAAGCTTAGTCCTCGATATATTTGACCTTATGGGATTGTTTGTAGAGTGGACTGGGTGGCCTATGAATTGGACTTACCATCAAACTTAAAATTAGTCTATCCAGTCTTCCATGTATCGATGCTTCGTAAATGTATTGGAGATCTTTCTAGAATTGTACCTGTTAATGATATTCAGTTTACCGAGCAGCTATTGTATGAAGAGGTTCCTATTGCTATTCTAGACAAACAAGTTCGAAGGTTGAAGACTAAGGATGTATCTTCAGTGAAAGTCTTTTGAAAGAACAGGAATATCAAGGAGATAACTTGGGAAGATGAAGAAGATATGAGATTTAGATATCCGTATTTATTTTCACTCCCAGAGGAAGTCCAGACAGAGACACCATTGTATTCATGTGCGTAATGTTTCATTTCTTATAATATGTGGTCATGTGAGGCCATTATTATTATTGTTTATCGTGGCCCTGTGTAGCGTTGTATATTTTTTCGGTTGTCGTCATAGGTTGGTAGGGGTATAGCTACAGGGGAATCTCTGCCAATTTTTTTATAAGATATCTAAAAGTTGAACATTCGAGGACGAATGTTCCTAAGGGGTGGGGGGGGGGGGGGGAGGAGGAGGAAATATTATACCCCGTAATTTATACATTGAGTTTTGCCGTGAGTTAGCCGACGTGGACTTAGAAAGTGAAGTTTTTGTCAAGTTCATAAGGGATTCTACCTGTTCATTTTGTGTGTGTATGAGAGTTAAGTTACGTCTAACAAGTATCGGAAAGATTGGAGGTGGAACGAATTAAAAGAAACTGAGTGTGACAGCAGGGCAGTTCGACGCCCATTTTGACAAACCGTAGATGGTCGACGGTCCGTCAATCCCCACCGTCAAAATACTATCAGAGAGTCATCTCTGATCAGGTAGTTTGGCACCACCACTCGACGGTCGTCGAGCAGCTCGACCGTCCGTTGAGTTGACCGTCAAAGTGGAGGCAGTGGAAAAATTCCCTTTTCTTATATATTAAAGGCCAGGACCTTGGGCCATTATTTCACCTTAAAATCAGATTCTTCTAGACCCTCCAAGCTTTCTCAACCATCTCTACTCATTCATAAAAATCCCAAGCTAATTCAAGTGAAGATCAAACCTTGAAACCCTAAACTAATTCATAGGAAGTAATTGTTCTTGCTTCTATTTGGAGTTGTGGTGAGTTTGACCTTGAGGAAAGTTGTGTGTGGCTAAATTTCTTTAAGTATAAGGTATTTTCTTCATCTTATTGCATATGTTGATTTTATTTGGAGGTTTAGTAAGTTTTAAAGTCAAGAGAATCATGGTAGAGAAGTCATGAGGGATTAAGTTGAAGTTGATGACTATGGGTTGATTTTGGAAGGGAGTTTTGGATTCATTTAAGTTTAATTTGAATGTAATCTCTTGACTATGGTATTGTTGATGTTGTTGTTGTCATTTGGGAGTTGTTTTGAGGTTTGGAGCAAGTAAGTGATATAGGGGAAATGCTGCCCGAATTTTGTTAGTTCATTTATTAGTTTAGTTTGACTTTATAAGAATTTCAATGGCTTAACCTTAGTATAAATAACTTTGAATGTAGATTTTCTAGCTCGGGAGAATAGGCGTTAAGTAGTTAAAGAGACGACAAGGAATGTTAAGGCTATCCATTTCTTTCTTATGGCATGATCCTATCGTTACAAACTTATACGAAAAATACCCACATTGACTCCATTACTAGAAACACTAGAAGCTTATGGTTCTTGGTGATCTTATGATATTATTGATCTCTGTCTCATGATGTTAATGATCTGGTCTTATGATTATTGGCCTTATTTATTATTGTTAATCTCATATTGTTCCTTCAAGGAGAAATATGCGGATAATGATAGTTCCATAATGGTAATCGGAGGTTTACCGACCTTACTTTACTCCGATAGAGTTATAGCTTTTATTTGGGCTCTTATATATATATATATATATATATATATATATATATATATATATATATATATATATGAATGTATTTTCTCACATCGATTCGCGCTATAGTCGGTCGGGTATGGCACCTATTGTGCACACCATTGTAGTTAGGTACGGATAACACCGAGCCTTGTTATGGCTGAGTAAGGATGACACCGAGTGTCACAACCCGACTAGGAGCTGCGACGGGTACCCACGGCTAACCACCGAGCACCGCTCATTCTATTACTCATCATACTCATTTAATGCTCTTTTATCAAATTTATGCTCTAATCATGAGAAAAATCATTTTTCGTTTGAGAACATGAGTATTTTTATATACATACGTCTCTCGGCTATCAAAATGATAATGTACACATATATACATATATACAGCAATGACCTTGTGAGACCATGTACCCACACTGCGTATCTACGAACCTCTTCTGGAGTGCTAGACATAAGGACGGGACAAGACCCCGTCATGCCCAAAATATACATGTACACAAAAGAATAATCACAAGCACCTCCGAATAATGGAGTGCTCTCAAATCAGCCGCTAGCTCCTATGAATCTGGATCGGGATAACCTCCCCGTCTACCTATGGGCATGAACACAGCGTCCAAAGAAAAGGGACGTCAGTACGAATATTGTACTGAGTATGAGAGGCATAAAAAATAATGATACATCAATGAGGTAAGGGAAGCATCAATAAAGAGCAACTGTATACGACTGTCACTTATAAAAGAAATAGCACATGCTGACTTACACCATATCCATCATCATGTCATATATGCATAAATGTGTAAGTGTATAAGTATAAGCTGCCCATCCATATAGGTACAGTGTGATAATAATTAACCTGCGTCCAGGTGTCCCGCGTCCGGGATGTAAGCTGCCCACTATAGTGGTGTGTATGTCTGCCCGTCCATATATGCACGGTGTAATATCATATCCTCATATACTCATCGTAATTCATCATATTCATACTTAGCATAGGCATATTACAATTTACTTTATTGATCATTTTATAGACCTATCATGACTTAGCATCATTATACCTTTATCATTGAAACATACGTTAGAACTTGAAAGCAACAATGGATATGTCGGGGTGACATGAGGTCGTGAACCCCCGAATCCATTATGGAGCAGTTATAAGTATTCTGCCTCACTTTGAAGGGAATAGTATATAAGGTGAGTGTATACAATAAATGACATCATTACCTGTATAGTACTCTACCTCACCTTGAAGGAAATAGGACGTAAGGTGAGTGTATACAATAAATGACTTCATTAGCCTTATGGTATTCTGCCTCACCTTGAAAGAAGTGATATATGAGGTGAGTGTATACAACGTACGATATCATTAGCATTATAGGAATATCGTATCATGAACTCTAGAATATTTATACTTCACTCATCATCATCATTATCGAACTCATAGCACATCTCTTATCTCTTTTGGCTATTCATGATCATAGACCCTTGGCTTTCCGGGATATATAGAATTCATAGAGAAGAAGGAAAATCATACCATAGGATTCATGCCATAGAAATAAAGTACTAGCCTCACATACCTTTGTTGTTTAACTAATATATCACTTGCTTGTTTTCCTTCGATGCCCACGTTTCTACCTTCAAGAGAAGTCGCATGAACGTTAGCCAATCGGTTACTTAAACGTGCCTACTATTTCTAGAAGAATTTGGGAAGCATTTCCTTTGTTTATGCAACTTTTCCCATTTTCTATATCAACTCCCAAACATTCATAACAACGTTCACAACATAATAGACAACATTCGTCATCCATCTATATTATTCACATTTCACCATTTCACTTCAATTTCCCCATAATCATGGTCATAATTCACTATTACGTTCTTTCACGTATAATGCTCATTCCATGTTCTAAATATCATTCATAATATACTTACAATCACAACATGTCCATATTTATGCTTCATTCCAAACTACTACTCAACAATAGCACTATTCCCACATTTATGACCCATTTTCTATATTCTTCAGCAATTCAAGTGTTTCAACTTCTCAATATCTTAAACATCATGAGAATATCATAAAACTTACCTTAGATATTGTAGGAACAAGCCTTGAGTAGCAATACTCTTCCTGCACCAAAAGCCCTAACTCACTTCCTTTGAAATTTCTTGGCTTAGATGACTTTAATGGGTTTCACACTCTTGATTATTGTTGGTTTCATGTATCTATCATGGATTTCCTTTAGTTTCTTGTATATGATGTTTTTGGAACCTTCTAGAGGTCTTGTGAGATGAAGAAGTGTGTGAGAATGAAATAAATGAAGTGGGATCACATATATAAAATCAGAACTTGTTCAGCTCGTCGGGACTTCCACGGACACTTTCACGGTCCATGGAATATTATATGGTTCGTGGTTCACCACTGGCCAGTCATATTCTCTGCTGGGTATTCCACGGACCAGTATACGGTCCGTGGAAAGTTTCACGGGTCGTGAAACTGGTCGTGGAACTCACAGCTGCTTCCGAAGTTGTTCTCGTCGTTTCGTTCAGTAAAAAGGTAATAACTCTTGATCCCGATATCGTGTGAGGGCCCACGACCCATGGTTGGAAATCTCTTTCAATTATAGACAACTTTAGTTTTTAGCTTTTTCCCAAATTCCAAACTTATAATGGCGTTTTGGCCCCTCCAATGTCAGATCATCCGAAAATGTTTCCTTAAATCGTCCTTTTGGATGGCTTATGCCCATATTTGGCTTATGGGTCCTTCTTAGGAATTTCTCAAATTTCCATGTACTACTCATATATCTCATCATTAATGATCTAAACATCCCCATACTCATCCTCAAAGCCATACCAAACAATCCTTAACACAAAATTTTACAGAACCTTTCCTAAACCTCACTTATACTCCACTTGTCCTTATCAATTCTTATCCCATCAATTCACATAACTTCAAGATCTTAATGTATGCATTCTACAACCACTAATTATCCGACTTATAATCTTAAGAACTTCCTATTATCTTTAAACTCGCGTTGGTTCATTCACTATGCGACGACATGAAATTTTTAAGGTCACATTTCCTCCCCCCCCCCTTTTGGAACATTCATCCTCGAATGTTTAACACTCGGGAATTCTACAAATATTTCGCTAGAGTTTCCCCTATAATATGGCGCTACCATCCTGTCACAACAACCCACAATAATAGTGCCTCACAGGGCCATAACACAATGGAACTATAAATTGGCCACACACGACCAAAAGCATGAAAAGTAAGCATACATACCTCATAATGTTGGTGTTTCATCTAGAATCTCTTCAGGGGGTTGGAATACGCACGGGTACTTGGACTTCGTACTCTCCTCTGCTTCCTACGTCATTTCTTCTCGGTTGTTATTTCGCCACACCACTTTGACTGAAGCTACCTCCTTATTTCGAAGCCTTCGTACATGCTTGTCTAAGATGGCAATTGGCACTTCTTCATATGATAGCTTTTCTGACACTTGCACATCATCTATTGGAACAATTTTTGTGGGATCTCCGACACACTTGCGGAGCATTGAGACATGGAAGACTGGATGGACTGATTCTAGCTCTGAAGGTAAGTCCAACTCGTAGGCTACATGGCCCACCTTGCGAATAATTTTATAAGGTCCAATGTAACGAGGACTTAACTTTCCTTTCTTACAAAATCTCATCACCCCTTTCATTGGAGACACTTTCAAAAATACCCAATCATCAACCTGAAATTCCAAGTCTCGCCGGCAGTTGTCTGCATAAGATTTTTGGCGACTTTGGGCTGTCAACAATCGATCGCGGATTACCTTGGCTTTTTCTACCGCTTTCTGAATCATTCAGGGCCTATCAACTGTACTTCTCATGTTTCAAACCATCCAATTGGAGATCTGCACTTTCTTCCATATAAATCTTCATACGGAGCCATTTGGATACTGGAATGGTAGTTGTTGTTTTATGCAAAGTCAATCAAAGGTAAATGATCATCCCAACTACCACCAAAGTCTAAAACATACGCTCTTAGCATATCCTCCAAAGTCTAAATAGTACGTTCGGCCTGCCCATCTATATGCGGATGAAATGTCATGCTAAGCTTCACCTGAGTACCTAGACCTTCTTGAAAGGACTTCCAGAACTTAGCTGTAAATTAGGCTCCTCTATCTGTGATAATGGATAGTGGAATACCATGGATTCGCACAATTTCTTTAAGATACAACCTTGCATAATCTTCAGCCGAATATGTGGTTCTGACTGGAAGAAAATGAGCTGCTTTTGTGAGTCTGTCCACGATCACCCATATAGAATTACACTTGCCTCGGGGACGAGGTAGCCCTACAATAATATCCATGTTGATCACTTCCCATTTCCAAGTAGGGATTTTCATTGCTTGCAATAACCCTCCTAGCTTTTGATGTTCAGAGATAAAATTGTGGGATCATTAATACCAATCCCTGCACTACCCGAATCAATTACGTGCACTCCAAGATTAGCTAGCTGGTGAAGCTCAGGAGCCATTTCTTTCTTTTTCGGTGGAACTTCACATAGGATACCCATTGATCGGCGGCTAAGCGCATCAGCTACTACATTTGCTTTTCCGTGGTGGTATATGTTACATCCGGCATTTTTGCATATTCGAAAAATTTGAGATAACTTGGCTTGTAATGAATAAGGCCATAATTGGACCTTACTTGGTATGAATGTGTTGGCTATGAATACATTGGTGTGAAATTACGAAAGGAGGCCAAGGGCAAAGTTGGAATTTTGGAAACTTGTGCCATGAATTACAATTATTTAGCCAACAATTGGGCTCAAAAAAAAAAAGAAATAAGGCCCAACCGGCCATATGCCCTTGACCCAAGCCCATGGAATTAATTTCCATGTGGTAATATATATTCATCTATATCCTATAGAAGTTTCAAGAAAAACAAAGAACAAACAAGAGAAAAAGAGAGAGAGAGAGAGAGAGAGCACGGCCAAGAGGAGAAGAGAAAGAAAAGAAAGAAAAAAATTCTTGGAGCCTAATCTTGGTTCAAAAAATTCATTTCTTGTGGGATTATTACCAAGCTCAAGGTTCTCTACAACTTGGTATAATTATTTTGGCAAGAGGACAACTCTAGTGGCAAGTGAAGAACTTGAAGGAAAGGTAAGGATTCTATGCTTTTGTTATGTTATGGAAGGTATATGTATGATGTAGTGTGTGGAAACGAATGAAAAGCATGAAAATTTTGTGTGTTGGGATGTTTTGCATGTTGGCTGTGTGCATATATATATATATATATTGCATGCCTATGATGACTTGAATTCATGTTGGAATCTTGTTGTGGTTAATGTGGGAATTGTATTAAAAATGAAAGCTGAATGAATTAGTGGAATGTCACGACCCAACTCCGTAGGCCGCGACTAGTGTCCGTGCTGGACACTCAAACGTACCCAATAACCCAAGTTAGCAAACGACCGAATATTTTCAAATATAGAAGTCGCTTGGCGTTAATAATAACCATAAATGAACCGACACCGTACATGGAAGCCGATGAGGCTGTCACAGATCATATCATACCCAAACATATTCAGAACCCACACAAGTATGTCTACAGACCTCTACAGATCATAACAAAATCATAAGACGGGACAGGGCCCCGTCATACCCCTGAATCGTATACATATATATAATATAGCGGCAGACTGTACCAATATACAGGCTCTGAACAAAAGAGCGCTCCCAATATAGCAGAATAGATGTCCTAGGCAGGCGATCAGCAAATCTGTCTTCTGTACCTACGCGACATGAAAACGCAGCCCCCGAAGAAAGGGAGTCAGTACGAAATATGTACTGAGTATGTAAAGCACGGAACGTAGTAAACAAAGTCATAATCAAAGTAGAAGGTACAGAAAATGGACAAAATGTACAGATTAGCAAAATGCTGATCATAAAGTATAAATAGTATTTGTTGAAACATATGTCGTACCTGGTCCCAATACGGAACAAGATCATAACCGAAACAGAACTTACAGAGAAGTGAGTGTGACATCCGAAGTATCAAATGCATATTTTCAAAACATTAGGAGTGTGTTCAGAAACATATACCATATCATGTCCGGCCCCTGCCAAGGGCTCGGCGAAACAGAACGTGGCCACCCCCCGACGCTGGTGCCACCATACATAAGGAACAGAGTAGGGGATAACCCCGTAACATAACATGTCATATCATATCAGATGGCCATATCAGATCATATCATATCAAATCATATCATATCAGAATGTGTGTACATGGCACAGCATACTCCAAAACCCATGTACATATATACCTGCCCCCTCACTTCGAGGCACGGCGAACAATGCATTGGAATACGCTTGACAACATATCCTGGCCCGGGCTCAGTGTGGGAAACATTGGGGCATCCACGAATGGAGTAGTGAGAGACTAAATGCAACAAAAAATATCACAGATTTCCAGAGACTCAATGAGGCATATCGAAATGACAAATCAAATCAATGAAGTCGGACAGAGTCATAGTAGGTGTATGTCGTATGTCATAATGAGTTACGGGAGAATAATCCTTCTGGGGTCATTCTCATATTCCAAAATAGTTTACCAGACTCGAGGGAATCATTAAAACAATTTTCCTTAGTAGTTAAAAGGATAGTTAAAACGTTTCATTTTATATTGTTCGAAAATAAGGCAATAGTACATTAAGAGAGCAAAGCGGGAATAGTGGAACTAAATGCAATACAAAATAGCGTACCTTTACAGAGACTCAATATAGTACCCCGAATAAGCATCATTAGTAGTTGGAAAAGTAGATAAGACGTTTCCTTAAAAATTGCTTGACATCAAGTTACAAAGGACCATAAGGGTAAAATCGGAAATAGCGGGCCCACCTCGGGACAACCAAAGCGGCGGGCTCAAATTACGTGTATTAAGCTTATGGGGTCACCTACAGAGGTCCTAGGGCATTCCATAACTTCCTAAGTGATTTGGAGAAATGTTGCATAATTTTTCATTAAAGCATACTAAAAGGGTTCAATTCTATTGAACGAAAATGTGACAATTTCAGACACGGATTCCGATGAGCAGAATATGCTCCGAGGCGTGAATCCGATCCTAGTACATCTAGGACATGCCAAAAGAAGAATCGGGGTGTCTTTACATACCTTTTACGCACTTTACGCCTTTCCAAGTTCACTTCCCGTTTCGTCCAAAATCTGCAAATGGTCACATTTACCAAATGTTAACCATAAGGCTTTAGGCTTAAATCTAAAGTTAACACTTTTCTACAGAAATTTGGGCAGCATCTCCCCTATACATATAGCATCCCCGAGAATTCAACTCGGCCAAAACAATCAACAACAACCCAACAACAACACCACCAACAACAACAATCACTATAAAACACTCAATATGGCACAACTAGTTCCCTTTCCAACATAGTGCAATATCTTCCATTTCAACTTCAAATTTCCAAACCAAGCTCGATGGTTTCACATTCATCATTAATCTAGATCATCACAATATAATTTGGAAGCATTTCATATCATTTCCACAAAATATTCACAAGATATACAAAATATACAAACTTTCCACCAAAGTCATAATTCATCCAAAACTTCTAATCTTTAACATACTTATTCCTAACATGTTTCCATCTTCCTATTACATCAACAATCATCATTATTTGCACCTTAACAACTTCATTTCCATAATGTCATAAAATCATACTAAAATGACACAAACTTCTACATTCCATTACAATGCAAACTTATATCATTTTACCTTCATTTACATTGCAAGGATCACCACAAGACAACTAACATATTAAACGAAATTAATTCATTCCCATTCCAATTTCAATATACCACTCGGCCAATACATATAATTCCAACTTCAACCAAATTCAATCAACTTTCATTTCCAATATGAATTTCACCATAACCACAACTAGAATACAACATAAAATTAACTCATCTTTGACTACACAACCACACATGTACACGGCTACATTCATACATATATATATTCATGCAACTTCCATATTTTCATGAATTTAACCCTTTCTACTTCCCACAACATAAACCAAACCTTCATAACACATAAAAATGAATTAAATCTTACCCTTTCTCTTCAACTTCTTCACTTGGCCAAAGTGCGGAAACAATGAAACGGATGACTTATCTTCCGAAACAATTATACTATGTTGTAGAGGACCCTTGAATTAGTGGAAATACTACAAGAAAATAATTTTTGGAACAAAATTTAAAGCACCTAATTTCCATGGTCTTGGCCGAAATGTCCCCTTTCTCTTGCTCTTCATCTTTTGTCTTCTCCTTATCTAATTTTTCTTGAAGCTTCAAAAGGATAAAGACCCCTTTTTAATATAATTGTCACATGACTAATCACATGACAATTTCATATTGTGGGTTTGGGCCAATGCTTGGCCGACCACCCTTCAAACTTGGGCCTAAATTGTTTTCTTTTCATATTTTTTTTGGGCCAATTCAGTTGGTCCCGAGTTGGGCCTAGCCCACTGACCTTTCGACCGTAAAGCGTCCATATCTCCTTGTACCGACGTCACCTAGGAACCCACGACCTATGGTTGGAAAGCTAATTCAATTATCTATAACTTCTATCTCTTGGTATTTTTCCAAATTCCAAACTTATAATACCGTTTTTTCCCCTCCAAGTCAGGTCACCCGGAAACGTTTTCTTAAAAATATTCGTTTGGAGGGCCTCCACTTTGATTTGGCCCAAGGGTCCTTCATGAGTTGTGTTTAACTTTACATATGTGATTCATATAGCTTGTCACATGTTCTAAAAAAAAATCTTGATGTGTGGGCCCCACCTCAGCTTACAAATAATCCGACGTTCAAAAATACGGGATATAACATGGAAGTTGGAAAAAAATAGGTTGTGGCCGTGTGGTGTGATGTGGATAATGGAATGTGAATAAATTTTATTAGTAAGTTAAATGTGTAATTGTGAAGTGAATGAAAGAGTAATGGTTTTTGTTGTTATGGAAAAATGATTATTAAGTTGTTGTAGGAAAACATGCAAGTTTATTATAATTATGTAAATGCGGAAGTGAAAGTAGGAAGATGCAAATTATGGTTATCATTGATGGAGTTGGAAGGTAAGAATATGTTATGGATGTTTATGCTAAAAGATTGGAAGTTGTGGGCGAAATCTGCCCTTAGTAGGAAACTTGTATATTGCGTATATCTTGAGTATATCTTGTGAAAATGGTATGATATGCCCTGAAATATGTTGTAATGATCTTGATAAGTGTTGAATATGAAAATGGTAGGATTGGTTTGGAAGTGTAAGGTTGAAATGAAAGATGTTATGTTATGCCGGAAAGATGGCTAATTATGGCATATTATGTGTCTTGTAATGCTTGTTGTTGTTATTGATGTTGTTTCTGGGTTGCTGTGTTGATGAACCAAGCCGAGGTAAGTCTCGGGGATGTTATATATATAGGGGAAATGCTGCCGAAATTTCGGTAGGCAAGTATGTATTAAGTTTGGAGTCTTAAAGTTTGAAATTAACAATTGGTAAACTTGACCATTTCTAGATTTTTGGACGAAATTGGAATCGAAGCCAAGCGAGCGTAAGACGCAATCGAGGTATGTAAAGCCCTCCCCTTTATTCTTAGGCATGTTCTGGATGTAATAGGCTCGGCCGCGAGCCTTAAGTACGACTCCGTTCCTCGGAATTCGAGATGGAAATCCGCTCCAATTCCTTCAGTACAATTGAAACCATTTCCTTATAAAATGCCTTCAAAGTGAACTTTTGCACGAAACCTTCCCAAACGGAGTCGGAACACTCCCAAATGATTATGGATGACCTCATAAGGTCTATTATCAGTAATTTACATATGTCGCCTCGAGTTGGTCCGAGGCGGACCCACAAGGCCCGATGCCTTCTGTATAACCTTAATTACTTTGGTTCTGTCCGATTTTCTCAGAAAACATCTATACTATTATTTTGATTATGAAATGACTATTTTTATGCAAATCCTACAAAATGATTTCTGGACATCTGAGAATCTGATTCTGATAATAATTTGTCGTGCCTTCCCAAGTAGGATATAGGCGCATATTATGCATACTATCCGGATACTCTGACTTTACTCGCCGTTTGGCACCCTTCAGTTTGATTGAGTCTGTATGTTGAGTCTGTATGTATGTGGTTTCTCATTAATCTGTTCGTGGCTGTCTCAATGCATTCCTTCACTGCGTCCCGTGCCAGGTTCTGTTATCGTGCATATTCCTCTGCATTGTTACCGCGTCCCTCGGTGTGCGGGCCGGGATCTGTTTATATCTGTATGATATTATGATCTGTGTATGGGGATGGCGGCCAGGATGACATATGATCGGATCTGATTCTGTCTGTCCACCGCGTCCTGTACTAAGAGGGTCGAGTTCTATTACCGCGCCCTCAGACAGGGCCGGGATCTGTATGTATGTATGCATGTGCCATCAGCATTTATATAAGCACATGTCTCTGTATGATTCTATATGACTCTGTATGATTCTGTATGACTCTGCATGCATAATTCTGTCCGGCATACTTCTGTCCGTCCGTCTGGATTACGATTATGTCTGTATGCCCGTATGGATTCTGATTCTGTATGTCCGTATGGTTCACGCTTCTATCTGTCTATCTGAACCATGGTTCTGTCCGTCTGTCGGGACTATGATTCCGTCCGTTCGATTTATGGTTCTGTCCGCTATACATATATGCTTCTGGTTCAGACTATGATTATGTTTGTTATGTTTCTGCTTTACATACTCGGTACATTTTTCGTACTGACCCCCGGTTCTTCGGGGGCTGCGTTACATGCCTGCAGGTACAGACGCACCTGGAGATACACCGCCAGTCTAGGACTCAGATTCTGCTATTTTGAAGAGCTCATTTGATCCGGAGCGAATACTTTTGGTATATATCTTCTGACATCCGTATATTCTGTATGTATGATAATTCTGGGTACGGCGGGGCTCTGTCCCGTCATTTGATTCTGTATGTCTGTTAGAGGCCTGTAGATATGTATGTGGGTTACGGTTTACATCTGTTCAGGTAGGTGCATACGATTTTGTGACTCCGTCTGTTATGTTAGCCTCATCGGCATATGAAAAAGTTTCAGTATGCATATGTATATATATTTTCGCGCGCGCCGTATCTGTATTGGCTTGAATCTGTAAACACCTATTTGAAATATTCTATCTGGTATGCCAATTCTGTCAGGTAGATACGTATGGGTATCCAGTTAGGATACCAGTCGCGGCCCATGGGGTTGGGTCATGACAGAAGTGGTATCAGAGCGGTTAGTCCTCGGTATGTCTACAGGCCGTGTCTAGTAGAGTCTTGTTTATCGGTGTGTGGTGCACCACATCTATAAACAGGAGGCTACAGGGCATCTAGGATGTTACCCTTCTTTGAATCTTAGATCGTGCGATAGAACTGTATTAGTAGGATGATCCCCTCCAGACGATTTTTTATGTTTTCAGCGATGCCTCTGAAGAAGGCAACAGCTGCCCAGAAGGGCAAAGCGGGGGTCGAGGTACGAGAAACCAGCCGGGCCTAGAGAGTTACCAGGGCCAGTGCGTGGTTAGCGCTTGAGGATGAGCCCCTGTCAGCCGGCTCTGTTACACCGCCCTTATCAGAGGAGATTGGAGCAGCAGCAGCTGTTGATCAGAGGGCGGCTCCACCGCGAGCTCCAAGGGTTCCAGTGCCCGAGCCTCCAGCTCCACAGCCAGGGGCGGAAGACAGGGCTATGCGAGATGCGGTTCAGTTATTGACCACACTGATGACAGAGCAGGTTCGCAGGCATGGATTTGGGGGTGGTCGTGCGGACAGATATGAAAGCTCCAAGGCTCGTGAGTTTTTGACATGTAATCCTCCAGAATTCTCCGGGACAAAACCCGAAGAGGACCCTCAAGAGTTCATTAGAAAGATGTAGAGTACGATACGGTTGATTAAGGCTTCGCCGACTGAGTCCGTCGAGTTGGCTTCGTATCGGTTATCTGAGGTAGCGGCGAACTGGTATGAGTCCTGGCAGCTATCCAGGGGTGACGATGCTCCCCCAGCAGTATGGGCCGAGTTTACTAAGGTCTTTCTTGATCATTTTCTACCTCCAGAGCTGCGGAGAGCTAGGGTTGATCGATTCTTGAACCTGAGACAGAACGGTAGAAGTGTTCGAGAGTATAGCCTAGAGTTTGACTCACTGGCTAGGTATGCACCCGCTATAGTAGCTGAGATGGCCGACAGGGTGCACCGGTACGTGATGGGGCTGGACCCTTATTTGATTGATAGTTGCCTGGCGGTGGCTTCTCAGCCAGGGATGCATATTGCCCGGGTACAGGCACACGCCCAAGGCATGGAGGACCGACGTAGGGAACGTCGGCCTGATAGGGGTCACGACAGGAGCCAGCCTAAGAGAGCCAGATCGGCCGGGTATTCCGGGGGATTTCAGAGAGAGTTTTCTCAGCGGCAGGGTAACAGGTATTCGTCCCAGCCAGCACACAGTACGCCCCCACAGTTCTCAGGACAGAGCTCCAGAGTTCCAGGCTCACAGGTGAGTAGAGGTCCCGGTCAATCGAGGCCACCTATGCCCCCTTGTTCTTACTGTGGGAGACCCCACCCGGGGGAGTGTTATCACGCTACAGGCGCTTGTTATTTTTGTGGCAGCCCAGATCATCGTGTCAGAGAGTGCCCGCATAAGGGTGGTTCAGGTTCAGTCCAGCCTGCTGGGTCAGTTGCTGGCTCATCTTCTCCTTCGGCAGCCATATGCCCCACGGGGCGAGGAGCACCAGCACCAGCACCAGCGCCAGCGAGTCGTGGCAGGGGTCGTGGTGCAGCTTCTGGTTACAGCGGTCCTACGAACCGCGTATTTGCTTTGACCGGCCGGCAGGACCCAGGAGCGTCTTCAAGTGCGGCCCCAGGTACGTCAGTGATCTCTTCTTGAGCAATATGTGTATGAATAGGTCTATACTTTATCATATTATGTGATTTTCTTCTTCAGGGTATTAATAAGAGCAAGGTAATTGTTAACCTGATAGACATTGAGAATTCGGAAGGGCGATATGGAAATTGTATGGTTTAGCCCGGGGGTGGGACCCACTATGAGAATTTCCCGAAAATTTATTAAGACCCCGATCTGCCCTAAATTACGTAACAAAGGTCGTGCGGGGCAATCGACGAAATTATATTAGCCGTAACGCGCCAAAATGTATGAAAGTTTCGAGGTTAAGCGTGCTAAGGCCAGAGCAATTCTGGGATGGGTGACCCCCCTGGGAAGTAATGCAAAAATTTTCACAACTGTAAGTATGATAGAGATAAATGAAAATTTGGGGTAACCTAAAGAAAGAGCGAATGTGTGGAGTAACTAGTGCCCTTACAGGAGTCGCGCAGACCGGTGCAGACTAAATGGGCGAAAAGAAGGAGCGCAATACCGCTCGAGAAACTGAGCGAATTTGAATAACGGTCGGAGACGTTCGCAAGTAAGATATTAGTAAACGTGTATGTATGTGTGTATTTGTATGTGTATGACCTTCGTCTGGTGCCCACGTGGATCAAGAGCCGAGTCCCGGCGACTAATGTTGTGATAAACGAAAGGTTTTACTAAACCGAATACATGAAACGAAGCAAAGACGAGGATACGAATGTGGTAAAAAATATATAATAGATAAACTCCGGTTACGTTACCACTTAGTCTAGTGCGACGATATCCGAAAAAGAAAATGAGTATGGATAGTAGGAAAGATGAAGAATAAGAAATGTGAATAAACAGAATCCTCGAAAGAGTTGACAAGCGACGCGTAAGACGATTTGTATAACAATCTGACGAACAAGTTTGTGAATGAGTAAACGGATTTTGACGAGATAATCCGTGGTATAATTGTCAAGGTGAACAATGAAACGTCGACAAAGGGAAATTTTCGTAGATCGCTGGAGCCTTAATAGGGGTGGTTTGATGCTAATCAAAACTCTATCTGTTATACACTTCTGCACTTCTGACTTTGATAAGGTTCTGCCTAATACGCCCCTGTACTTCTGAGTCCGATTACATTTCTGTCTGATATGCCTCTGTACGATTGACTCTGGATACGAATCTGTACGATATATCTCTGTACGTCTGATTCTGATTACGAATCTGTTTGATACATCTCTATACGTCTAATTCTGATCGCGGATCTGTCTGATACCCTCCCATGCATCTGACATTGACTACGAATCCGTCCGCCATAGTTTAGTACGTTTGCCTCCGATTACGAATCCGTCCGATATGCTCCTGTGCGTCCGATCTTAGTTCTGAATCTGTTTGGTACGACGTGGAATCATGATGATGTGGTAAGGAACCGAAGAGTATGAGAAGAAGTGATAGTAAGTATAATGTCTGAAAAGCTTTGAAGGAAAAGGAAGAAAGGACACAATGTCTGTGAAAGAGCGAAAAGCATTCATCTGTTACGAGAGTATAGTTCATGGCCTAGTGACTCTGTGGGATATGAGAAAATACGTTATGAAAGTATATGAGTCAGCAATGTGAAGAATTACTCTGTTATATTAGTAAAGAATCCATATCGGAAAGTCAACGAAGGACGATTATAAAAAGAACCCTCCCAAAGTAGTATGACGCCCCATGAGGTCAATTTAACATTCGAGGACGAATGTTTTAAAGGGGGGGGGGGGAGGATGTTACATCCGACATTTTTGCATATTCAAAAAATTTGAGATAACTTGGCTTGTAATGAATAAGGCCATAATTGGACCTTACTTGGTATGAATGTGTTGGCTATGAATACATTGGTGTGAAATTACGAAAGGCGGCCAAGGGCAAAGTTGGAATTTTGGAAACTTATGCCATGAATTACAATTATTTAGCCAACAATTGGGCTAAAAAAAAAAGAAATAAGGCCCAACCGGCCATATTCCCTTGACCCAAGCCCATGGAATTAATTTCCATGTGGTAATATATATTCATCTATATCCTATAGAAGCTTCAAGAAAAACAAAGAACAAACAAGAGAAAAAGAGAGAGAGAGAGCACGGCCAAGAGGAGAAGAGAAAGAAAAGAAAGAAAAAATTTCTTGGAGCCTAATCTTGGTTCAAAAAATTCATTTCTTGTGGGATTATTACCAAGCTCAAGGTTCTCTACAACTTGGTATAATTATTTTGGCAAGAGAACAACTCTAGTGGCAAGTGAAGAACTTGAAGGAAAGGTAAGGATTCTATGCTTTTGTTATGCTATGGAAGGTATATGTATGATGTAGTGTGTGGAAACGAATGAAAAGCATGAATTTTTTTTGTGGTGGGATGTTTTCCATGTTGGTCGTGTGCATATATATATATATATATATATATATATATATATATATATATATATATATATATATATATATATATATATATATATTGCATGCCTATGATGACTTGAATTCATGTTGGAATCTTGTTGTGGTTAATGTGGGAATTGTATTAGAAATGAAAGATGAATGAATTAGTGGAAGGTGGAAAAAAATAGGTTGTGGCCGTGTGGTGTGATGTGGATAATGGAATGCGAATAAATTTTATTAGTATGTTAAATGTGTAATTGTGAAGTGAATGAAAGAGTAATGGTTTTTGTTGTTATGGAAAAATGATTATTAAGTTGTTGTAGGAAAACATGCAAGTTCATTATAATTATGTAAATGCGGAAGTGAAAGTAGGAAGATGCAAATTATGGTTATCATTGATGGAGTTGGAAGGTAAGAATATGTTATGGATGTTTATGCTAAAAGATTGGAAGTTGTGGGCGAAATCTGCCCTTAGTAGGAAACTTGTATATTGCGTATATCTTGAGTATATCTTGTGAAAATGGTATGATATGCCCTGAAATATGTTGTAATGATCTTGATAAGTGTTGAACATGAAAATGGTAGGATTGGTATGAAAGTGTAAGGTTGAAATGAAAGATGTTATGTTATGCCGGAAAGATGGCTAATTATGGCATATTATGTGTCTTGTAATGCTTGTTGTTGTTATTGATGTTGTTTCTGGGTTGCTGTGTTGATGATCCAAGCCGAGATAAGTCTCGGGGATGTTATATATATAGGGGAAATGCTGCCGAAATTTCGGTAGGCAAGTATGTATTAAGTTTGGAGTCTTAAAGTTTGAAATTAACAATTGGTAAACTTGACCATTTCTAGATTTTTGGACGAAATTGGAATCGAAGCCAAGCGAGCGTAAGACGCAATCGAGGTATGTAAAGCCCTCCCCTTTATTCTTAGGCATGTTCTGGATGTAATAGGCTCGGCCGCGAGCCTTAAGTACGACTCCGTTCCTCGGAATTCGAGATGGAAATCCGCTTCAATTCCTTCAGTACAATTGAAACCATTTCCTTATAAAATGCCTTCAAAGTGAACTTTTGCACGAAACCTTCCCAAACGGAGTCGGAACACTCCCAAATGATTATGGATGACCTCATAAGGTCTATTATCAGTAATTTACATATGTCGCCTCGAGTTGGTCCGAGGCGGGCTCACAAGGCCCTATGCCTTCTGTATAACCTTAATTACTTTGGTTCTGTCCGATTTTCTCAGAAAACATCTAGACTATTATTTTGATTATGAAATGACTATTTTTATGCAAATCCTACAAAATGATTTCTGGACATCTAAGAATCTGATTCTGATAATAATCTGTCGTGCCTTCCCAAGTAGGATATAGGCGCGTATTATGCATACTATCGGGATACTCTGACTTGACTCGCCATTTGGCACCCTTCAGTTTGATTGAGTCTGTATGTATGTGGTTTCTCAATAATCTGTTCGTGGCTGTCTCAATGCATTCCTTCACTGCGTCCCTGGCCAGGTTCTGTTATCGTGCATATTCCTCTGCATTGTTCACCGCGTCCCTCGGTGTGCAGGTCGGGATCTGTTTATATCTGTATGATATTATGATCTGTGTATAGGGATGGCAGCCAGGATGGCATATGATCGGATCTGATTCTGTCTGTCCACCGCGTCCCGTACTAAGAGGGCCGGGTTCTGTTACCGCGCCCCCAGACAGGGCCGGGATCTGTATGTATGTATGCATGTGCCATCAGCATTTATATAAGCACATGTCTCTGTATGATTCTGTATGACTCTGTATGACTCTGCATGCATAATTCTGTCCGCCATACTTCTGTCCGTCCGTCTGGATTACGATTTTGTCTGTATGTCCGTATGGATTCTGATTCTGTATGTCCGTATGGTTCACGCTTCTATCTGTCTATCTGAACCATGATTCTGTCCGTCTGTCGGGACTATGATTCCGTCCGTTCGTTCGATTTGTGGTTCTATCCGATATACATATATGCTTCCGGTTCAGACTATGATTATGTTTGTTATGTTTCTGCTTTACATACTGGGTACATTTTTCGTACTGACCCCCGGTTCTTCGGGGGCTGCGTTACATGCCCGCAGGTACAGACGCACCTAGAGATACACCGCCAGTCTAGGACTCAGATTCTGCTATTTTGAAGAGCTCCTTTGATCCGGAGCGAATACTTTTGGTATATATCTTCTGACATCCGTATATTCTGTATGTATGATAATTCTGGGTACGGCGGGGCCCTGTCCCGTCATCTGATTCTGTATGTCTGTTAGAGGCCTGTAGATATGTATGTGGGTTACGGGTTACATCTGTTCAGGTAGGTGCGTACGATTTTGTGACTCCGTCGGTTATGTTAGCCTCATCGGCATATGAAAAAGTTTCAGTATGCATATGTATATATATTTTCGCGCGCGTCGTATCTGTATTGGCTTGAATCTGTAAACACCTATTTGAAATATTCTGTCTGGTACGCCGATTCTGTCAGGTAGGTACGTATGGGTATCCAGTTAGGATACCAGTCGCGGCCCACGGGGTTGGGTCGTGACAGTATAAAATATTCACATCGTAATCTTTCAACAATTCTAACCACCGTCTCTGTCACAGATTTATCTCCCTCTGTTTGAAAATGTACTGAAGGCTCTTGTGATCTGTATAGATGTCCACATGCATGCCATACAAGTAATGTCTCCACATTTTCAGCGCATGAATAACCGCAGCCAATTCGAGATCATGAGTTAAATAGTTCTTTTCATGTTTCCGCAGCTGTCTCGAAGTATAAGCAATGACTTTACCGTGCTGTATTAACACGCATCCTAACCCAACACCGGAAGCATCACAATACACAACATAACCATCTGACCCTTCTGGAAGTGTTATGACTGGAGCTGAGGTTAATCTGTCCTTCAACTCTTGGAAATTGCGTTCACAAGCATCGTCCCACTGAAATTTAGCTGAGTTCTAAGTTAGCTTCGTCAATGGGGCTGAAATAGATGAAAATCCCTCTACGAATCTTCTGTAGTAACCTGCCCAACCCAGAAAACTACGGACCTCTGTAGGCGTCATAGGCCTTGGCCAAGTATTCACCGCTTTAATTTTCTAAGTGTCGACTCGAATGCCATCATCTGAAATTACATGGCCCAGAAATGTTACAAAATTCAGCCAAAACTCGCACTTTGAAAATTTTGCATACAATTGTCGGGCTCGAAGAATTCCAAGGAAAATACATAAGTGATCTGCATGCTCTGATTCTGTGCGAGAGTATACCAAAATATCGTCAATGAATACTATCACGAACAAATCCAAGAGTGGCCTGACTACATTGTTCATTAAATTCATGAACACTGCCGGAGCATTAGTCAACCCAAACGACATCACTCGGAATTCATAATGACCATATCTCGTTCTGAATGTTGTTTTAGGAATATCCGCTTCTCTAACTCTCACCTGATGATAACCTGATCTCAAGTCTACTTTAGAAAATCACTTGGCACCCTGTAGTTGATCAAATAAATCATCAATCCTTGGGAGAGGATATTTGTTCTTTATCGTCACCTTGTTCAATTGCCTATAATCGATGCACATTCGGAGGGAACCATCTTTCTTTCTCACGAACAAAACTGGGGCTCCCCACGGTGATTAACTGGGTCTAATAAACCCCTCTCAAGCAAATCTTTCAACTGTGACTTTAGCTCCTTCAATTCTGCCGGAGCCATCCGATAAGGAGGAATAGAAATAGGCTTCGTGTCAGGCAACACATCAATAGCGAAGTTAATTTCTTTTTCTGGAGGAAGACCTGGAAGTTCATCTGGAAATACATCCGGAAATTCGTTCACTACCGGAACGGATTGGAAAATTAGTGGCTTTGCTTCGGTGTCATGAACTCGAAGCAGATGGTAAATATAGCTCTTGGCTATCATCTTTCTTTCCTTGAGGTAGGAAATAAACCTACCTTTTGGAGATGTTGTGTTACCCTTCCATTCAAGCACGGGCTCTCCTGGAAATAGAAATCGAACCACTTTCATTCGGCAATCAACACTAGCATAACACGATCCCAACCAATCCATACCCATAATCACATCAAAATCTAGCATCTCCAGCTCAATTAAATAAGCTTTGGTATGGCGATCACATATCACAACTACACGATTTTTATATACTTGTCTTGCTATCACAGGATCACCAACCGGAGCAGATACCTCGAAAGGTTTAATTAGCTCAGGTTTCACCCCAATACAACCAGCAACATACGGAGTAATATAAGAGAATGTAGAACCCGGATCTATCAATGCATACACATCATGGGAAAATACAGATAATGTACCGGTAACCACATCCGGGGAGGACTCAAGATCCTGTCATCCGGCTAAAGAATACACACGGGGCTGAGTGGCACCTGAAGTAGATGCTCCCCCTCTGCCGCTACCTCTACCTGCTGACATTTGGGGAGTCTGCCCCCTCGGGCGCACTGACGATGAGCCAGCCACTTATCCTGCGGGCTGGACCCCAAATCTACCATTCATCGACGGGAAATCCCGCATCATGTGCCCAATCCGGCCGCAGGCATAACAAGCATCTGAACCCTGGCGACACTGTCTAGAATGTAACCTACCGCACTGGTTGCATTACGGTACTGGGGGTCTCCTCTGGCTATAATCACCCCCAAACTGGGAACCCGAAGCTCTCGAGCTCTGACCCTGTCCTGAAGGAAAAGAGTGATCAAATTTCCTACCCATAAATCAAGGAGGTGCACTGGTCATCGACTGGCCTGAGTGTCTGGGATGTGTCTTACCTTGATCCCCCTCTATAATCACTGCCTGCCCCCATAGATCTGGCCCTCTTTCTTTGCCTTCTATCAATATCACGATCATTTCTTTATGGATGTCGTTGTCCTTCTAAATTCTTGGCATGGGTTTGTATTCGGGAAATATCCATCCCATCTTGCAATGAAGCTGTCAAACAATCCTTGGACAAATGTGGGCCCTAAGCCACTCACAAATCTATGTACCCGGTCTCCCATATCAGCCACAATAGTCGGGGCATACCTAGCCAATGAATTAAATTGAAGGGTACACTCCCGGGCACTTCAAATTTAAGAACCTATCCGCTTTAGCTTGGCGGACCTCGGGTTGCAAATAGTGGCGAATGAAAGCATCCATGAATTTTTGCCAAACGGGAGGAGGCGCATTCTCTTTTCTCGATGCTATCCAATTATTATACCACAATACCGCCACATCTCGGAGTCTATACGATGCCAACTCCATGGATTCACTCTCAGAGGCATGAATAATCTTCGATGTCCTCAACATCTCATCAATGAAACCTTACGGGTCTTCATCCGGCTTTGACCCGAAAAACTCCGGAGGATTTAGAGTCATAAAATCATGGGCTCTAGTACTAGCTGACGGATCACTTGGGCCCGCATTCTGCCGTTGTACCTCAGTGGCAACCAACTGTGTTAATAAGTGAATAGCTTTGGTCATTTGTTGACCCGAAGCAGCCAGTGGAGGAACTGGAGGCATAGGAGCTAGAGCTGAAGCCCCTTCTTATTCCTCGGTAATAGGTGGAGTAGAAGAAGCATTATATGGGGCCTCATTATGTGATTCACCCTCATCTACATTCATTGGCGGCTCTCTTTCTGCCCGCCTTTTCATCGTAGTCTTGCCCTTCTGAGCGGCTTTAGCCTTTCCTTTTGGTGGCATTTCTAAAATCACAACACACTATTAGGGAGGATAAAATCTTATACGCGGCTCTATCGTATGATCTCATAAGAGGAAAGATGGTCATTCTTCCTAAATGCCCTGTAGCCTTTTGTTTATTAGCGTGGCGCGCAACACACCATAAACAAGACTCTACTAGATACGGCTCGTAGACACTTTCTAGGACTGAACTTCTCTGATACAACTTTTGTCACGACCCGATTAGGGGCCGTGATGGATACCCGGGGCTAACCACCGAGCACCGCTCGTTCTATTACTCATCATACTCATTTAATGCTCTTTTATCAAATTTATGCTCAAATTATGAGAAAAATAATTTTTCGTTTGAGAACATGAGTATTTTTATATACATACACCTCTCGGCTATCAAAATGATAATGTACACATATATAGATATATACAGAAATGACCTTGTGAGACCGTGCACCGACACTGTGTATCTACGAGCCTATACTGGAGTGCTAGACATAAGGACGGGACAAGACCCCGTCATTCCCAAAATATACATGAGAAATAACATTTGATAAAGTAAGAAATAACATTTGATGATTCTAAATGAGATTTCAAAGACATTCGAAGTAAGAGAAGAAAGTTTGCCAAGAGGAGGCAAGGCATACGAAATGTATCGGAAAGGATTTACGAGTAACGAGTTAATGATGCTTTGGAGAAGAATTATAATGTCCCTTGTATTGTTAATGATTGGAGATCAAATGAGTCGACAAGAACGAACTCCGAAAAATTGGGCATTATACGGCCAAACATACTGGCCGTATAAAACATACGGGCCGTATGTTCAACCGTATAATCAGCCCAGATTAGCATCCCTCTCTAGACCAAATCTACGGCCAGACATACGGTCAGTATAATTTATACGGACCGTATGTTGGTCCGTAGAAACTGGTCGGGATAGATTTTGTGTATTAATAAGGGATCAAGTCTCATTTCATTTCATTTCCCTTTCACTCCCCTTCTCTCTAAAACATATCTCTACACTTCTCCCACAAGAATTCAAGGGATATTAGTGATCAACTACATCAAACTAAGTGAATCAAGTGTAAGAAGCCTATTAAAGTTCATCCAAGGCAAGGAATCCAAGTGAAGGTAAAACTAGGGTTTTGCTCAAGTGAGGAGTTTGCACCCAAGGTTTATTCCTACGCCATCTAAGGCAAGATTTATGGTATTTCCATCTTGTTTAAGGTATTTGAAAGTTGAAAGACTTGGATTATAGAAGGAAATATAAAATGGGTTACAAATATGAGAATAGTGACATTTTTGAGTAGTAGCTTAATATGAATCATGATTCTTTGTATGTTACGAGTGCAGTTATGTTATAAATGATATTAAGAACGTAGAGAAACATTATATGGGGATAAAGGTAATGTTGTATTATGACCATGGTTATGGATTCCCTTGAAAGGGAAGTAGGAGAATTGAATAATGTATGGTTGATGAAGATCATTGAGTATGATATTATAAATGTTTGGAAGTTGATATACAACATGAGGAAGGTTGTATAAACAAAGGAAATGCTGCCCAATTTTCTCTAGCTTTAATAAGCACGTTCATATAATCAATTAGCTAATGTGAATGTGAATTCTCTTGAAGGTAGAAACGTGAGTATTGAAGGAGAACAATCAAGCGATGAAAATTGTTAAACGAAAGAGGTATGTAAGGCTAGTCCTTTCTTTCTAAGGCATGACTCTTATGGTATGAATCCTCCTATCTTTCCATGATTTTCCTATATATCAGGAATTATGAATCTATGAGTATAAAGAGCTTCATACAAGATAAAGAAAAGAGATACGTTACGAGCATGACAATACCGATGACGAATCTAAGTCTAGAAGTCCAAAAGCTCACGATAAGACATTCCTACGAAACTAATGATCCTTATATATGATTCCTACGATATTATTTTCCCTACTTCTCCATGACTTTCTTACATTCCAGGAACTATGAGACAATAATGATAAAGAGCTTCTTATGAGATAAAGATGAGAAATATGTCATGAATACGAATAATAACGATGGTATGTTTAAGCCTAGAGATTCCAAAGCAAGATGTGATGTCTATGAAGTTAAAAATCCTACTTACAATCCCTTGATGTTGTTCATGGTGTACACTCACCTTAAAATGTTAGTTCATTCAAGGTGAGATATGATGAAAATGATTACTCCATAATGTAATCGGGGGTTCTCGACCTTATGTCACCCCGATATTGTTATAGATTATCTGTAAGTTCTAATGCATGTCCTATGGCCAATGTTCCGAAAAATTACGAGTCTATGTTCATAGAGGAGTCCATACGAGATAAAGGTAAGAGATATGCCATAGATACGATGATGGTAATGATGAGCCTATGTTTAGAGATTATAAAGTCTATCATGCAATATTTTAACGAGGTTCATGCTATGAATATGATATGATTCTCATAGATTGTCTTTAAATTCAAATGCACGCTCTATGAAAAGTTATGATAAACTTATGAGATGTATGTGATGGCAATGATGATGATGAGATATACCGAGCCTTGTTATGGTCGGGTACGGGAGACATATATGTAATATTGTCGAGCCGCTACATGGCCGAATGCGGATATTGTCGAGCCACCACGTGGCTGAATACGGATATTGTCGAGCCACTACGTGACCGAATACGGATAATGCTTAATGTGTATGAGCAAATACAATACTATGATATATATATATATATATATATATATATATAATGAGGTTAAGTTATGGTAAGATTATGATATGCCTAAGAGATGTGTGATAATGATGAGTTTATGTTGATTATATGACGATATGATTCCACCGTGCCTAAATGGCCGGACATGTCACCGCTAAAGCGGGCCGCTATGATTCCACCGTGCCTAGAAGGCTGGACATGATCACCACTAGTGGGCGGCATATGATGGTTACGCGGACGCGGGTTAACGATGATGATTATGATGCGATGATATATGCGCTATGATGATATATGTATGATACGATAATGTATACGCTGTGATGATATATATGACACGACGATGTATGCACTATGATGATACATGTATTATGATAATATATGATATAGGCATGAAAGGTATCCATTCTTGAAAGTTTCACAGGTTATATCTTCATCTTATGTCTCATGACTTCTATATTATGTTCATTTCATTCATGCCTTACATACTCAGTACAATATTCGTACTGACGTCCGTTTTCTTTGGACACTGTGTTCATGCCTAGAGGTAGACAGAGAGGCGACCCAGATTTATAGAAGCTGATGTGCAGATTTTTGAGAGCACTCCATTAGTCTGGAGGTGCCATTGATTTACTATTTTGTGTACATATATGTTTTGGGCACGACGGGGTCCTGTCCCATCCACATGTCTAGTACTCTAGTAGAGGCTCGTAGATACGTATGTGTGGGTAGCATGGTCTCACGATGTCCTTATTGTATATATTATTTTGATAGCCGAAGGGTGTGTATAAAAGTACTTATGTATCCAAATGAAAAATTGTTTTCCTATGATATCAGCATTAGATTAATGAATGAACACTTGATGTGTACGTTGGGTAACGGTACGAGCGGTGCTTGGTGGTTAGCCCCGAGTACCCGTCATGGCCCTAGTCGGGTCGTGACAAAAGTGATAGCTAGACAGGTATATAGAAATTATGTGGTTATAGTTTATGATCGACATACGATGGCAGATATGATTGAGTTAGATATGGTAGACATTTGTTACACCTTGGAAATTTCATGTCATCGTGTAGTGAATGAACCAATGGGAGCTTAAGGGTAATAGGAAGTTCTTAAGACTATAAAATGGATATTTAGTGGTCTTAGAATGCATACGTTAAGATTTTGCAGTTATATGAATTGATGAAATGAGGATTGATAAGGTCAAGTGAAGTATAAGTGGGGTTTAGGAAAGGTTTTGTAAATTATTGCATTAAGGATTGTTTGGTAAGGCCATGAGGATGAGTTATAGGGATTTTTAGATTGTTAATGAAGTAATAAACAAGTATCAAGGAGGTTCCGTAAGGATTGGAGATCAAACGAGTCAACGAGAACGAACTTTGGAAAGCTGGGCATTATACGGCCAAAATGTTTGGTCATATAAAACATACGGATCGTATGTCCAACCGTATGTTCTGCCTAGAATGAGGGTCTTCACTGGACCAGATCTACGGCCAGACATACGGTCAGTATAATTTATACGGACAATATGTTGGTCTGTAGAATCCGGTCGGGACAGATTTTAAATGTTGATATAAGGACCCTCTCTCATTTATTTCATTTCATTTCACTTCTCCACACCTCAAGAATCCTCTATAACTCTCTCCATTCTTCATCCACAAGAACCTAACAGAAATTGATGATCAACTTCATCAATCCCACAAAACTAAGTGTGAGAAACACATCAAAGTTCATCCAAGTCAAGAAATTCCATGGGAAGTGGAACTAGGGTTTTGCTCAAGTGAAGTATTTCCACTTAAAGCTCATTCCCACGCTATCAAAGGTAAGTTTTATGGTATTTATATGTTATTTAAGGTGTTGAAAAGTTGAAACACTTGGATTGTGGAAGGGTATAGGAAGTGGGTCAAGGAAGTCAGAATAGTGTAAATTTTGAATAGTAGTTTGGAATGAATCATGAATGTTAATATGTTGTGATTGTAATTATGTTATGAATGATGTTAAGAGAATGATAGAAACATTAGATTAGAACGAATGTAAAGTTGTACCGTGATCATGATTATGGATGACCTTGAGAGGAAATTCTGGGGATTGGATGATGATGAATTTGATAAAAGATATTGATGATGATATTGTGAATGTTGTTATTGACATTTGGGATTTGATATGTGATATGGAGAATGTAGTATAAATAAAATAGATGCTGCTCAATTTTGTATAGCTTAGCTCAAACGCGCTTATGTTATCGATTATCTAATATGAGTATAAACTCTCTTGAAGGTAGAAACGTGAATATTGGAAGAGAACGATCAAGCGATAAAACTGTTAAACGAAAGAGGTATGCAAGGCTAGTCCTTTCTTTCTAAGGCATGATTCTTATGACATGATATTCTTTATCCCTTCATGACTTTCCTACATTCCGAAAATTATGAGTCAATCTTAGTAAAGATCTTCATGTGAGATAAGATAAGAGGTATGTTACGAGCATGATAGTGATGAGTCTAAGTCTAAGAGTCTAAGGCCCATGACACTATGTTTCTACAAACTAATGATTCTTATTATGATCCATTGATGTTGTTCATTGTATACACTCACCTTATATGCTAATTCCTTCAAGGTGAGGCAGAATGCTTATGAATGCTCCATAATAGAATCGGGGGTTCACAACCTTATGTCACCCCGATAGAGTATAATTGTCTTACGTTCCCAGTCATGCATTATGATAATAGTATGATGAGAATATGATAAGTCTATGAGATGTACATGATGCTATCACACCGCGCCTACATGGCCGGGCAGACACCGCTAAAGCGGGAAGCGAATACACTATCTCTATATGGCATGGGCAAACACCACTAGTGGGCGGCATGAGATGGTACCCCGGGCACGGGAGGCCTGGACGCAGGCTAATGATTATTACACCGTATCTATATGGTCGGGCAGCTTATACATATATGCATACATGATATGATGATGATTATGAAGTAAGTTAGCATGCATTATTACAGTTTTAAGTGACAGTCAGTTACAGATCGCTCTCCACTCAATATCTCCATATTTCATTGATATATCATTATTGTTCATGCCTTACATACTCAGTACAATATTCGTACTGACGTCCTTTTTCTTTGGACGCTTTGTTCATGCCCACAGGTAGACAGGGAGACGGTGCAGATCCATAGGGGCTATCAGCAGATTTACAGGAACACTCCATTATTCCGGAGGTGGTATTTGGTTGATTCTTTTGTATGTATGTATATATATATATATATATATATATATATATATATATATATATAGTATTCTAGTAGAGGCTCGTATATATGCAGGTGTGGGTCATATGGTCTCACGATGTTACTATTGTATCTATATTATTATTTTGATAGGCGAAAGGCTTATGTATATAAAAGTAATTATGTGCCCAAATGAAAAATTGTTTAAGTATGATTGTGTATAAATTAACGAATATGCGCTTAATGAGTATGATAAGTAATAGAATGAGTGGTGCACGGTGGTTAGCCCCGGGTACCCATCATGGCCCCTAGCCGAGTAGTGACAAAAGTGGTATCAGAGCAGTTCAGTCCTAGGAAGTGTCTACGAGCCGTGTCTAGTAGAGTTTTTTTTATGGTGTTTTGCGCGCCACACTAATAAACAAGGGGCTACAGGGCATTTAGGAAAAATGACCATCTTTCATCTTAAGAGATCGTGCGATAGAGCTGTGTTATAAGATTTTCTCCTCTTTCATAGTGTGCTATGATTTCAGAAATACCGCCAAAGGGAAAAGCTAAAGCCGCCCAGAATGGAAAGATTACAATGAAAAGGCGGGTAGAAAGAGAGCCTCCAATGAATGTAGAAGAGGGCGAATCACATAATGAGGCCCCAAATAATACTTCTTCCACTCCACCCAATGTAGAAGAACAAGAAGTGGCTTTGGCTCCAGCTCCTGTGTCTCCAGTTCCTTCACCGGCTGCTTCGGGATAACAAATGACCGAGACTATTCATTTATTGACACAGTTAGTTGCCGCTCAGGCACTGCGGCAGACTGCGGGTTCAAGTGATTGGGCAGCTAGTACCAGAGCGCGTGATTTCATGAGTTTGAATCCTTCGAAATTTTTCGGGTCAAAGCCGAATGAAGACCCGCAAAGTTTTATTGATAAAATGTTGAGAACATTGAAGATCATTCATGCCTCCAAAACTGAATCCGTGGAGTCGGCATCTTATAGACTCTGAGATGTGGCAGTATAATGGTTCAATAATTGGATATCATCAAGAAAGGAGGATGCGCCTCCTCCTGTTTGGCAGGAATTTGTAGATGCCGTCATCCGCTATTATTTTTCGCCCGAGGTCCGCCGAGCTAGAGCGGATAGATTGTTAAATTTGAAACAAGGAAATATGAGTGTCCGGGAGTATAGCCTTCAATTTAATTCTTTGGCTAGATATGCCCTGACTATGGTGGCTGACATGGAAGATAGAGTGCATCGATTTGTGAGTGGCCTAGGTCCACATTTGTTCTAGAATTTTTTGACGGCTTCGTTGCAAGATGGGATGGATATTTCCCGAATTCAAGCCCATGCCCAGAATTTAGAAGGACAATAACATCCACAAAGGGGTGATCGTGACATTGATATAAGGCAAAGCAAGAGGGCCAGATCTATGGGAGCCGGAAGTGATTACAAAGGGGGATCAATGCAGGCATATTCTAGACATTCGGGTCAATCGGCGACTTGTGCGCCTCCACGATTTTCAGGTAGGAGATTTGATCCCTCATTTCGTTTAGGATAGGTTCAAAGTTCGAGGGCCTCAGATTCTCAGTTAAGGGGAGATTATGGTCAAAGGAGACCCCCAGTACCAGGTTGGGCATATGATGTGAGATTGCCGGTCGATGAGTGGTAGAGTTGGGATTCAGCCCACAGGATCAGCGACTGGTTCATCTTCAGTGCGCCCGGTAGGGCAGACTCCCCAAATTCCAGCAGGTCGAGGTAGAGGCAGAGGGGGAGCATCTACTTCAGGTGCTACTCAGCCCCGAATGCATGCATTAGCTGGACAACAGGATCTTGAGTCCTCTCCGGATGTGGTTACAGGTACATTATTTATATCTTCCCACAATGTATATGCATTGATAGATCCGAGTTCTACCCTATCTTATATTACTCCATATGTTGCTAGTCGTATTGGGGTGAAGCCTGAGCCAATTAAACCTTTTGAGGTATCTGCTCTGGTTGGTGATCCCGTGATAGCTAGACAAGTGTATAAAAATTATGTAATTGTGATATGTGACCGCCAGACTAAAGCTGATTTAGTTGAGCTGGAAATGCTAGATTTCGATGTGATTATGGGTATGGATTGGTTGGCCTCATGTTATGCTAATGTTGATTGCCGAATGAAAGTAGTTCGATTTCAATTTCCGGGAGAGCTCGTGTTTGAATGGAAGGGTAATACAACATCTCCAAAAGGTAGGTTTATTTCCTACCTTAAGGCAAGAAAGATGATAGCTAAGGGCTATATTTATCATTTAGTCTGAGTCCATGACACCGAAGCAAAGTCGCCAACCTTCCAATCCATTCTGGTAATGAGTGAATTTCCGGATATATTTCCAGATGAAATTCCAAGTCTTCCACTGGAAAGAGAGATTGATTTTTCCATTGATGTGTTGCTGGACACCAAGCCTATTTCTATTCCTCCTTACCGAATGGCTCCGGCAGAATTGAAAGAATTAAAGGCACAGTTGAAAGATTTTCTTGAGAAGGGATTTATTACACCCAGTTCATCATCGTGGGGAGCAAGAATCCTATTCGTGATAAAGAAATATGGTTCCCTACGAATGTGCATCGATTATAGGCAGTTGAATAAGGTGACGATAAAGAACAAATATCCTCTCCCAAGGATTGATGATTTGTTTGATCAACTACAGGGTGCCAAGTGGTTTTCCAAGATAGACTTGAGGTCAGGTTATCATCAAGTGAGAGTTAAAGAAGAAGATATTCCCAAAATAGCTTTCAGAACGAGATATGGCCATTATGAGTTCCGGGTGATGTCATTTGGGTTAACCAATGCTCCGGCAGTGTTCATGAATTTGATGAATAATGTATTCAGGCCTCTCTTGGATCTATTCGTAATAGTATTCATTGACGACATTCTGGTAAACTCTCATACAAAATCAGAACATGCAGACCATTTACGTATTGTTCTAGGGATTCTCCGAGCTCGAGAATTGCATGCAAATTTCTCAAACTGTGAGTTTTAGCTGAATTCGGTGACATTTTTGGGTCAAGTTATTTCAGATGATGGCATTAGAGTTGATACTCAGAAAATTGAAGCAGTGAAGACTTGGCCAAGGCCTACAACGCCCACAGAAGTCCGTAGTTTTCTGGGATTGGCAAGATACTATA
This sequence comes from Lycium barbarum, assembly GCF_019175385.1. Taxonomy (NCBI): domain Eukaryota; kingdom Viridiplantae; phylum Streptophyta; class Magnoliopsida; order Solanales; family Solanaceae; genus Lycium; species Lycium barbarum. Next base: position 84,911,150 of record NC_083341.1, read on the forward strand.
GAAGGTTCGTAGAAGGATTTTCCTCTATTTCAGCCCCATTGACAAAGCTAACCCAAAAGTCAGTTAAATTTCAATGGAATGATGCTTGTGAACGCAGTTTCCAAGAGTTGAAGGACAGATTTGTTACACCCCGTATCTTCGAAGAGCACTTTTCAGATTTGAAACATAAGTACGTTGAGTTAGGGTTAAGTAAAACCACTTTGGAATATACAGAGCAAGCATTATTAAGTATATTTAATGAGTGAAGGATGTATATAAGGTATACCAGAAGGTTTTATAAGGAAATGAGTGGAAGAAATGAAGTAGTACAACTTTGGAGAAAGGATGGGTAATTTTTTGTGTGAAAATTTTGGTCCAACTTGGGGGACGAATATCTCTTAGCATATGAAGTGTTTTAAGGTAAAACGAAAGACTAAAATGAAGTTCGTCGAGTCTAGTTGCCAACACAATAAACCGCTCATCGATAGACATCGGAGTAGAGAATTATGCACGCTACAAGTTCAGCTGACAGAGCAGAAACGAGTGCTACAGTATTGCTACAGTACCGGCCCGCTACAAAAAGGGTAAGAACCCTCTTTTAGCCCAGATTTTGCCCAGAAAATTCTAGAAATTCAAGAGAGAGAGAGAGGGAAACAAAAAGTAAGCAATTTTCAAGTGGCGGAGTATTAATCGAAGCTCGGATAAATGCATAGATGTGATTCTAGTATGGTTTTGCTGTGGATATTAAAGATACCGCTGTTTAAACAAAAATAAGGTATGAATCTCTCCTTATTAATATTACTTTTGATTATTTACGAAGATAGAGTGATGAAATGGTTGTATAATAAAGTTGTTGGTTGAGAAATTGGACAAACATCGCGTCGAATGTTTTATGGAATATTTTGGTATTGGTGATGATGTTGTAGTTGTTGTTTTGTTGGTTTTGTGATTTTGGGCTAGGCATATGAACAGGGGAGGTGCTGCCCGAATTTCGGCAGATTATAAATGGATTTATTTGAAGGACTAAGAAAAGCGTATAACGATGAGTCTAACGATTGTGTAAATCCTCTTAAATGTAGACTTGCGAGCTTGGACAAATAGGCTGTTATATCCCGCATTCTTGTACAATCGGATAATTCAAAACAATCGCGCGAAGACAGTAATCAAGGCCATATTTTTACTTTGCTGGGCATATAAGTTGTTATGAAAATATTAAAGTGGAAATAATGAGAAAGGTCAAGGGCATAAAAGGAAATTCGCAATATGACTCGTGGAAATGTGGAGGGAGACGAAGGGCAAATTTGGAATGTGGAAAAATTAAATTTTCATGAAAAGCACAAAATAATAATAATATGGGCTTGGAGGAAAAAGGGGCCATTTAGGCCATCTATAGTAAATGGGCCAAAGCCCATATGAGCAAAATTTATAAGTCCATAAGATGACTTAATTAGTCATCTTATTCATTATTTCTCTAGAACTTTCAAGAAAAAGCAAGAACAAAAAAAGAAGGAGAAAACCTTGAGGCCATTTCGGCCAAGAGGAATTCCACAAGAAAAAATTGACTAAAATTCCTTCAAAAATCATTTTCTACCAAGTAGAGGGTCCTTAACAAAGTGGAGTTGTTGTTGAAGCAAGAAAAATTCAAAATCATACAAGTTGCCAAGTTGTAGTCAAGTGAAGAAGTGGAGGAAAAGAAAGGTGAGGACTTGTGCTCTTTTACATGTTATGAATATTTATGCATGTTGTAGTGTACAAAAGTGGATGAAATTCATGAAGAACAATATTATGGGATGTGGCCGTGAGGTGTAATATGTGTATGTATGTGTAGGAATCATGTTTCAATTGTTTCATCTAGTATTTGGTTATTATTGTTGTGAATGCTATGTGGAATAATGGAAGTTGAATAAATTTGGAGAGGTTGTAGTGTGTATGCTTGATGTTGGCCGTATAGTTGTAGTGTAATGTGGAAGATAAATGGTTCTTGTTGTTATGGAAAATTTGTTGTGAGGTTGTTATAGGAAAATATGTGACTTTATTGTAGTTTGTGTGAATATGGAAATGAAAGTGGCAAGATGCAAATTATGATTGTTATTAATGAAATTGGAAGGTGAAAAATGCATTGTGGGTGAATTATGGTTTTGGTGGAAGTTTATGTAAATTGAATATTATGTTCTTACATGTATAGAAGACAATGATATTAGTATGGTGTTGTTGATATATATATTATAAGGTTAGCATTGTTTTATGAAAGTTGGAATGTCTTGAAGGAAATTGTATATTGATTGAATTGTTAGTATTGTTGTTGATACTTTGGCCGGGTTGAATTCCCGGGGTTGTTGTTGATTGAAATTGGCCAAGTTGAACTTGGTGGGATGGAGTATTTACAGGGGAAGTGCTGCCGAAATTTCGGTAGACAAATGTTACTTTAAGATTCCAACTCCAAAAGCTCTAACCAAAGTTGGTAAATGTGACCAATTTGTAGATTTTGGCGGATTTGCGACTTGAATTCGGGATAGCATACGGAGCGGCAAGAGGTATGTAAGGCTCCATCCTTCCTTCTATGGCATGTCTTAGACGTAATAAGTTAGATATGAGCCTCGGGGACAACCCTATCCCCCGGAGTCCGCGCCTAAAGTTTCCCCTTTCCCGTTCAGTAGAATTGAACTAAAAATGGTGTAAAAAGTTGGAAAAACATCCTAAGCCTCTAGAACTTGCTACATAGGACCTGACTACCTTAAAACCCTCATAAGTGACGTCATAGAATGGAATGTACACAAATTTGGCACGCCGCCTCAGTTGACCCGTGGTGGGCCCAGTTTTTCCCGATTTTCCTTTATTGACTCGTTTGACTTGTTTCGAAGTTGAATCTAAAAGAGAACTTTTGACCCTTGTTCCGATTATTAAACGGCAAGTACTGTACCATTCTAATGGAATTATGTCCATGATGACCGTGGTAACGATGATGTCAAGAAAAAAAGAATACGCCTATGACAAGCATGACAAAGATGATTTCATGACTAAAATGATGAATATGATCTTATATGGATAACGATGTAGTCCAAAATGAGAAAAATGCCTACGGTAGATATGTTCTGCTATGAAAAGGAAAATATAAAAATGTTAAACTATATCTTGATACCCTAATTCTATTACAGGTAATGACTACACTAAAGGTTCTAAGTAAATGAAACTATACCTTATGACCCTATTTGATGTTTTTCTCATAATGACACTTTTCACTAGTAGCCTCGCCTTATAATACTCGTCCCTTCATGGTGAGACAAAGCGACTACGGTTGTTCCATAATGTAATCGGAGGTTACCGACCTTACGTTACTCCGATGGATATGTGACTTTCTTTGGGCTTCCATGCATGCTATTTATAAGATACATGTATATGTGTATGGGTATGTCTATGTATATGGGGAAAGGGGAAGGGAAACTGTTTTATCACCACCTGATTCAGCTGGATTCCATCCCGGACGCGGGATGCCCGGACGCGGGATGCCCGGACGCGGGATATGGGAGAGCCGTACGCGGCGTCTGTATATGTGATGTATGATATATATGATATGATATGTTGGGACACCGTTGGGGAGGTGGTGGGAGAGCCGATGTATTCGGCGTCTGTAAATGTGAGGAAAAGATACCGTTTACTGAAATGTACTGTTTTCTGTATACGAAAATAAGGAACACCGTGTTCTGAAAAAGGGGCTAAGCTTGCATGGTATCTGCCTACAAGGCATACACATGTACAACTTACTTCTGCTCCAGGACAAGCTCTGTATGTCTATTCTGTTATTATTCACACTCTATATTCAGTTACTATGTTTTCATTCATGCCTTAATACTCAGTACATTATTCGTACTGACGTCCCTTCTTGTGGACGCTGCGTTTCATGCCGCACAGGTCAGCAGACAGGTGGATTTGAACCCTAGAAGCTCTATCAGCCGCACTTGACAGCGCTCCAGTTGTTCCGGAGCCCCACTTCCGCGGTACTATTTTGCGTATGTATATTCGGGCACAGCAGTACCCGGCCCTATCTATGTATAAGTGTACTATGTCTAGAGGCTCGTAGATAGATATGCACAGTCAGTTATGTACAGTTAGATATGTGGTATTTTGGCATCTTAATGCTGCTATGTAAAGTGATAGCGAAGTTTACTAGTCTATGTTCATAATGACGCTGCTAATGTTAATGTTAAAAAAAAAAAAAAAATGGTACTGTTCATACGGTTTGCTAAGAGGTAAAGGTAAAATGATAGATAAGGGGTGCTCGGTACAAGTATCGGGTACTCGTCACGGCCCCTAGTCGGGTCGTGACAGAAGTGGTATCAGAGCAGTTCGGTCCTAGGGGTTTGTCTACGAGCTTTGTCCAGTAGAGTCTTGTTTATGGGTGTGTAGCGCGCCACACTTATAGACAGGAGGCTACAGAGCATTTAGGAAATATGACCTTCTTTGTATTCTAAGATCGTGCGGTAGAGCTATGCTACCAGGTTTCCATACTCCTTTCTTAATCCTATGTTATGGTTTCAGTAATGCCGCCGAAGAAGAAAGCTAGGGCAGCCCAGAAGGGCGAGACAGTGGCTGGAAGGAGAGTTGAACGGGAGCTAGAAGAAGGAGAATCTCATAATGAAGCTCCCCCTCAAACCTTTCCTGCTCCCCCTGCACCAGCAGAGCAGGAAAGAGTCCCAGCTCCAGCCTCCGCACCTCCAGTCCCACCACCGGTAGCTCCGGGCCAGCAGATGGCAGAGGCCATCCAGTTATTGACCCAGTTAGTTGCTGCACAGGCTCAGCGGCAAGATGTAGACCTGGGAGACAGGGCGGTAAGCGCAAGGGCTCGTGACTTTATTACCCTGAAGCCACCAGAGTTTTATGGATCAAAACCAGAGGAAGACCCGCAGAGTTTCATAGATGAGATGCTGAGGACTCTGAGGATTATACATGCTTCGGATACGGAGTCCGTAGAGTTGGCTTCATACAAGCTGCGGGATGTGGCAGTTCTATGGTACAGCAGCTGGATATCTTCAAGGGGAGCAAATGCACCCCCTCCGGTTTGGCAGGAGTTTATAGAGGCATTTCTACGACATTTCTTACCGCCAGAGGTTCGACGAGCTCGAGCCGATATGTTCTTGAACCTGAGACAGGGAAATATGAGCGTTCGAGAATACAGCCTCCGTTTTAATTCGTTAGCCAGGTATGCCCCAGCCATGATAGCGGATAGGGGAGATCATGTACACCGATTTGTGAGCGGGCTAGGGCCACACTTGGTTAAGGAGTGCTTGACGGCTTCACTCCAGGATAGGATGACTATTACCCGCATCCAGGCCCACGCCCAAAATCTGGAAGAACAGTACCAGTCACGGAGAGAGGAGCGTTATCCAGATAGGGGTTCCAGAAAAAGAGGCAGATCTTCTGGGGCTAGAAGCGAGTATAGAGGGGGGCAGGCACAAGAGCAGTCTAGGCATTCAGGCCAATCAGTGGCCAGTGCACCACCTCGATTTGCGGATAGGAGATTTGACCGCTCTGCCTATTCGGGACCAGATCAGGGTACTAGAGCTTCAGGATCCCAGTACAGAGGTGATTTTACCAGGACGGGGCTGCCCCCACCACGATGTGCTCGGTGTGGCAAGCCACACTCTGGGCAGTGTTACCTGGAAACAGGTGGTTGTTTTGCCTGCGGTCGAACTGACCATTTGGTGCATGACTGCCCACTAAAGGATGAAGGAGGCCAAACTCAGCCAGCCGGATCAGCAATTGGTTCATTGTCGACCGTGCGCCCTCGTGGACAGACTTCCCAGGCTCCAGCGGGCCGCGGCCGAGGTAGAGGAGAGGCACCTAGTTCACCTGGTCCTCCGCACCGCCTATATGCATTGGCAGGACGACTGGACCCTGAGCCTTCCGCAGACGCGGCCACAAGTACTTTTTCGGCACCTTCTATGATATGCGTGTTAATTGATTCGAATTCTATCTTATCCTACGCTGCCCTTTGTATTGCTGAACATATTAAGAATTTGGAAATTAGGACGAAAAGTAGCCATACGCACAGGTAAAAAGATGAATACTAGAGATTGCGGAGGTTAGAACTGTAAATAAAAGAAAAGACGTGTTACGCGGGCGTTTAGAAAACTGCTGAGACCCCAACTCGTTCCATATTATGTGATATAAGTAGTGCGAGGGAGTGGAGGCGGAAATACTAACACCAAGGAACTGAAATGCATTAAAGTTTCGAGGTTAAGCGTGTTAGGGTGAGAGCAATCTCACGATGGGTGACCCCCTGGGAAATATGCTGAAAATGTCATAAACGGGGGAACGAGAGACGAATGTAAAATTAGGTAGCCTAAAGTAAATTAGAGAGTATGAGGTGGTTAAAAACCCTATAAAAGTCGGGTAAGTGAAGACGGACTAGACTAGAAGAAAGGGAGAAGGCATGACAAAGCTTTGGGAATGGAGGAGAAAAGTATAGATGTTACAAGGTAAGACCGGTGTTGAATCCGCACTAGATGGTGCTAGAAGGCCCTAATACGGCGATATACGGGAATATGTCTAGTAAGGGGACGAACGCGGCAGACTCCACGAAGAAGGAATTACAACTGTAAAGGTCGCGGAAGGCGACGATTATCTAAAGGGCATAGGCGTGTGCAGACCCTCTTAATAAAGGGGGGGAGGACATGTTAGACCAAAAGGGACTATGACGATTCAAGCTCCAGTAAAAAGGAACTTATTAATGTAGGGCCAACGTTCGGAGCTAACTCAATGGACTTACGACATAAAAGCGACCTAAGCGACATGTGAAATATCTACGAAGGAGACCTCCCTGAAGTATTATGGTACAATATGAGGCCAGATTAACATTCGAGGACGAATGTTCTAAAGGGGGGGAGGATGTTATATCCCGCATTCTTGTACAACCGGATAATTCAAAAGAATCGCGGGAAGACAGTAATCAAGGCCATATTTTAACTTTGCTGGGCATATAAGTTGTTATGAAAATATTAAAGTGGAAATAATGAGAAAGGTCAAGGGCATAAAAGGAAATTCGCAATATGACTCGTGGAAATGTGGAGGGAGACGAAGGGCAAATTTGGAATGTAGAAAAATTAAATTTTCATGAAAAGCACAAAATAATAATAATATGGGCTTGGAGGAAAAAGGGGCCATTTAGGCCATCTATAGTAAATGGGCCAAAGCCCATATGAGCAAAATTTATAAGTCCATAAGATGACTTAATTAGTCATCTTATTCATTATTTCTCTAGAACTTTCAAGAAAAAGCAAGAACAAAAAAAGAAGGAGAAAACCTTGAGGCCATTTCGGCCAAGAGGAATTCCACAAGAAAAAATTGACTAAAATTCCTTCAAAAATCATTTTCTACCAAGTAGAGGGTCCTTAACAAAGTGGAGTTGTTGTTGAAGCAAGAAAAATTCAAAATCATACAAGTTGCCAAGTTGTAGTCAAGTGAAGAAGTGGAGGAAAAGAAAGGTGAGGACTTGTGCTCTTTTACATGTTATGAATATTTATGCATGTTGTAGTGTACAAAAGTGGATGAAATTCATGAAGAACAATATTATGGGATGTGGCCGTGAGGTGTAATATGTGTATGTATGTGTAGGAATCATGTTTCAATTGTTTCATCTAGTATTTGGTTATTATTGTTGTGAATGCTATGTGGAATAATGGAAGTTGAATAAATTTGGAGAGGTTGTAGTGTGTATGCTTGATGTTGGCCGTATAGTTGTAGTGTAATGTGGAAGATAAATGGTTCTTGTTGTTATGGAAAATTTGTTGTGAGGTTGTTATAGGAAAATATGTGACTTTATTGTAGTTTATGTGAATATGGAAATGAAAGTGGCAAGATGCAAATTATGATTGTTATTAATGAAATTGGAAGGTGAAAAATGCATTGTGGGTGAATTATGGTTTTGGTGGAAGTTTATGTAAATTGAATATTATGTTCTTACATGTATAGAAAACAATGATATTAGTATGGTGTTGTTGATATATATATATTATAAGGTTAGTATTGTTTTATGAAAGTTGGAATGTCTTGAAGGAAATTGTATATTGATTGAATTGTTAGTATTGTTGTTGATACTTTGGCCGGGTTGAATTCCCGGGGTTGTTGTTGATTGAAATTGGCCAAGTTGAACTTGGTGTGATGGAGTATTTACAGGGGAAGTGCTGCCGAAATTTCGGTAGACAAATGTTACTTTAAGATTCCAACTCCAAAAGCTCTAACCAAAGTTGGTAAATGTGACCAATTTGTAGATTTTGGCGGATTTGCGACTTGAATTCGGGATAGCATACGGAGCGGCAAGAGGTATGTAAGGCTCCATCCATCCTTCTATGGCATGTCTTAGACGTAATAAGTTGGATATGAGCCTCGGGGACAACCCTATCCCCCGGAATCCGCGCCTAAAGTTTCCCCTTTCCCGTTCAGTAGAATTGATCTAAAAATGGTGTAAAAAGTTGGAAAAACTTCCTAAGCCTCTAGAACATCCTACATAGGACCCGACTACCTTAAAACCCTCATAAGTGACGTCATAGAATGAAATGTACACAAATTTGGCACGCCGCCTCAGTTGACCCGAGGTGGGCCCAGTTTTTCCCGGTTTTCCTTTGTTGACTCGTTTGACTTGTTTCGAAGTTGAATCTAAAAGAGAACTTTTGACCCTTGTTCCGATTATTAAACGGCAAGTACTGTACCATTCTAATGGAATTATGTCCACGATGACCGTGGTAACGATGATGTCAAGAAAAAAAGAATACGCCTATGACAAGCATGACAAAGATGATTTCATGACTAAAATGATGAATATGATCTTATATGGATAACGATGTAGTCCAAAATGAGAAAAATGCCTACGGTAGATATGTTCTGCTATGAAAAGGAAAATATAAAAATGTTAAACTATATCTTGATACCCTAATTCTATTACAGGTAATGACTACTCTAAAGGTTCTAAGTAAATGAAACTATACCTTATGACCCTATTTAATGGTTTTCTCATAATGACACTTTTCATTGGTAGCCTCGCCTTATAATACTCGTCCCTTCAAGGTGAGACAAAGCGACTACGGTTGTTCCGTAATGTAATCGGAGGTTACCGACCTTACGTCACTCCGATGGATATGTGACTTTCTTTGGGCTTCCATGCATGCTATTTATAAGATACATGTATATGTGTATGGGTATGTATATGTATATGGGGAAAGGGGAAGGGCAACTGTTTTATCACCACCTGATTCAGCTGGATTCCATCCCGGACGCGGGATATGGGAGAGTCGTACGCGGCGTCTGTATATGTGATGTATGATATATATGATATGATATTTTGGGACACCGTTGGGGAGGGAGTGGGAGAGCCGATGTATTCGGCGTCTGTAAATGTGAGGAAAAGATACCGTTTACTGAAATGTATTGTTTTCTGTATACGAAAATAAGGAACACCGTGTTCTGAAAAAGGGGCTAAGCTTGCATGGTATCTGCCTACAAGGCATACACATGTACAACTTACTTCTGCTCCAGGACAAGCTCTGTATGTCTATTCTGTTATTATTCACACTCTATATTCAGTTACTATGTTTTAATTCATGCCTTACATACTCAGTACATTATTCGTACTGACGTCCCTTCTTGTGGACGCTGCATTTCATGCCGCGCAGGTCAGCAGACAGGTGGATTTGAACCCTAGAGGCTCTATCAGCCGCACTTGACAGCGCTCCAGTTGTTCCGGAGCCCCACTTCCGCGGTACTATTTTGCGTATGTATATTCGGGCACAGCAGTACCCGGCCCTATCTATGTATAAGTGTACTATGTCTAGAGGCTCGTAGACAGATATGCACAGTCAGTTATGTACAGTTAGATATGTGGTATTTTGGCAACTTAATGCTGCTATGTAAAGTGATAGCTAAGTTTACTAGTCTATGTTCATAATGACGCTGCTAATGTTAATGTTCAAAAAAAAAAAAATGGTACTGTTCATACGGTTTGCTAAGAGGTAAAGGTAAAATGATAGATAAGGGTTGCTCGGTACAAGTATCGGGTACTCGTCACGGCCCCTAGTCGGGTCGTGACATAGGCGTAGCTGATAGGAGGTGGAACAAGTATGTTAAGGCTCGTCCCTTTCTTTCAAAGGCATGATTCATATGTTATGACTTCATAAATGTTTTGCATATCTTCCTCGTTTTCAAAAGTTAGTTGTTTATGACTCCAAGGCATAATTCCTTTCCTAATAATTCATAGCTATTTTTGCAAAATGTTCGTATTTTCTAAATCAGAGATTTATGGCTCTGTCTGCTCTTATGATAACAACGATGAACCTGTTTTCACAATCATAATGATGATGTCAAAGATGAGAATATTTTCTTACTTGATTATGATGATGATGATTCAGGGTTTAAAGGTTCCAAGTTTACGATTTCAATGACGATATAAGAATGTTGAGCTATTTCTTGATTTCTGAATTTTATTCATGGATGATGACTATTTTTAAAGATTCCAAAGTATATGAATTGACGCCTTATGAGATTTATGATCTTATTCTATGTTTTCTCTTGATGTTATTCTTTATTGGTAGTCTCACCTTAAATTAATTGTTCCTTCAAGGTGAGATAGAGCGATGATGATTATTCCATAATATAATCCGAGGTTAGCGACCTTACGTCACTCCGATAGAGACATAACTTTCCTTGGGCTCTCCTGCATGCTGCTTACATGATATATGTATATGATACATGAACATGATATATGCACATGATACATATATATGTATATGGGAAAGAGGGCCAGAGCGCTATAGACGCATAACCACCTGATCAGTTGATATTATATAGACGCATAACCACCTGATCAGTATGTATTATATGGGAAAAAGGGCTTGAGTGTTATAGACACGTAACTACCTCATCAGTTGGTATTATATGACATGATATCATCCCGGACGCGGGACATATGTGACTAAATTGATCGGAGCTGACGCCTCGGCAACATGATATGTTCTATTTTCTGTATATATGAACAAGAAATGTTTTTCAAAGAAAGCTAAGCATGCATGGCATCCGCCCTAAGAGGCACTCATATGTACAGGTTACTCTTTTATCTTGCGATATGCTCTATATTTCCATTATGTTATTATTCATACTTTACATTCCTTACTATGTTACCATTCATGCCTTACATGCTCGGTACATTATTCATACTGACGTCCCTTCTTGTGGACGCTGCGTTCATGCCCGCAGGACCAGGTAGCCAGTCAGACGATTCGCAGCAGTAGGGACCACCCTTCAGTGGCAGTCGGTACGCTCCATTGATCCGGAGCTTCAGTTCGTTTGGTATGCCATCTTGTTATTACATATATGGGTACGGCAGGGCCTTGTCCTGTCCCTTCCACAGTTTGTACTCCATAGAGGTTTGTAGACAATGATATGTAGTCGTGATATTATGCAGCCTCGTCGGCGTGTATTTTGTTGTTCAGTATATATGTATGGCGGCCAAATCGGCTCACGCTGTTATTCTTAGTGTTTATGTTTATATGTATGCGTTGGCAGTGAGTTCCAGGTACGGTGTCTTTTATGACGATTGTTCGGGAGACAGTGTAGCACAGTTACAGATTGTATATGGGCCCAGGATAGTCAGTGAGAAGTAAACGCAAGCACATGAGTGCTTGGACAGTAGTGGTCGGGCACTTGTTACAGCCCGTCAGTTTGGGTCGTCAAAAAAGTGGTATCAGAGCAGTTCGTCCTAGGGATTGTCTACAAACCGTGTCCGGTAGAGTCCTGTTTATGGGTGTGAAGCGGGCCACACTTATAAACAGGAGGCTGCAGGACATTTAGGAATCATTGACCTTCCCTTCTAACTTAGATCGTGCGATAGATCCAGAGTCTAGGAAAAATTGCTCCTTACCTCTTTTCCTGTAGGTAAGTACATACCGACGAAAGATGAAGAGATCAGCCTCGGATAGTGGGGTTGCTAAGAAGGACCCTAGAGTATCTCAAGGACCCCAGGCTCCAGGACCGAGCAGAAGGAGCCTCAGTTATTCTATTGAAACTGATCCCTCGGAGGACCCAGCGACGATCCCTCCAGAGTTCTTGACTCCCAGGGAGGACGACCCCCCCCCAGAGGGCAGTTATGACACAGATCCGTCCGAGTATTCATCTGGGACACCGGAGGAAGAGATTCCCGAGGTCGTACCATCTGCTCCTAAGGCAGAGCACTACGTCAGACCAGCCTCCCCAGTGAGTGTTACAGATTACTCCAACCTCCTATCCTGGTCGTCGGTAAACCAGGAGTTACCCGGTTATGTATATCCCTCGGATTTAGATGAGAGAGATGACGAAGGCCAGACGAGCGGATGGTGGGTAGACGATGACGGGGAGTACAGTTCAGCTTATAGTCCACCAGATCAGACTAGAGACCGAACGGCTACAAGTATATGAGTCCTTATTGGAATTTTCTATGCAAGTGCATTTGCTGTAGATTATTATTTAATAGTGGCGAGCGGAAACCCAAAAAGGCCGATAACCGAGTATTTATAAGTAACGGAGACCAAGGTGTGTTCTCTACCATTGGGAATCTGGAAATCTAGGATGGAAAGTAGTCATACATACAGATGAAATGTCAATATTGAAAATTAAAAGGCCCTTTCTAATTCGGGGGGGGGGGGGGGGGATTATGTGGTGAAGGTCAAGCGGTGAGGTGGATACGATTATACCAGCATTAACACACCGGATTTCATCAGAGGTTCAAGGTTAAGAGAGCTGGGGTGAGAGAAATGTTAAGATGGGTGACCCCCTGGGAAGTGTACTAAAAGTGCTATAAATTTAGACATAAAAGACGAATGAGAAGCTAGAGTAGCCTAAGGGAAATAAGAGTGTGCGGACTGGTTGGAAACCTTAAGAGGTCGCGTAGGACGAGGCAGACTAGATTGGTGAAGAGAAAGAAGGTGCATCACAGCTCTAGAATTAGGGTGAGCTTGAATAGCGTTTGGAAATATTTTGTAAGCAAGATGGTAGTAATTATATATATACGTATGCATATGATATCCCATACGTGGCTATATTAGCGGGTATGTGTATCCCGGCAACCAACGTTGCGGTATATGGAAGGCATTAATCGAATAGGGTAACGAAGTTCAAGTGACAAAAAAAGAAATGGTACAAATGTTACAAGGTAAGCTGATGCTATTTTCACTACAGGTTAGGCTTAGAGAGCTTTAATGTAATGACATTTGGAAAGGAAAAAAAGTGAGTAGATGGAAGGTAAGGAGATCAAAATGTCAGAAAAAGTGAAAAGTAGGAAACATGAGTGAGTGAAGCGTACAAGAGGGACGACGGGCAAGCACGGGACTATTTGGGTAAAAACTTTGAAGGTAGGCATGCGAATTGGATAAAGTGTGGCAGTATGGAACAAAAGATGAATGTGTGGGGTTAGAGGATAGGCTTCGATAAGTGGGGCTAAAAGGATAGTGCCCTCGACGAAGAATGTGAAGTAAGAGAAATAATGATTAGGCCTTGCGACGATGTTAAGAGATTTCCAACTCTTGAAAGATATATTTTGTCACGACCCAGCTAGGGGCCATGATGGGTACCCGGGGCTAGCCACCGAGCACCACTCGTGCTACTACTCATCTTGCTCATTTAATGGTCTTTTATCGGCTTTATACTCAAATTGTAGGAAAATCGTATTTTACATGGAAACATAAATACTTTTTACATACATTTGCCTCTCGGCCATCAAAATAATATATACATATAATAGCATTTCATGAGACGATCTAACCCACACTGTGCATCTACGAGCCTCTACTGGAGTACTAAACATAAGGACGGGACAAGACCCCGTCATGCCCAAAGATACATATACATGAATATACACAAAAGAATCGTCATAAGCACCTCCGAACACAGGAGTGCTTTCAATCGGCTGACAGCTACTGCTGGTCTGGGTCGAGCTCTTCTCCCTGTCTACTTGTGGGCATGAACACAACGTCCAAAGAAGACGGACGTCAGTACGAATATTTTACTGAGTATGAGAGGCATAAGCAATGAAATAGAACAATGACATAAAGGAAATATCAATAAGGAACATCTATATCTGACGGTCATGCATAAAGAATTAATTCATGCCCGTCTTACTCATACTCGTCATCATATCATGTATGCACAATGTATAAGCTGCCCGTCCATATCGGATCGGTGTGATAATCATAACATTAGCCTGCGTCCAGGCCTCCCCCATCCGGGGTATCATCTCATGCCGCCCACTAGTGGTGTCTGCCCATGCTATTTGACCATGGTGTATCGTATAGCTGCCCGCCTTAGCGGTGACTGCTCGGCCAACTAGGCGCGGTGTTATATCATCATCATACATGCTCATCATAATATGCTTATCGTAACATACTTATCACAATACATGCATAAGGCTTATGAACAACTTTACTTTATCGGGGTGACGTAAGGTCGTGATCCCCCGATTTCATTATGGAGCAATTATCGACATCCTGCTTCACCTTGAAGGAACTAACATATAAGGTGAGTGTGAGCAATAAATAACATCATGCCATTTTAAGATCATCATATCATATCTCTTATCTTATATTACCGTTCATGGATATAGGCTTTTAGCTTTCCGGAATATAGGGACTCATGAAGAGGAAGGAAAATCAAGCTAGAAGATTTATGCCATTAGAAAGAAGGGACTAGCCTCACATACCTTTGACGTTTTACTAAGCTACCGTTCGCTTGTTCTCCTTCGATATCGCGTTTCTACCTTCAAAAGAGAATTCGCATTTACGTTAGTTAATCGACTATAAGAACGTGCTACTATTTCTAGGGAAAATTGGACGACACTTCCTTGGTTTATACTACCTTTCCCATATTCTATATCAACTCCCACACGCTCACAACAACATTCACAATATCGCAATCAACAATCATCATTTATATACATTGACCACAATCTACCATTTCTCTTCAATTTCTCCACATTTATGGTTAGAGCTTACCATCGCGTTTCCTCGTATATAATACTTATTTCATGGCCTAAATGTCATTTATAACGTATTCATAAATACAACACTCCCATCATTCACAATCCAGCCCAACTACTATCCAACCATGACACTATTCACATTTTATGACCCATTTACTACACTCCCCTATAATCCAAGTGTTTCAGTGTATTAATGCTTCAATCATCATGAGAAGGTCATCAAACTTACCTTAGATGTTGTAGGAAAGAACCTTGAGTAGTGATGCTCTTCTATACCAAAAACCCTATTTCACTTCCTTTGCAATTCCTTGATGTAAATGAACTTTGATGTGATTCTTACACTTGATTTCGTGGGTTTGATGTTATTGACCTTGATTTTCCTTTGGTCCTCTTGAATTCTTGTGAATGAAGTGTTTAGAGTGTTCTAGAGACTTCTTGAGTCGTGTAGATTAGAAATGAATAAATGAGCTTAGGGTCCCTTTTTAATAACTCAAAACCTGATTTTTAATGAACAGTAGTCGGGTGCACAGTGGCTGTAAACCCAGTTTACGGGTCGTATTCTGGTTTACGGTCCGTCCTTCACGACCGTATTTAAGCATATCAGAAACAGAAAGGTTTACTGGAGTCATGGTGGTTTACGGTCACAGTTTACGGGCCGTATTTCGATTTACGATCCGTATTCTGAGTCGTATTTAACCATTTCATCATTTGGCCGAAAGTTGAAGTTTTTGGAATGTTGAAGGACGATGGCAGTTTACGGTCCGTAAACCACTTTACGGGCCGTATTCTGTTTTACGATCCACTGGGTCGAAGTGCAAATCTGTGACTTTCTCATTTCCAAAATTCATAAATAGTCATTCCCTACTTAGTAAAACATCGCACACTCATACACTTCGTGGGTCTACTCGTTGTACGTTCACGGAGAAATTTTCGAGGTGTAACATATTTACAAAGGGATAAATGTGTATCCATATTGGTATAGTTGCCTCAGACATGGAGAAGCTTTCCTAAAAGATGACTTAAGAATAGAATGGATTTGCACGTTTAAAGGAATATTTCACAAACTTCAGAGCCGATACTACAAATAACAAGAGAAGAAAGGTGCTCGAGGAGGGAGAAACCTAAGGAAGGCTAAGGATGAAAGTAGGAAAGGTATATTAATGGGTTAGTCGAAGGAAGAGGAGAACATTTAGGAGTAAGGTAATTGGAAATCTTTAACCATGGGAGTAATAAGGATACTTTAACGAGTTGGCGGTAGGAAACCGATTACTCATCGAGGAAAGAACGAGGATGATGAGTCGACACAAGTGATTAGAAAATTAATGATATGAGGTAAGAACTTCCGTAAAGATCGAGAGGTTCGATTATAAAAGAAGTAGAATGAAATGCAAGAAATGTGCATGAAAGAGAAGACAACCTGGCAGTGGCGTTAGAAAGACGGATGACGACCCGATGAATGAGAATAGAGAAAGTGGAAACTGTAAGAATTCTGTGCTAAGAGTAAGAAGTAGCAGGACACTCGGAAAACTTGGATGCGCAACTGCAACACAAACCCGTAGTTAAGAAGAATTATGAGTGAACGAGATAAACGAGTGAAAAGACTAGTAATAGATGGAAGGGTATGGAATATTGACAAAATGGTATGGCATAGACATAAATGGAAGGATAACTCAAGGTAAGAAGTTTTAGATATGTTATAAGCAAAGTCGGGAAGAAAAATGAGGAGTAAGGTATAATCGAAGACTTCATAAAGAACATGGTGAATCTCGATGTCCCCATTAACTTGCGTGTCCGGAAAACCGTTAGTCATAAAAGACAGAGGTCTGAAAAGATGGAAAAGAAGGCATCGGAATTGGATCTAACCCTTATAAGTATTCCGATTGGATACAAGACTGTAACTACAAAGAAAATAGACAAGTCAGACCATACGATGACGGAACCCCGGCCCTAAGAGGATCGTGAAGGGCAGCAGATAATTATCGAAGACGACGGTTACTCGAAGGCTATGGGCATATAAGGACCTCCTTAATAATGGGGGAAGAACATACTAGACTTGAAAGGAACCATGACGTTTCAAGCTCCAAAAAAGGAGATTTATTAGCTTAGGGCCAGAGTTCGAGGCGTATTGGCATATCGGGCAGGTAACGGAAAGAAGTAGAAACGAATTGACAATAAGTGTACCATGAGGCAGACATAGGGAGAATGTGTGGAAAATAACTCAAGAGAGCACTTTACGCTAAGATGAACTACGATAATTTTTAGACCATGATTTGAATCCCTCGTATCGGGCAAAACTTTCGCCGTACCTAAGTATGCAGTGACATGCACTAAAGGGTAATGAAAAAAGCAAAAAAGGTCTCTAAGCTAATTTACAAAGGGTGTTAGAGAGGATGACGAACCCAAAGGACACTTGGGATGACAATGGCAATTGTAATAAAAGGAACAACGATTGGTAGTTTGGAAATTTTTGAAGGAAAGAAAGAACGTTTCTCCAATGAATGGAAATAAAAGAGTTCACCGGATGTTAGAAAATAGTTCATGGACCAATAATTATACTGAACATAAGAGCATATGCTATGGAATTATATGAACCTTCAACGTGAAGCTATGCCCAACTACAATTGTAAGAAGCCCACACCGGAAAACCAACAAGGAATAACGACTGACGAAATGATCGCCAATACAAGAAAATCAAAGATAAGTATACTTGCGTTGCAAGAGAGTCATAATAGAAGAATTTTCATAGTCCTATGCTTCTAGGACTGTATTAATAGATGTGAGGGAAGGAAGTAAAGAAAAGGTTGTAGCAGGAGCTCAAAGATGTTGCGAGCTATGAAATTAGTTGAACTCGGATTATAAGTTTGCCATAAGTGTAACTGGACTACGAAGGATAACAAATGGCGAAGAAGCATTACGTATATACGTATTTCGGATAATGATATAACTGGCCTTAGAAAGGAACATAACCATTAGGTTCACTAGCGACACAGTTATGCCAGGTAAACATTTGGAATGTAAGGGTAAAAGAGGTGGCGACAAGGATGTAAGGATTAGAGAGCCTGACTAATGGACTACAAAAGAACAATCGGTACGGTGTATATATAAGATCAACGGGTACAAAAAGGATAGCTCGAGATGGCACCGACGGAGTAAACGCAAAGAGGGCGCCTTAGAGAGAGAAAGGTAGCTGCCAACTAACAAGGAAACAAGGAGCGAGAAAAAAAAGGAGTACTTATAGGACGATGTGGCACGGCAAGTCAAGACTACCATAATGAAGAAAGAACAAGAGCGGGATGCTAGTTAATTTTCGATCATGTACATGAGGACAAAGAAGTGAAAGAAGATGACTGAAGGCAATAAAAGAGTTAAGAAAGAATGAGAAGAGACTGATCCAAGTTGTAGTTTAAGCAAATGGTAATCGGTCCCTAAAGAAAAAATAATTGTTCTAACGAATCAAAGATGGTGTCGTGGGTTGGCAATACTGGAACATTCGAAAATGAATATTTCTAAGGGGGGAAGGATGTTACACCACGTATCTTCGAAGAACACTTATCAAATTTGAAACATAAGTACGTTGAGTTAGGGTTAAGTAAAACCACTTTGGAATATATGGAGCAAGCATTATTAAGTATATTTAATGAGTGAAGGATGTATATAAGGTATACCGGAAGGTTTTATAAGGAAATAAGTGGAAGAAATGAAGTAGTAGGACTTTGGTGAAAGGATGGGTAATATTTTGTGTGAAAATTTTGGTCCAACTTGGGGGACAAATATCTCTTAGCATATGAAGTGTTTTAAGGTGAAACAAAATCCTAAAATGAAGTTTGTCGAGTCTAGTTTCCAACGCAATAAACCACTCGTCGATAGGACATCGGAGTAGATAATTATGGACGTTACAAGTTCAGCTGACAGAGCAGAAACGGATTTGACCCGAAATTGACCCTTATAAAAAGGGTAAGAACCCTCTTTTTCACCAGATTTTAGCCCAGAAAATTCTAGAAATTCAAGAGAGATAGAGAGAGAGGGAAACAAAAAGTAAGCAATTTTCAAGTGACGGAGTATTAATCGAAGCTCGGATAAATGCATAGATGTGATTCTAGTATGGTTTTGCGGTGGATTCAAGGTGGATATTAAAGATATCGTTGTTTTAACAAAAATAAGGTATGAATCTCCCATTATTAATATTACTTTTGATTATTTGCGAAGATAGAGTGATGAAATGGTTGTATAATAAAGTTGTTGGTTGATAAATTGGACAAACATCGCGTCGGATGTTTTATGGAATATTTTGGTATTGATGATGATGTTGTAGTTGTTGTTTTGTTGGTATTGTGATTTTGGGCTAGGCATATGAACAGGGGAGGTGCTGCCCGAATTTCGGCAGATTATAAATGGATTTATTTGAAGGACTAAGAAAAGCATATAACGATGAGTCTAACTATTGTGTAAATCCTCTTAAATGTAAACTTGCGAGCTTGGACAAATAGGCGTAGCTAATAGGAGGTGGAACAGGTATGTTAAGGCTTGTCCCTTTCTTTCAAAGGCATGATTCCTATGTTATGACTTCATAAGTGTTTCCATATCTTCCTCGTTTTCAAAAGTTAGATGTTTATGACTCCAAGGCATTATTCCTTTCCTAATAATTCATAGCTGTTTCCCAAAATGTTCGTATTTTCTAAATCAGAGATTTATGGCTCTGTGAGCTCTTATGATAACAACGATGAACCTGTTTTCACAATCATAATGATGATATCAAAGATGAGAATATTTTCCTACTTGATTATGATGATGATGATGATGATTCCGGGTTTAAAGGTTCCAAGTTTACGATTTCAATGACAATATAAGAATGTTGAGCTATTTCTTGATTTCTGAATTTTATTCATGGATGATGACTATTTTTAAAGATTCCAAAGTATATGAATTGACACCTTATGAGATTTATGATCTTATTCTATGTTTTATCTTGATGTTATTCTTCATTGATAGTCTCACGTGAAAATAATTGTTCCTTCAAGGTGAGATAGAGCGATGATGATTATTCCATAATATAATCGGAGGTTACCGACCTTACGTCACTCCGATAGAGACATAACTTTCCTTAGGCTCTCCTGCATGCTGCTTACATGATATATGTATATGATATATGTATATGATACATGGACATGATATATGCACATGATACATGAACATGATACATGTATATATATATATAGGAAAGAGGGCCAGAGCGCTATAGACGCATAACCACCTGATCAGTTGGTATTATATAGACGCATAACCACCTGATCAGTTGGTATTATATGGGAAAAAGGGCTAGAGCGGTATAGACGCGTAACCACCTGCTCAGTTGGTATTATATGACATGATATCATCCCGGACGCGGGACATATGTAACTAAATAGATCGGAGCCGACGCCTCGGCAACATGATATGATCTATTTTCTGTATATATGAACAAGAAATGTTTTTCAAAGAAAGCTAAGCAAGCATGGCATCCGCCCTAAGAGGAACTCATATGTATAGGTTACTCTTTTATCTTGCGATATGCTCTATATTTCCATTCTGTTATTATTCATACTTTACATTCCTTACTATGTTACTATTCATGTCTTACATGCTCGGTACATTATTCGTACTGACGTCCCCTCTTGTGGACGCTGCGTTCATGCCCGCAGGACCAGGTAGCCAGTCAGATGATTCGCAGCAGTAGGACCACCCCTCAGCGGTAGTCGGTACGCTCCATTGATCCGGAGCTTCAGTCCGTTTGGTATGCCATCTTGTTATGTACATATATAGGTACGGCAGGGCCTTGTCCTGTCCCTTCCAAAGTTTGTACTCCATAGAGGTTTGTAGATAGTGATATGTAGTCGTGATATTATGCAGCCTCGTCGGCGTATATTTTGTTCTTTAGTATATATGTATGGCGGCCAAATCGTCTCACGCTGTTATTCTTAGTGTTTATGTTTATATGTATGTGTTGGCAGTGAGTTCCAGGTACGGTGTCTTTTATGACGATTGTTCGGGAGACAATGTAGCACAGTTACAGATTGTATATGGGCCCAGGATAGTCAGTGAGAAGTAAACGCAAGCACATGAGTGCTTGGCCAGTAGTGGTCGGGGCACTTGTTACGGCCCGTCGGTTTGGTTCGTGACATGATTAACCTCAGCCCCAGTCTTGACACTCCCAGAAGGGCCGGATGGTTATGTTGTATATTGTGATGCTTCCGGTGTTGGGTTAGGATGTGTGTTAATGCAGCACGGTAAAGTTATCACTTATGCTTCGAGACAGCTGCGGAAACATGAAAAGAACTACCCAACTCATGATCTCGAATTGGCTGCAGTTTTTCATGCATTAAAAATTTGGAGACATTACTTGTATGGCATGCATGTTTACATCTATACAGATCACAAGAGTCTTTAATACATTTTCAAACAAAAGGAGTTAAATTTGCGGCAGAGGCGGTGGTTAGAATTATTGAAGGATTATGATGTGGCCATTTTATACCACCCCGGAAAGGCAAATGTAGTAGCTGATGCGCTTAGCCGCCGATCAATGGGCAGCCTATGTGAAGTTCCTCCGGAAAAGAAAGAATTAATTCATGAGCTCCACCAACTAGCTAATCTTGGAGTACGTGTAATTGATTCGGGTTGTGCAAGGATTGGTATTAATAATCCCACAGTTTCGTCCCTGAATATGGAAATGAAAGAGCGTCAGTATAAAGATCCTCAGTTGAGCCAGTATTGAGACACACTTCATCAAAAAGAGAAGTCTCCATTTGAAACTTCGATGGATGGAATTCTTAGTTACCGAGGCAGGCTATGTGTTCCAAATGTTGCAGAATTGCGTCGTCGAATTCTAGAAGAAGCTCATTATTCTCGGTATTCTATTCACCCAGGTGCAACAAAGATGTATCATGATCTCAAGTTGATATATTGGTGGGATGCAATGAAGAGATACATAGTAGAATTTGTAGCTCAATGTCCAAATTGCCAACAAGTGAAAATCGAACATCAAAAGCTAGGAGGATTATTGCAAGCAACGGAAATCCCTACTTGGAAATGGGAAGTGATCAACATGGATTTTATTGTGGGGTTACCCCATTCCCAAGGCAAGTATGATTCCATATGGGTGATCATGGACAGACTCACGAAAGCGGATCATTTTCTTCCAGTCAGAACCACGTATTCAACAGAAGATTATGCAAGGTTGTATCTCAAAGAAATTGTGCGACTCCATTGTATTCCGATATCCATTATCACAGATAGAGGAGCGCAATTTATAGCCAAGTTCTAGAAGTCCTTCCAAGAAGGTCTAGGTACTCAATTGAAGCTCAGCACGACATTCCATCCGCAAACTGATAGGCAAGCCGAACGTACTATTTAGACCTTGGAAGATATGCTACGGGTGTGTGTACTAGATTTCGGTGGTAGTCGGGATGACCACTGACCTGTTATTGAGTTTGCATATAACAATAGCTACCATTCTAGTATCCAAATGGCTCCGTATGAAGCTTTATATGAAGAAAGTGTAGATCTCCAATTGGATGGTTTGAAATAGGAGAAGTACAGCTAATAGGCCCTGAGTTGATTCAACAAACAGTAGAAAAAGTCAAGGTGATCCGAGACCGATTACTGATAGCCCAAAGTCGCCAAAAATCTTATGCGGACAACCGTCGGCGAGATTTAGAATTTCAAATTGATGACTGGGTATTTTTGAAAGTGTCGCCAATGAAAGGGGTGATGAGATTTGGCAAGAAAGGGAAATTAAGTCCTCGATACATTGGACCCTATAAAATTATCCGTAAGGTGGGTCAAGTAGCTTATGAATTGGACTTGCCTCCAGGACATGAATCGGTCCATCCAGTTTTCCATGTCTCAATGCTCCGCAAGTGTGTTGGAGATCCTACGAAGATTGTCTCAATAGATGATGTTCAAGTGACAGAAAATCTAGCCTATGAAGAAGTGCCCATTGCCATATTAGACAGGCAAGTACGAAGGCTTCGAAATAAGGAAGTAGCTTCAGTCAAAGTCTTGTGGCGAAATAACAACCGATAAGAAATGACTTGGGAAGCAAAAGAGAGTATGAAATCCAAATACCCGCACTTTTTTCAACCCCTAGGAGAGATCCAAGATGAAAAATTAACATTATTTAGGTATGTATGCTTTCCGTTCATGCTTTTGGTCGTGTGTGGCCAACTTATATTGTTATCGTGGTGTGGCCCAGTGAGGCAATGTTATTGTGGGATGTTATGACAGGATGGTAGTGCCATGTTATAGGGGAAACTCTGGCTAAATTTTTGTAGAATTCCTGAGTGCTTAACATTCGAGGACGAATATTCTAAAAGGGGGAAGAGTGTTACACCTCGGAAATTTCATGTCGTCGTGTAGTGAATGAACCAATGTGAGCTTAAGGGTAATAGGAAGTTCTTAAGACAATAAGAAGGGTATTTAGTGGTCTTAGAATGCATACATTAAGATTTTGGAGTTATAAGAATTGATGAAATGAGGATTGATAAGGACAAGTGAAGTATAAGTGGGGTTTAGGAAAGGTTTCGTAAATTTTTGCGTTAAGGATTGTGTGGTAAGGCCTAGAGGATGAGTTATAGGGATGTTTAGATTGTTAATGAAGTAATAAACAAGTGTCAAGAAGGTTCCGTAAGGATTCGAGATCAAACGAGTCAACGAGAACGAACTTCGGAAAGCTGGCATTATACGGCCAAACATACTGGCCGTATAAAACATACGGACCGTATGTCCAACCGTATGTTCTGCCCAGAATGAGGGTCTTCACTGGACCAGATCTACGGCCAGACATACGTTCAGTATAATTTATACGGACCGTATGTTGGTCCGTAGAATCCGGTCGGGAGAGATTTTAAATGTTGATAAAAGGACCCTCTCTCATTTATTTCATTTCATTTCACTTCTCCACTTCTCCGCACCTCAAGAATCCTCTGTAACTCTCTCCATTCTTCATCCACAAGAACCTAAGAGAAATTGATGATCAGCTTCATCAAACCCACAAAACTAAGTGTGAGAAACACATCAAAGTTCATCCAAGTCATGAAATTCCATAGGAAATGGAACTAGGGTTTTGCTCAAGTGAATTATTTCCACTTAAAGCTCATTCCCACACTATCAAAGGTAAAGTTTATGGTATTTACTTGTTGTTTAAGGTGTTTAAAAGTTGAAACACTTGGATTGTGGAAGGGTATAGGAAGTGGGTCAAGGAAGTGAGAATAGTGTAAATTTTGAGTAGTAGTTTGGAATGAATCATGAATGTTAATATGTTGTGATTGTAACTATGTTTTGAATGATGTTAAAAGCATGATAGAAACGTTACATGAGAACAAATGTAAAGTTGTACCGTGATCATGATTATGGCTGACCTTGAGAGGAAATTGTGGGGATTGGATGATGATGAATTTGATAAAAGATATTGATGATGATATTGTGAATGTTCTTATTGACGTTTGGGAGTTGATATGTGATATGGAGAAAGTAGTATAAATATAATAGATGCTGCTCAATTTTTTATAGCTTAGTTCAAACGCGCTTATGTTATCGATTATCTAACATGAGTATAAACTCTCTTGAAGGTACAAACATTAATATTGGAGGAGAACGATCAAGTGATAAAACTGTTAAACGAAAGAGGTATGTAAGGCTAGTCCCTTCTTTCTATGGAATGATTCTTATGACATGATATTCTTTATCCCTTCATGACTTTCCTACATTCCGAAAATTATGAGTCAATCTTAGTAAAGTGCTTTATGTGAGATAAGATGAGAGGTATGTTACGAGCATGACAGTGATGAGTCTAAGTCTAAGAGTCTAAGGCCCATGATACTATGTTTCTACAAACTAATGATTCTTATTATGATCCATTGATGTTGTTCATTGTATACACTCACCATATAAGCTAATTCCTTCAAGGTGAGGCAGAATGCTTATGAATGCTCCATAACGGAATCGGGGGTTCACGACCTTGTGTCACCACGATAGAGTATAATTGTCTTAAGTTCCCAGTCATGCATTATGATAATAGTATTATGAGAATATGATAAGTCTATGAGATGTACATGATGCTATCAGACCGTGCCTATATGGTCGGGCAGACACCGCTAAAGCGGCCAGCGTATACACTATGTCTAGATGGCATGGGCAGACACCACTATTTGGCGGCATGAGATGGTACCCCGGACGCGGGAGGCCTAGACGCAGGATAATAATTATTACACCGTACCTATATGGTAGGGAAGCTTATACATATATGCATACTTGATATGATGATAATTATGAAGTAAGTTAGCATGCATTATTTCAGTTTTAAGTGACAGTCAGTTACAGATCGCTCTCCACTCTATATCTCCATATTTCATTGATATATCATTATTGTTCATGCCTTACATACTCAGTACAATATTCGTACTGACGTCCGTTTTCTTTGGACGCTGTGTTCATACACACAGGTAGACAGGGAGATGGTGCAGATCCATAGGGGCTATCATCAGATTTATAGGAGCACTCCATTATTCCGGAGGTGCTATTTGGTTGATTCTTTTGTGTATATATATATATGTATTTTGGGCACGACCGGGTCTTGTCCCGTCCCTATGTCTAGTACACTAGTAGAGACTCGTAGATACGCAGGTGTGGGTCATATGGTCTCACGATGTTACTATTGTATCTATATTTTTATTATGATAGCCGAAGGGCTTATGTATATAAAAGTAATTATGTTTCCAAATGAGAAATGGTTTTCCTATGATTGTATATAAATTAATGATTGTGCGCTTAATGAGTATGATAAGTAATAGAATAAGTTGTGCACGGTGGTTAGCCCCAGGTACCCGTCATGGCCCCCAGCCGGGTCGTGACAACATTGATGTCATTATGGGTATGGATTGGTTATCCTCTTGTTATGCTAATGTTGATTGTAGAATGAAGATGGTTCGATTCTAGTTTCCAGGAGAGCCAGTTTTAGAGTTGAAGTGTTACACCTCGGAAATCTTTCCGTACTTGTGTGATGAGTAGAACAATGAAGGGCTTGAGTGTATGATGTTTTATTAAGTCGGGAATGGCTAATTATGAATTTTTGGAAATAAGAAGGTGGCGGAAAATTTTCAGCACAGTGGTCGTAAAGGGCACTATACGGCCCGTAAAGTGATTTACGGACCGTATAGTGCAATCGTCCTCCAGCTGTCCAAACATTTCAAGTTCTGTCAAGTGTTGAAATGGCTAAAAACGACTTGGAGGACGGCCCGTAAACTGGTTTACGGACCGTAAACCTCGGTCGTAAACTGCCATGTCCCTTAGCCAAACTTTCTATTTTTGAAATGCTTAAAAACGATTGCGGAGGACGGACCGCAAACCACAATACGGTCCGTAAACTGTGGTTTACGACCACTATTCATCCCGACAATTTTTCATTAAAGACCAGATTTTGTGATCACTAAAAAGGACTTAAGCCTCATTTCACTTCATTTTTCATCCATAGGTGAGTCCCGGGCCGAGTATGTTCTCGTGCAAAGTTTCACTGCATTGTTCACCGAGTCCCTCACTAGAGGGCCGGGTACGGTATATATATATATATATATATATATATATATATATGATGTGATTATGGCGCCAAGGATGGTATGTGATGACTTTGTTCACCGACTCCCATAATGGGCCGGGTATGATATATGATATTGATATGCATGATTTACATTTCATAAGGCAAGTGTATTGGTACCTCGAATGTCATACTTGTCTCCTGTAACCTCTATTTCATTCATGATCCTCTTTATTGTATTTCATGCTTTATATACTCATTACATATCTCGTACTGACCCCCTTTCTTCGGGGGGCTGCGTTTCATGCCCGCAGGTACAGATACTGGATTTGGTGATCTTCCAGCTTAGGACTTCCACTCAGCTGCCTTGGAGAGCTCCATCGTTCCGATTCCTAGACTTTTGGTACAGATCTATATATATATATATATATATATATATATATATATATATATATATATATATATATATATATATGTATGTATGTTTATCCAGGGGTACGACGGGGCCCTGTCCCATCATATTTCACTATCGATACTCTTAGAGGTTTGTAGACATATGTAGGGGTTGTGTATAAGTTTTGTTCAGCTGTGTGTATATGGCTTGCGTATGGTATTGATATGTAATGACAGCCTTGTCGGCTTACGTATGGTATTGACATGTTGTGACAGCCTTGTCGGCTTACGTATGGTATTGACATGTTGTGGCAGCCTTGTCGGCTTGCGTATGGTATTGATATGTTGTGGCAGCCTTGTCGGCTTGAGTATCATATTGACATGTAGTGGCAGCCTTGTCGGTTTGCGTATCATATTACGTATTGGTTAGCTGTGACTCCTCAGGAGACAGGTTTATGATATGCGGCGTTATGAATCTTTAGTTGCTTTCATAAGTTCCATACAGTTCTTAATTTCAGTCTGACTAGATCTAACAGGTACGTATACGGGTGTCCAGCTCGGGCACTAGTCATGGTCCATAGGTTTGGGTCGTGACAAAAGTGGTATCAGAGCAGTTCATCCTCGGAGTGTCTACAGACCGTGTCTAGTAGAGTCTTGTTTATCGGTGTCTTGTGCACCACATCTATAAATAGGAAGCTACAGGACATTTAGGATGTTACCTTTCCTTCTTATTCTAAATCGTGCGATAGAGCCAAGAGATAGGAAATGATATCCCTTATATACTAATCTTTGATTTTAGCGGGATAGTGGTGTCGACAAGAGAAGGTAAATAATGCTACTGGGAGTTACAGAGGCTAATATTTCATTGAGGTTACGTTATCAGAAATTGTATATACAGAATGGCAAACTGGCCATCATCAAGGTAAGTTATTGTAAGTATAGTAACAAAATGGATTGAATGTATATGTATTGATGATAAGTTCAGTTATAAAGTGTGAATAGAAGAAGTTGAAGGAATCAGTAACGGTAAGCAGAATATATGTCAGGTATAGTGTGAATGTTGCAGGTATGATTGAAACCTACAGTTAAAGATTGAAAGGGAAAGTAGACAGGAAAGTATAACAGGTACAGTTTGAGTTGGACATACGAGGTAAGTTCGCCATTTTCATACGGTTGTTGATATTGGGAGCCCTGTGTGGCTATGATATATATATATATATATATATATATATATATATATATATATATATATATATATATATATATATAAAAATATATATGTCGGCCCTGTGAGGCATTGTTGGTATTTCCTACGTGCAGGTTTTGAGATAGTAAGAAATACAGAGGAAACTCTGCCAAAATTTTCCTAGAAATAAAAAGAGAATGAGATATAAGTTCATAACATTCTTGAAAGGTCGTGTCAATAGTAATGATAGGATTTGACTAAGTGGTGAGTACAGCTGACTTCGAGAAATAAGTTAACTATTGAATTGATGGTAATAGTAATTATGAGGTCGATGTCAATATGGTAAAAAAGAAATGCTAGGATAATTTGGAAGGGCTTGTAATACTAAGAGATGACTTAGAAAAGGCTGGCAAATCTTAATAGAGTGTTATATTGAGGTATCGATTGAATTGATAAACAGAGATAAATTACGACGCGTTTATAGTTAAAAGAAGTAATAATATGATTGAGACAGGAGTATAGAGGAAGAAGAATTGTGATGAATATGAATGTATTGATAAGACAGCCTGTGAGGTATTAAGGATAAGATTGACCAGAAAGGGTAAAAGGTTAAGAAGTGTTACACTATAGGATTGATTATGAACAGGATATAATGTGAATATAATAAGGATTGTTATGAAAATGAGTAAAGCCTAGCGAGGAAGTGACTAAAAGATATGACTTGATCTATGTGACTAGAGTATAAAGGCAAGTGTGAAACGGAAAAACGAGCTATAGAACGAATGAGAAAGACTTATAAAGTTCTGTAGGGAAAGTTCAGAATAAAGATTATGTGGTAACAGAAATGATAGCGAGCACAAGAAAAGAAGGAGTAATTGAAAGAAGCAAATTAGAAGAAAGCAAGATAACAGTGCAGTAATTGGTTATGACATGTATAGCCGAGACCACGAGTAATATAAGTGACGGAACTGTGAAATACCAAACTATAGAAAGATGAGCAACGAGGTAGAATGAGTGCCAGAAAATGACTGGGATGGTAAGAACAAATTGGGATGAACAGAATATGTTTTGAAAAAGAGAAAGGGATTATGCCGGAGTAGTGTTTTCCGAAGGATACAGGGGTGGCATGAGATTCCTCGTGCACAGAATGAAAGATGGACATAGACTGGAGAAATGGTAAGGAAATACTAAAGGAAGCACCCCAGATAGACGTAATTAATTGAGTACAAGTATAGAATAAAAAGGGAAAAATATAGCTACGAACTTAAAGGTGTAGTACGATGACAAGGTGGTAAGATAAGACTATCATTAAGATGAACTTGATTTGATTTTGAATAAGTTAGAAGTCGGTACTCGGTACACAACAAGGATAAAAGCGCATAAGGCATAAAGGAGTACTGCATGTATATGACTCCACCTCAGAAACATTGGAATCCTTAAAGGACAAGGACTGTAGGCTTGAGGAAAAAATAATGTATTGTAAATTTATTAGAGGAAATAGATGATGTAGGTTGGAGTAAAGATAATGTTACAAGAAAGGTTTTGACACTTATCATCAGAATATAAGTGATACCTAATTGAGAATTTTGAATGACTATAAGTACTAATTAATTGTTGATTGGAGTAAACGGAATATGGCCTTGGATGAGTTACCACATGGGTTGCATTACTCGAGTACAGATGGTCAGATGAGATTTTGTACTATATATAGAAAGGTTCTCATCGCTTCATGATTTTGTTAAGGTTTCGTACGTGGATAATCGAAGTTATAAATTATAAGGAAAAGACATGGATATGGTACAGTATACCAAGTGAATTGGAAAAAAAAAGGTCAGATGAATTTGAGATTGGAAATGGGGACACTGAAATATATTTGATGTATAGATGCTTAAATTTCAATTGAGATCCCTTGCTGAAACAGGTTGGTAATATCTGAAAGCCAACAATAAATGGATAGAAGCCAGGGTGGTATTTGAGACAGTGCTGAGAATCATTTGTAAAGGTCTTGAATTGTATGACATTAAAAGTGGATGCTTATAAAAAGAAAGAGTACGACAAGAGAATGGTAACGAGTAACTTAAGAAATATTATAAAGGATAGCAATGATATAATAGATTAGAGGCTAAGATTTGACAATAGAGTTGTGCGCTAATGATGTTGTGACTTATAAGTAGCAAAGGGAAGGGATAGAAAATCTCCTATAGTAGGATATGAGAAAATCAAAGGGGTGAATAAAGGAAGAGAAAGGAGTATGACAAGATAGGCTACAAACGAGTTTTAGTACGAATGAATTATGTAAAGCATAATGAACCAGGAGAAGGAAAGGCTATGACTAAGATTGGATATGTTTTATATAAGTTGCACAAGAATAGTTATGCAACCTACGAATATTTGTATGCTAAGAATGAGACCAAATGAATACTTGATAAGAAGAGTAAGGATTCAGTAATAACAATGCGGTTGTGATAATTTTGATACATTAAGGAAAGGTGTAAGATGTTTTGAGCCAAATTACCGAGATAGAATTAGTACTGAGGGCAAGTAGGACATGGCCATGGTTGAGCCGAAGATCTACCCCGATACAGATTGAAAGATACAAGAGGAGAATGCAAGGTAAAGCATAAAGACTAGTGAAATGATGCGAAGGTAATTCTTGGGCTAATTTGAGCACCTTCGTATATTCTTGTAAAGATTGCAACATAATGGGTGATAGAAAAACTAAGAGCAAAATCTGAGTAAAGGGGCAATAGAAGAGTTTGAATTAAAAATAAAGAAACGACATGAGATAATATCCCTAAAGTGTTACAAGTTGGATTAAGGGAAATCGTGAAATGGTTTAAGCGAGACGATCAGAACAAGCGGGTTATTGGATGACAATGAATTCATATGCCAAATCAAAAATTCTTTCAGAATTATACCAGTTAATAATAGAAAGATCACAAAGAAGCTATAGTAAATCTCCTAATGTGAGGGAACTCCAGCGCTACTTGATAGCCAACTTGAAGGATCGAGATTAAGAGCTAAAAGCAAGGTGACAGTTAAAAATCTTTTCAAAAGAAAGTCGAGAAGTGATACATGATGCTGAAGATTCCAGAATATGGACTGTAACAGCAGAGCAATGTAAGGTTATTGAGGTAAACAATGTTATACCTTGGGAAATTTCGCTTCATTCGTAGAGTCTGCAAAGGGTCTACAGGTTACCAGAGGCATGAAATACTCCAAGGATTGTAAAGTCTAATAAATCGACGAGGGACGTCTGCGCGTTATAAAATCTTATTTAAAGATTAAGAGGTAAGATGAAGTGAACGATACGTCTTAAGGGAGTAACTATAGAAGAAGAAAGAGTCGAGTTATGACTAAGTACACCAGGGAGACAGTACGATTTCAGCAGAAGAGCTCGCAATACAGCTGTCAACAAACTGTGAAATAAGGAGGAGAGTAAAGACAACGACGTGGAATTATTACCTAGAGAAGTAACAGAAAGAGGAAATATTACGGGAGTGGTTACTTAGAGATCTGGAATGCGTTATAATAAATTAAAGGGAATCGACCAATGAAAAAGGCATGTGAAAGGCATCATAATTCAATAAAAGAACACTTGAGGAAGTATTGAGACTAGTTTAACATTCGAGGATGAATGTTCTAAAGGGGGGAAGGATGTTACATCCCGTATTCTCATGCGTTGGAAAGTGTGCGAGTTAAACGATATTAGTAACGGCCACGAGGTTATCCCCCAAGCTTATAGGTGATTAAAGTGATGGCACACATGTATCGTAAGGATTTGAAGTTAAACCAATCGAAGAAAATAAGTTTTGTCGAGTTCAACATTTATTTGAGTGAAATACAATCCAAGCTGTTATATCCCGTATATTTGGACTAGAAAATTTAATCGTCCAACATGAGAAAATTTACCCGAGCCGGGAGAATTTGATCATATTCAAGGATAAAAAAAAAAGATCGAGAGCTCGATGTACAAGAGTTTGAGGTTCCGAAATAATTTAGGACTTAACAAGTGTTACCATGTAATTGGGAATAATATCATGTGTGCCAAATGAGGCTATGGACTAGTATTATATCACATAATCATGGAAATGGGTATATAAAGTGTATTAAAAATAATTGGTATTAAAATGAATTGAGATCAAGACATTAATTATGGTATTAAGTGGGATTAAATAAATAAGTACTATTAGCAAGTTGCCACATGGCATTAGATAATTAAAAGGTGGCATCACGTGAATAGTTTTATACATGCATACAAGGTGGTGATGGCACCATCTCTATTAGTGGAAAAAAAAGTGCACCAAAATTTTCCCATGTGTAAAGTAGGAAGGAGGTGACATTTATATATCACTTATTCCTCTGTTATGAGAATTTTTTTTTTGGAAGAAAACATATGCACGATATTTTATTGTAGCTATCAACGTGAGTTTAAATTATGTAGCAGTAACATGATTACCAATTTTGAGGAAGCACGGCATAATGTTTCTCAACATATGGGTTTTGCGCACAGCTTCAATCTCGTTATTTCATTTCATCGCATTATGGAATTCAGGTTTTCTTCAAAGAAAAGTAATATGGAAGAAGAGTAGTTCTTGACATATAATATAAGAAATCCTCTCTCCTAGATATTTCTAAATTCATCTAGGTCACAGCTAAATTGTGGAAATTGACGAAATAAATGCGAAATTGCGAATAGAATTGTCATTTGATAGAGTTGGAGTTGTGGGCTGTTTTTCTTGTTGTAATTATATGATATAAAGCTGAGATTTGTGTAAATGATGCCCTTATCATATTGAGAATATTTGTAAGGTTAAGAAGGAAAAATACGAAAAGGTGCTATGGAGTATACGGATTGTAATTCAAGCTTGTCGCTCGTTATAGAGTATTATGAAGTGGTTATGGACATGCATGTTGTGTTTTTGAGATTTATTTGTTGTTGGGCTGTTGTGGTGATATACCGAATTGGAAGATACTAATGATATAGAGGAGACGCTGCCCGTTTCGTTTTAGAATTAAGTTATCAATTAATATATATGATATACGAAATCCTTCTTAAGTCACGTGCATATTCTTACGATTATTGGTTTGGTATATTAATTATGGAAGTTCGTGGTTGGACTGAGTTCTTGAACGACGTGAGGTATGTAAAGTTATCCCTTCTTTCTTTTTGGCATGATCTATATGAGACAAACAGACGACGGACGTATAAATTCCAAAGAAGCTCCTATTCTTAGAGATACTAGAATGGCTAATGTTCTTGATTTCCAAAAGCTATTTCATTATGTCCTGATACGTGTCTATAATTCCTGAAGTCCTATTTTGATACAATCCATAGTGACATTCGAGGGTGCTCCCAGGTTATTTAAGGAGTTCAGAAATAATTTTATGAGTCTCACTTGTATTATGACTCCAATGAATTCTAGGCCTCAGTGGTATTTGACGTGACTGTTGTCTTGATTCTCAAGTGTTAGTTCATTCTAATTATTCTATTGAGTCTCAGATGGTGATTTAGTTTTCATATGGTTGCTCATGATATTCTGCTCGTGCATGTCGTTAATATATCATTCACCGAGTCCCGGGCCGGGTATGTTCTCGTGCACAGTTTCACTGCATTGTTCACCGAGTCCCTCACTAGAGGGCCGGGTACGGTATATATATATATATATATATATATATATATATATATGTGTGATGATATGATGATGTGATTACGGCGCCAAGGATTGTATGTGATGACTTTGTTCACCGAGTCCCATAATGGGCCGGGTATGATATATGATATTGATATGCATGATTTACATTTCATAAGGCAAGTGTATTGGTATCTCAAATGTCATACTTGTCTCCTATAACCTCTATTTCAGTCATGATCCTCTTTATTGTATTTCATTCTTTATATACTCAGTTCATATCTCGTACTAACCCCCATTCTTCGAGGGGCTGCGTTTCATGCCCGCAGGTACAGATACTCGATTTGGTGATCCTCCAGCTTAGGACTTCCACTCAGCTGTCTTGGAGAGATCCATTGTTCCGGAGCCTAGAATTTTGGTACAGATCTTTTGATATATATATATATATGTATGTTTATCCAGGGGTACGGCGGGGCCCTGTCCCGTCATATTTCACTATCGATACTCTTAGAGGTCTGTAGACATATGTTGGGGTTGTGTATAAGTTTTGTTCAGCTGTGTCTATACGGCTTGCGTATAGTATTGATATGTAATGACAGCCTTGTCGGCTTACGTATGGTATTGACATGTTGTGACAGCCTTGTCGGCTTACGTATGGTATTGACATGTTGTGGCAGCCTTGTCGGCTTGCGTATGGTATTGATATGTTGTGGCAGCCTTGTCGGCTTGCGTATCATATTGACATATAGTGGCAGCCTTGTCGGCTTGCATATCATATTACGTATTGGTTAGCTGTGACTCCTCAGGAAACAGGTTTATGATATGCGGCGTTATGAATCTTTAGTTGCTTTCATAAGTTCCATACAATTCATTATTTCAGTCTGACTAGATCTAACAGGTACGTATACGGGTGTCCAGCTCGGGCACTCGTCACGGCCCATGGGTTTGGGTCGTGACAAGAATCATCAAACATCCTTCTTAACCTTACAAGGGCTTTATGTCCACTTTTGTTTTACATTGGCATGTTCATAATGCGAGCGACACGAAATCCCAAGGTGTAACAATATCTACGCATGCAAATACCATAGGCTTGCCCTTATTTTCTATGCCTTCATCCTTAGACAGTTTAGTTGTGATCACGTTAGGACTAGTTTTCGGCTTGTAATGAAGGCTTAGGGACGGGTAGGATACCTTTTTGTGTATTAGTGACTCACCCTCCTTGAACACTACACTTCTCTTAACCTTTATTCACCTCTTCTCATCTCCATTTATTTTCTTTCAAATCTTTGACCTCGATGCAGTTTATTCCTAATAAAACTTAACCTTCTCTTTGTGTTACGATTTTCTGATTTTTTTTTTCTTCTCTTTTTTTTTTTAATAAATATGTACAGCAACCACATCGAGTTTCAACTACCACAAATTACACCACCCCCAACTTAGTCTTTTAGCCTCTACTTCACACTTATCCCACCCCCAACTTAGGCTTTTAGCCTCTTTTATCTCGTAGTATCAAGGAGGGACCTGGTGCAAAAATGGATTAGTTCAAAAAGGGTATGGGCTTGTTAACGACTAGCCAAGAAAAAGGTCGAAGGCTCAACAGGGGAAAGCTCGGGATATTTACATCATATGGTCAGGCGTATAAGGCAAAGTGGCTAATTAACCCAAAGGAAGCCTAAGATCATTTCACCACCAAACTATCTGACGAAATCAAACATGACTAACCAGACAAGTTCTAGATTACACATGCATAGTATGAATATAACTAACAACTCACACACACATTGACATAAGAAAAATTATTTTACAACTGTGACCTCCCAAGCAATCATTCATCACACACAATACCCCAGTAATCTTAATGTCATATAAAGAATCAATCTCGTCAATCAGTAGTTGTTTCTAAGTATGCATCTTTCAAACTTTTCGAGGGGTCCAAACTTTCTAACAAAATCACAAAACATGCCATAAGTTTCAGAACACTACAAAATAAGTCAAAACTACTCTATTCTATCTAAGAAACATCCTACAAATGTCAGTTTCAACAAAATAAAATCCCTC
Source organism: Lycium barbarum (assembly GCF_019175385.1). Taxonomy (NCBI): domain Eukaryota; kingdom Viridiplantae; phylum Streptophyta; class Magnoliopsida; order Solanales; family Solanaceae; genus Lycium; species Lycium barbarum. The sequence goes on from NC_083341.1 coordinate 84,946,954, forward strand.
AGGAAAAGAACTCTGGCAAAGAAAAGCCGAGGGAATCCTAAAAACAAATATACAAATCACAATAATTAGATAACCCACCCCCAGCAAAAAAATCTGCAGTGTCCAAACTGCATCACATTAATCCAAAATGGAGAACTAGGAATACCTGCCAGCACTAAGTGCTAGGGTCAGTCGGTGGCACTGTCGCCCCAGACGTTTGAACTGGGACCAATTCTAACTCATCTCCCATAGTACCACTAGAGGATGCACCGACAATACTGATGAGCGGTGCTGGAGGGCGACTGTCAAACATAGATCTCTCAGTAGCGATCTGAATATGCTCCTCCTCAGCTGTTCGGGCTAGAATCTCTGACTCTGTCACCCGAGAAACCTCGTCCCCCACTACCTATTTCCCTCTATCAATTCGGGGTACGGCATCCACCTTGAGCATCAAATTCACCACATGTATCAATGATGAGAGGTCTACCTTGCGTGGCTGAAAGGGCTACTCAACAACACTTTGCTCACGAGTCTGCAATAACACTATATCAGCCTTTAGCTAGTCTAGCTCAACTCTCATACCCAGCAATACACCACCTAGAACCGTACGCTCCAAAGCAGCCATCCGTGCCTCAAACCTGTTAAGTCTGGCCTGATATAGCTCATGGCCCCGGTCTGCTGTGACAGTCACTGGTGCTAAAGCAATTTCTATCTGCTTCTTCACAAACCTGTCCATCTGTCGAGCTAAAATCCTTGACTGCTCGTCAGCGTTCGCAGCTTGAACTACCACTTGTATGAAATTTTCCCTGTTGAATGCAAATAGGTCAGTAGCAGATTGCTGAGTTGATGGAGAAATAGTGTGTGGTCTCTGTCCGGACGGATGCAAGGGTGCAGTGCCGGCAGAAAGAGCCCCAGAAGTAGGTGTGGCAGTGTTAAGAGGCTGGGCGACAACGATGGGAGGTGCCTTAGTGGTAGGCGCCTTGGTGTTATCAACTCCGGTGGCCTCAGAATCTACCAAGATTGCATCCTCGGTCGGTTCCTTGGGCTGCGACTGGCTCCTCAATCAACAAATTAGGTTTCCGCTCCTCCTGTTTTGTTTTGCAGCTATCATACATATAGGTGGATTTGACACAGTGGTCCCTATGAGGTATACTATCCACACCCGCCTGTTGATATAGAGCAATGATGAGGCACGGGAATATCAATGAAGTAACCTCCTGCTGTGCTTTATCCCGCATCTCCTGCACAATCATCATCTCGATGTCAAGTGAATAGCGGGTCATGAGAGCTGCTACTGCCACCGCTCGATCTGGGATTAGCGTATTTTCATTTTGTGTAGGAAGTATCCGGTACTGCACCACACTCCACCAAAACTTTGCCTCAAGCGACAGAGTGTTCTTGAATATCATTGACTTCGTTCTCAACCAAAGTGGGTCAACCCTGGCTATGACTTAGGCTAACAACTCCGTCACCGATTGTGACATCCTTCTGTTAATATTATCAGTGAACTAAGCCGTACTAAGTTGTGGAACAAACTCAGTCCCGAAATAGTACTTATTTATAGCGGCGGGTAATATATGCACCTTCACCTTTTGAACCACAACCTCATCCACCATTGGGACATCCTACTTCAGCATACCTAGCTTCAACAAGGTGCTCAAGTACGCACCATAATTGGCATTAAATTCCCACACGAGAATTTTGCAATATTCACCCGGTTCGCTGTTGAAAGCCTCTAACCCATAGTGAGTCAATGTTTTCCTGATCTTCGGGTGATCCTCCAAATCTTGGAATCCTATCCACTTTTCCTCGAAAATAGTGCGCCTAGGGGAAACCCTTTCTTTGTAACATCAATGCCTTTATCAAACAGCTCTCGGGAGCCTTCCACCGAGAATTGAAGGGCATCCTCCTCTTCAGCCTAACTACGGATTTCCTGCTCTCTTTGATATTTTACCAGGTCCTGAGAGTGGGCAGGAGCTTCTTCTAGTCTGTAACACATATCCGTCGCCCGGACTTGTTCATGGTCGGACCCCTGTCACTTAAGCTAGAGGAGTCCTCCTCTTCAAACTGAGAGGAAACCTGTACTAGGTTAGCTCGGCCTCGTGTTAAGGCTCTAAGTACTTTCAAGGGCTTGTTGTCCTCATCAGATAACTCTTGGTCTGAGGGAACATCGCAAAGTCGCCTGGTACCCCTGTCCCTCTCAGCTTGTTTAGAACCTCTACCTTTTTGGTGGCATACCTGTGAAGGACAATATTAAGAGTGTTAGAGAGTAGGTACAAGAACCACGAAAGAAGTGACAAGTTCTTTGACTGCAGTTTCAGTGTTTCAGTTGTGCAAGCCGTACTTTCAAAGTACTAGGCGTACATTGAAGTACGGGCACAAGGTACGCGACGTACATTGTGCACGTACTTTAGGTATACAAATAATAAACTTTCTGTAATTATCTACTGAAGTACGTGATCAATGTACGCAACATATAATAAAGTACGAACCATACATTCATCACATACTCTCAAGAACTGACATCAAACCATCTTTTTCGCAATTATTGACTTCCTAAGGCTTATACAACATCAAAAACATGTAATTAACTTCTTTCGTGCTTTAATTATGGAATTTAGGGGCTCGAGTTAATCAGACTTCACCCGTTTTACAATTTCTTTCTTTGTGACAATTCAACGAACAGTTGGCGGGCATAATAACTTTAGGCTTCTAAATTAAAACCATTTGTTGGAATGCCCTCCAACCCAGTGGGGATATGATATACTCGCCCCCACGAGTTCTTAATTCATCACAGCACATAATTTTCCCACCCCAATTTGCCTTAATACGATACCACCCCCCCACACACACAAATACACATACCAAACCTAACTTATCCTAAAAATAAAAATTAATTATGAATGAAATACAACAACATACCTGTGATTTAGACAAAGATGGTAAAAACTTGAACATACTAAGATGGCTACATGTTCCTTTATCTCCACTCATTTTAGGGTGTTGGATGAAGTTTTGTGTTTTAGGGAGAATGAAGGGTATGTTGAGATTATATATGGAACTTGGGGAGTAAATGGGAGTTAATGGGGTAACGAATTGTGTTAATAGTGGGTAATAGAGTTGTGAGGTTGTGGGTGGAGAGGGGAAGGTGGAAAGATTGTTAGTTGGAGTTGGAAAGGGAAGAGGAACCATTTCTTTTCATTTATTCAAAAACAAAAATAAAAAAAGGTACGACCCCTACTTTGAAGTACGGGACGTACAATATGCACGTACCTATCTTCCAAGTTCTGGTGACCACTTCAACTTACCTGTTAAATAACGTGAAGGAGTACGTCATGTACAATAAAGTACGGGGCGTACATCCTCTCACGTACCTTGCCTCCCAACTTCCAGTGCCCACCTTCAATATCTTGTTAAGGTACGAGGTGCAAGTATGTTCCGTACAATGAAGTACAGCCCATACTTCCATCCCGTACCTCTATTGGAAGTTCTAGTGAGTTTGACATGTTTTCATCAGCAAGTACAGGCACGTTTACCATCAAAAATCACTTTTTCCTTTTATTGTACCTTGTTTCCTGCAGATCAAAGTCCTAACTCAAAAGTAAACGTCAAGTAGCACAGAACTATTAAAAACGACAAAAATAAAATCGAAGACGATAAAAAAAATAAAAATCTTTGGTTGCCTCTCAAGCAGTGCTTGATTTAACGTCGCGGCATGACGATGTTACCGATTCACTATGGGTCAGAATTTTTCCCCAGATGCTTCAACCGGTACCTGTCGACAATCCTATCCCCATCAACCATCCCATGATTGTGCTTCACCCTCTGGCCATTCATCTTAAATGTCCAAGTTCCATCTCCAGACTTCAATTCAATTGCCCATTGGGCGAGACACTTACCACCTCGAAAGGTCCGGACCACTTTGATTTTAACGTGCCCGGTAGCAACTTTAGTATGGAATTATATAGCAAGACAGAATCTCCCTTGTAAAATTCTCGCTTGAGGATCTTTTTGTCGTGATAATGCTTCATCCTCTCCTTATACAACGCTGCACTCTCATAAGCTTGGTACCGAAATTCATGCATTTAGTTGAGTTGAAATAACCGAAGTTTAGCTACTTCTTCCCAATCCATATTCAGCTTCTTCAATGCCCACATGGCCTTATGCTTAAGCTTGACTGGCAAATGGCACGCCTTTCCAAAAACTATCCTGAAAGGTGAATTCCTAATCAGAATCTTGTATGCAGTCTGATAAGCCCATAAAGCATTATCAAGCTTTCGGGACCAGTCAGTCCTGTTAGCATTGACAGTCCTGGCCAAATTACTCTTTATCTCCCGATTGGAAAATTTAACTTGCCCACTTGTCTGAGGATGATAAGGGGTTGCCACCCTATGTTTTACACCATACATCTCCATCAGTCCTGCGAAGACTTTGTTGTAAAAGTGAGACCCACCATCGCTGATTATTGCCCTCGGAGTACCGAAACGAGTGAATTTGTTTTTCTTCAAGAACCCCATGACACTCTAGCCTTCATTATTAGGGAAAGCCACCGCTTCTACCCATTTAGACATATAATCCACAGCAATCAAGATGTACCTCATGCCACAAGAGCTCACAAAGTGCCCCATAAAAGTGATTCCCCAAACATCGAATACCTCTACTTCCATCACAAAGTTCATAGGCATCTCCTGCCTCTTACCAATATTCCCTTGTCTTTGGCACTGGTCACAAAACCTTACCAACAAATTGTATCGTAGAACAGAGTGGGCCAGTAATAGCCACACTCAAGAACTTTAGCTGCAGTCTCAGTCCCACTATGATGACCCCCAATCAGAGAGTCATTACACGCCTTCAGGATCTCCAATACCTCAAATCGGGAACACAACAACGAATGATGTTGTCAGCGCATGTTCCGAATAAATACGGCTCGTCCCATTAATACTCACCAGAATCTCTCAAAAACTTCTTATTCTGGTATGAGTTGATCTCATCTAGAATAATGCCTGTCATTAAAAAGTTGGCGATATTTGTATACCAAGGTGCTACCTCAGCTGTCATTGCTAGAACCCGCTCATTAGGAAAAGCATCCTCAATATCTAACTCCTCTAAAGGTCTCCCAGCTTCTTCAAGCCATGAGAGATGGTCAGCAACCTGGTTTTCTGTCCTCTTTCGATGTTTTACCTCAAAATCGAACTCTTGCAACTGCATGACCCATTGAATCAACAATGGCATATCTTCCTTTTTCACAATCAGATACCTCAATACAGCATGATCTGTGTAAACCCCAATTTTAGACCCTAACAGATAGGCTCAAAATTTCTCAAAAGCAAAGACTATAGAAACCAGCTCTTGCTCAGTCACTGTGTAATTCATCTGAGCCGCATTCAATGTTTTATTAGCATTGTAGCTAGGGTGAATAATTTTGTTATATCTCTGGCCAAGCACAACACCAATAGCAAAACTGCTCGCATCGCACATCAACTCGAACGACAGAGACCAATCAGGGGAAACAATAATAGGAGCAGTGGTCAAACGCTCTTTCAATTCATCGAATGGCTTGCAACACTTCTCATCAAAATTGAACTTAGCCACTTTTTCAAGAAGCTTACACAACGGATTAGCAATTTTGCAGAAATCTTTGATGAAATGCCTATAGAAACCAGCATGTCCCAAGAAACTCCGGACACCCTTAATTGAGATAGGTGGAGAAAGCTTTGAAAACACATCAATCTTAATCCCTTTTTTAGAGATTTTATGCCCGAGAACGATCCCTTTCTTCACCATAAAGTGGCACTTTTCCCAATGCAGCACTAGATTAGTCTCCTCACAGCGTTTAAGCTCTCGACCCAGATAGTCAAGACAACCATCAAAAGAATCACTAACCACAGAGAAATCATCCACAAAGACCTCAAGAAATTCTTCCACCATATCAGAAAATATCGACAGCATACACCGCTGAAAGGTAGCCGGTGCATTGAAAAGACCGAAGGGCATCCTACTGAAAGCGAATGTCCCATAAGGAAAAGTAAATGTCATCTTCTCCTTATCCTTAAGGGAGATGTTGATCTGATTGTAGACAGAATACCCATCTAGGAAGCAATAGTAAGACCACCACGCTAGTCGATCAAGCATCTGATCAATAAAAGGCATAGGGAAGTGATAATTGCAGGTAGAATTTTTAAGCTTGCGATAGTCCATGCAAACTCTCCAACCTGTCACAGTCCCCGTCGGAATCAGCTCATTCTTTGCATTGGGCACCACTGTGATGCTGCCCTTTTTCGAAAAACATTAAACTCGACTCACCTATTTACTGTCATCAATAGGGTAAACCACTCCAGAGTGTAACCACTTGATGATTTCTTTCTTTATGACCCCTTGCATGTTTTCATTTAGTCTTCTTTCATGTTCCACACATGGCTTTCTATCTTCCTCTAACTAAATTTTATGCTCACTTCTCCCAGAAGGAATACCCCGAATGTCTGCTATGGTCCAACTTATAGCATGCCTATACTTACGCAATATCTCCAAAAGCCTCTCAATCTACTTTTCAGCCAGTAATGCTGAAACAATCACTGGTAATGTATTATTTGGACCAATGAACTCATACTTTAGATATGATAGGAGCTGCTTAAGCTCAAGCTTCGGTGGATCAATGATAGAAGGCTTTGCTGGAGGTGTTGTTCTATTTTCCAGATCAAGATCAAGCTTCTTTGGGTGGTAAGAATATGAGCCTAACCCAACAAGAGAATTAACTATCTCCACATAACCCTCCATGTCTTTAGCATCAAAATTGACAAGAATAGCAGCAAGATCTTCTCCCAAACTTTCTTCTTCCATTTTGAATTCCACCGCTTCATCGAAAACATAAAAAAATCAATCATTGAAATGCTCTCGTAAGCACTTGGTAACTTCATTCCCCTACTTTCCTGGAAAGTCACCTCTTCATCATTGACTTAGAATTTTATTTCATTTTTTTTAATCCATAAGAGCCCTTCCCGTAGCAAGGAAAGGTCTCCCCACAATGATGGGAATATCACGATCAATAGCATAGTCAAGTGTCACAAAATCTACAGGCAACAAACAATTACCGACCCGCGCAAGAACAACATCAACCACGCCAACTGGCCTCTTAATCGATCTGTCAGCCATTTGTAATCTCATAGTAATCAACCTTTGCATCCCCAAACCTGATTTGTTGTAGATAGAAAGTGGCATTAAATTTATACTCGCCCCATTATGACACAGAGAAAAAGCAAAATCATGCTGCCCAACAAAACAAGGAATGGTGAACGCCTCAGGATCTCCCTTTTTCTAGACAGTAGTTGTTGAAATAATGGAACTCACAATCTGAGTCAAACTCATGGTTCCATGTTGCACCGTCTTCTTCTTGGTCAACAGGTCTTTCAAGTACTTAGCAAAATCAGGCAGCTCCTTGACAGCATCCAAGAATGAAAAGTGCAAAGATAACTACTTCAGTTGATCATAAAATTTCTCGAACTTAGCATCTTTCTTCTTCTTCACCAACCTTTCAGTAAAGGGGGGTTTAGATTTGAAAAGCGGAGTCAAAGGGCGAAGAGCCCTTTTTATAGTCATCTTGCTCTTATGATCAGCCACCTTCAAACTTTCTGGAATATCAGCAACTTTCTCTTCACTAGGGACCTCACCAACAATAATTGGTGCATCAGACTGCACCTCTTCCTCTTCATTAATTGGCTCCAGATCAACAACCTTCATTTCAGCACTTTGGAGTATTTTACCACTCCGAGTACTGATAGGAAACACACGGTCTACACAACCTTCCCTATTCTTTGGATTCGGAATAGTGTCACTAGGAAGTCCTCCCTTTTTAGGAGGGTGCTGCTCTCTAGAAATATCACGCGTCTGCGAATCGAGCTTTTGAATAGCTGTTGTATAAGATCCCACTATTTTTGTTAGCCCAGATAACGTCTTTTTAGACTTGGTTTGATTTTCCAGAACCTTCTCAAGCATTTCCTCCAACCTCGAACTACCTTGATCGTTTGACTGCCCTTTTGGTGGAATGTATGGATTGGATTTCTATTTCCAAAGTTGTTGTTGTTGTTGTTGTTGTTGTTGTTCCCTTTGTTCGAACCACTATAAATGTTGTTATAGTTCCCTTGGTTATTATTATATGCACCTTGCCCCTGCTGAGCTCTCCATTGATTTTGATCATGATTCTGATAACCCCCTTGGATGTCCCCCTTGAGAGCACAGTTAGCATAGTTAACATCCCCAACTTGTATAGGAGGTCCCTCGTGATATGGACCCTCTTGTACTTGGTACATCCCATTTGGCATACCTGAAGTGCCTTTGCAAACATATACCTTATTAGTCTCCTTCTCATCAAACTTCTTGGTCAGCAAAGAAATATTCGTTGCAAGCTGAGCCAATGTTTGCTGAGTATCCTGATTCTCCCTCACCATAGGCTGGATCATGACATTCCCATAGGATACATTATCAACATTGTTCGAGTGCCAAGCCTGATTGTGTGTAGTCAATCTTGTAAGTATGTTGGTAACTCGAGTGTAAGATTTATCCATGAAAGAACCATTAGCTGTGTTGTTTGCAATTGACTATGTTATAGGATCCATCCCTCGTTAGAACTTCTCCATTAATATGTTCTCCGGAAAACCATGAGTCAGAAACTTCTTCAAATATTCTTTAAATCTCTCCCAAGCTTCGTATAATTGTTCCCCCGGTTACTGCTTGAATTCATAGATTTTGTCACGGATCTTAGCCTTCTTGCTAGGAGGATACCATTTCTTGAGAAAGACTGCTACCATATCTGCCCATGTAGTAATAGAATTCAGAATTAGCTTCTCAAACCACGTTCTTGCTTCTTCAGCTAAGGAATATTTGAAAAGCCTCAACCGAATAGCATCTTTTGAAACATTGTTTTGGATGTGATGAGCACATAAATCCAGAAAGTTTTGCAAATGTCATTGAGGATCACTATCGGTAGAGTTCTGAAAGTATCCCTCAAGCTTCAACAACTAGTAGAGAGATGAGTCAATTTTGACACTTGTAGCTCCAACCCGAGAATGAACAATAGCAGATCCATAGTCCTCTTCATCAATCAGATCAGCAAATACATTCTCCTTCTCTGCATCATTTAGGGGGTCATGATGTTGACCACCCTGGTTACCAGGTGCTGCACGTTGATTTCTCCTAACCATGATCACCTGGTTCACAAGGAGTAGCAAATAAGGTGTGATAGAATAAGAAAAAGACTTCAACTAAAGCAAACACTATTTAGTAATTTCAAAACCGTATTCCCCGACAACGGAGCCAAAATGTGATACGCTCAAATTACACCTTTTATTAGCGCAAAGCGGACATTGTCAAATATAGTAACCTAACAAAGTTGGGGTCGAATCCCATAGGGAATGTGGTGTGAAGAGGTTACTAAATTCGTAGAATACTTTATTTAGGTCTGATGTCTTATTCCAATGAATTTGTAGGAAGTTGGTAGTTTATGACTAATTGCTAACTAATTACTTTGGATTGTAATATATTGTAAAAGAATCCAAGGTTGTGTCCTCACCAAATGAATGCAATGCTTAGGGTTCTAATATGATTTACTTCTAATGGGTCGTTGTATGAGTGCACTTAATCTCTAATGAAGTTCCTAATATTTTCCAATAATTAAGAACAATATCACTCTATGATTTTCCCAAATACAAAAGAGTTTATATGAAGAACGATTAATTATGCCAAGTAAATTCCTCTTATTTCTAAGTGAATTTATTAAACAAGGTTTACAACCTTGAGTTCTTATTATTAGTTCTTACCAAACCCTAATTATTTTCCCGAATAAATCGAGATTTATGGCATACGCTAATGTTTGCAACCATCAACTACTAATGGATAATGAAGAACTAACAAACCCTAACATCCTTTTATGCAAATATCAGAACTAGAAACCCATTCACAAAACACCCATCCTTGGGTCCACAACCTTAGTAGGGAATTTAGCTACTCATGGACTGAAAACAAAAACAAGAATTTGTAGAAGTCAGAAGGCTTACAATTGAATTGAATTGAAGAAATTAATAGACTTGTCAAAAAGTACGTCCCGTGCAATAAATGTATGGGCTCCGTTATACTTGAGTCACGTCAACAAGTACGTGCAGGAAATACATGTCGTACTTCAAAGTACACCCAATACGTTCCAACACGTACTTTATGTTCAGACTTTAATCTTCTCTGTTATCTTCTGCCGATGTACGTAAAGCGATGTACGAGCCGTACTCTAAAGTACGCCCATACTCTACAGCTTGTACCTCAACATCAGCAACTTGAACGCCTCTTTAACTTTCCATCCATGTATGGGAATAGGTATGGGATGTACTTTAATGTACGACCTGTACTTCTTCAAGATTTGCCTTAGTTTCTAAAAACTATCTTCTTTCCTGTCTTATAATTCCAAATACCTGAAACACAACACAAACACATCAAAAACGACTAAAACCTGCTTAAAAGCACGTAAAACCTATAGTCACAAAGCATCAAATGTGCCATAATTTCACGGCACATCAAGCATGGTGGTAAATAGTGATACATAATCTGCTCAACAAACCGTAGACGAGTGGTAAATATAATCAACATCATAACCAGACCCCTATGGGTAATTTCTATGCACCTCTCATGCTCATTACTTATCCGTTAATGCCTACATGGTCACATAAGACTTATAAGCACTTTTTTGGGCCATTAAGACTTCTTCCCGATTAACTAAACCTTAGTCAATTTCTGGATGCATCATAAGCCTATCTTCTGGCATTAAGTGCCTCATTAGGGATCTTCTAACTAGCATACTATACATGCCTTACAATACATTCCTTGGGAACACATTTCTGAATTTATCGGAGTGACATAAGGTCGTTTTACCTCTGATTATCGTTATGGATCTTTCATCTCGGTATATCTTACCTTGAAGGAATCCATGACTATAAGATAAGATTAACAATAATAAATAAGATTAATTATGTCATAGAACATCAAGAAACATAAGCTCCTAACATTTCTAAGAGTGAAGTCATTGTGGACATCATTTGTGAAAGTATGTGTCGATAAGATCATGCCATAAGAAAGACAGGGACAGCCTTAACATACCTCAAGTCGTCGAAGCAATCTAAGAATTGAGCTAATCACAACTAGCACGCGAATCCTATAACATGGAATACATATGCAAACTTAGATGGCACTAGTATATCACGTATATCGACAATAACTTGATTCTAAAGTAAAACGGGCAGCATTTCCCCTTACTCTCCAATCACCTCAACATATACAACAACCCACAATAACAACAACAAGATTATAAAAGTCCTTAAATACTCTTTTCACTACCCATACAAAGAATATACACCAAACAACCTAAAGTATACCAATATACAATAATAACATACATTTCCTGTCACAACCCAACCTCGTAGGCCGTGACTAGTGCCCGATCTGGGCACTCAAACGTATTCCAGTATATAGCAGAAGCCGACAAGGCTTTGTTTCAAATTTAGTTAATTTCCAGAAAAATTTTGGCAGAGTCTCCTTTGTTTTACGGACTATCCCAAATACCCTGCACGCAGAAAATACCAACAAAGGCCACACAGGACCAACAGAGCAACATTTAAATATATGCGGACCGGCCGCTGCGGCGAATGGGATCGCCCAAACACAACATATACACACATCTGTACAGAAAGACCCCAACCCACAAACATGTCTACAGACCTCTAAACAGACCAACAGAATCATATGGCGGGACAGGGCCACGCCGTACCCATGAACGAGAATATACATATATATAGAAGTGACAGACTGTACCAAAAGATGGCTCTGAATAAAAGAGCGCTCCAAATGGCAGAAAAGATAACCTAGACAGACGGATCGGCAAACCTGTCGTCGGTACCTGCGCGGCATGAAAACGCAGCCCCCGAGGAAAGGGGGTCAGTACGAAATATGTACTGAATATGTAAAGCCTGAATTACAGAAACAAAATCATAACTGGTACAGAACGTACAGAAAGTGAGCAAAAATCCAAAGTATCAAATACATATTTCCAAAACATGCAGAGTGTGTACAGAAACATATGTCATGTCAAATCCGGCCCCTACCAAGGGACTCGGCAGACAGAACGTGGCCACCCTCCCGACGCTGGTGCCACAACACAGAAGAATCAGAATGGGGGCATAACCCCCCCACATAATATATCATATCAGATGGCCATAGCAAATCATATCAGAACAAGCGTACATGGCACAGCATACTCCACAAACCCATGTACGCGTATACCTGCCCCCTCACATCGAGGCACGGCGAACAATGCAAAGGATCACGCTTGACAACATATCCTAGCCCGGGCTCAGTGTGGGAAACATTGGGGCATTCACGAATGGAGTAGTGAGAGACTAATGCAGCTAAAATATCATAAATGTGTCCATAGAATCGATGAGGCATATCAAAAACAAACCAATCCAATGAAGTCAGAAGGGATCTTAATAAATGAGTTTCGGATATCATAGTGAATTACGGAGTATAACTTTTCTGAAGTCGTTCTGAGTGTCAAAACAATTTATCAGACTTAATGGAATATTTAAAACAATGTTTGTTAAGTAATTAGAATGGTAGTCAAAACATTTCTTTCAAAAATCGCTCGAAAGTAAGACTAGAGTACAATAAGGGCAAAACCGGGAATAGCGGGCCCACCTCAGGATAAGAAAGGCGGTGGGCTCAAATTACATATTTTAAGCTTATGGGGTCACCTACAAAGGTTCTACGGACGTTCTATAGCTTTCCAAGTAGTTTAGGGGAAGTTTGCATGATTATCAAGAATACAAACCAAAAGAGCTCAATCTTACTGAAGGAAAAAGCGAGATTTTCAATTGCGGATTCCGATGGGCAGAAAGTCTTTCGAGGCCCGAATCCGATTCTAATACACTTAGGCATGCCAAAAGAAGGATCGGGGTAGCTTCACATACCTTTTGAGCTTTTTAAGTCTATCCAAGCTCACTCCCCGTTTCGTCGAAAATCTGCAAATGGTCACATTTACCAATTGTAAGTTATAGATGCTACGAATTCAATTCAACTTATATTTGTCTACCGAAATTTCGGCAGCACTTCCCCTATGAAATAGCACCCCCGAGAATTCAACTCGGCTCAAAATCATCAACAACAACCCAAACAACAACATCAACATCAACAACAAACATTAGAAATGCAATATGGCACAACTAGTTCTACTTGCCGACATAATGCCACAACCTTCATTTCAACTACAATTTCCCAACCAATTTCAATGATTTCACTTTCATTATCAAACTAGATCATCACAACATAGTTTAGAAGCGTTTCATATCGTTTCCTCAAATTATACACACGATATACATAATATACAAACTTTCCGCCAAAATCCTAACTCGTCTGAAACTTCTAATCTTTGGCATACATATTCATAACATGTTTTCATCTTCCAAATTCATCAACACCCATCATAATTTGCAACCTAATAACTTCATTTTCATAATGTCGTAAAATCATACTTAAGCGACATAAGTTTCTACATTCCATTCCAAAGCAAACTCATATCGTTTTACTTTCATTTACATTGCAAGAATCATAATAACACGACTAACATTACACAAACTTGATCCATTTCATTCCATACAACTCCATACCACACGGCCAACTACTCTCTTTGCCAATTCATCCAATTTTATTCAACTTTCATTCTCAATATGAATTCCATCACATTCACAATTAGAATACAACATAATTTCAATTCATCATTGGCATATCATGCAAGCATACACACGGCCATACATATATACCACACACCCACTTTGCAAACTTCTATTCCTTCATGCAATCAACACATTTCTACATACTACAACACAAACAAGACTTCATAACAAAAGAATAAGGGATAGATTCTTACCTTTTTTACTCACTCTTCTTCACTTGAATGTATGATCACTTTGATGAAATAAGTGCTTCTCTCTCCAAACCAACTACACCAAGTTGAAAAGGGCACTCAATTTAGTAGGAATTCAACAAGAACAAAATTTTAGAAGCAAGATTTTTGGGAGGCAATTTTCTAGGGCCAAACCCGAACCCCTTTTTTTTTCTCTTCTTGTTTTGCTTTGCTTCTTTCTTCTATTCTTTCTCTTGAATCTTCTACTATATAGCCAATTAATCACATCGGAATTTAATTAATTCCCATGGGATTGGATCCCCCTATGTGGCCGGCCAAGCCTTGGCTTTGGGCCTCACTTTACTTAAAAAAAAAATTTCAAGCCCAATTGGTCAAATTCTTATTTTGTAATCCCCGAAACTAATTTCCAAAATTGCCCTTAGTCTTGTTCGTCACTCCCACATCAATATTAGTTCATGCACAACTCCTATGTCATATGAAATCAAACTTGACCTTAACTCTCAAAGATCCAAGATATTTCAAATTTTCCAAACGTGTGAAAACACGGGATATAACATCCTCCCCCCCCCCCCCCCCGCCCTTTAGAACATTCATCCTCGAATGTTAAATTAATCCTATAGGGTCTAAAAATGCTTTTGGGGGATTTTATGCTTATAGATAACCCATACGACACACATCCATTATAAGAAATAGAATTAAGCAAGGTTTCGAGATTACCTGAGGGCATAGGGAACAAATAAGGGTATTTCTTCTTCATCTCCTCTTCGGCCTCCCTGGTCATTTCCTCCCTATTATCGTTCTGCCACAGCACCTTAACAGAGGCTACATCTTTGTTCCGAAGATTTCTTACCTGGCGGTCTAGAATGGCTACGGGTTGCTCCTCGTAAGATAACTGCTCTGTCACCTGAATATCATCTGCAGGAAATATTCTGGAGGGATCACCGATGCATTTGCGGATAATAGATACATAGAATACCGGATGTACCGCCTCCAAATCAGATGGAAGATCTAGCTCATAGGCGACATTTCCAATCTTCCGCACAATCAGATAAGGCCCAATATAACGCGGACTGAGCTTACCCTTCCGGCCAAACCGCATCACGCCTTTCATAGGCGATACCTTCAGGAATACCCAATATCCTACCTGGAATTCTAACGGTCGACGTCACTTATCTGCGTACAACTTCTGTCGACTCTGGGCTGCCAACAGTCGTTCTCGGATAAGTTTCACCTTATCAACGGCCTGCTGGATCATATCTGGGCCAATTAACTCTGTCTCGCCAATATCAAACCAGCCGATAGGTGACCTGCATTTCCTGCCATACATAGCCTCGTACGGAGCCATCTGTATGCTGGAATAGTAACTGTTATTATAAGCAAATTCAATCAATGGCAAGTGATCATCCCAGCTACCTCTGAAATCAATAACACAGGCCCGCAACATATCTTCAAGCGTCTGGATGGTGCGCTCGGCCTGTCCGTCACTCTGAGGATGAAAAGCTGTGCTCAGGCTCAGCTGAGTCCCTAATCCTTCCTGAAAAGATCTCCAGAAGTTCGTTGTGAACTGAGCACCTCTATTAGTGATAATAGATATAGAAACTCCATGAAGTCGCACAATTTCTTTAATATAAAGCCTGGCATAATCCTCAGCGGAATAAGTAGTTTTGACGGGAAGAAAATGGGCTGATTTTGTCAGCCTATCAACAATAACCCAGATGGAATCATACTTCCGTAGAGTGCGAGGCAAACCTGTAATGAAGTCCATATTAATGATCTCCCACTTCCACGTCAGAATTTCCATTTCCTGGAACAGTCCACCCGGTTTCTGATGTTCAATTTTGACCTGCTGACAATTGGGACACTGGGCGACGAACTCTGCGATATCCCGTTTCATGCCATCCCACCAATATAGGCATCTAAGATCATGGTACATCTTCGTAGACCCAGGATGAACAGAATAGCGAGCATAATGTGCCTCGCCCATAACCTGCTGCCGAAGCCCTGCAATATCAGGTACACACAACCTGCCTCTGTATAGTAAGGTTCCGTCTGGTGTAAACTCGAACGGAGTCTTCTCCTTTTCATGGGCAGTGTCTCTGTATCGAGCTAAAACAGGATCTTCATATTGATGCCGTTTGATATCTTCCTTAATAGATGATTCAGAAACCCCTCGGACAGAAATCCGTGTACCGCCAAAATCGGCCAGACGAACCCCAAGATTAGCCAGCTGGTGAATATCACGTACTAGCTCCTTCCGGTCTGGCTGTAAATCTGCCAAGCTGCCCATAGATCTCCGGCTGAGCGCATCTGCAACAACATTATCCTTGCCCGGATGATACAGAATATCCACATCATAATCTTTCAGGAGCTCCAGCCACCTCCGCTGCCGCAAATTAAGCTCTTTCTACTTGAAAATATACTGGAGACTCTTATGATCTGTATAGATATCAACATGCACGCCATATAAATAATGTCTCCATATCTTCAGAGCATGAATCACCGCTGCAAGCTCCAGATCGTGGGTAGGATAATGCCTTTCATGCTTTTTGAGCTGTCGGGAAGCATAAGCTATAACTCTGCTGTGCTGCATCAATACACAGCCCAATCCCATGCCAGAAGCGTCACAATAAATAACATATCCATCGGGTCCCTCTGGAAGAGTCAGAACTGGGGCTGTAGTCAGCTTCTCTTTCAGCAACTGGAAGCTTCGTTCACAAGCATCAGTCCACTGGAACTTGGCTCCCTTCTGAGTTAGCCTTGTCAAAGGCGCTGAAATCGAAGCAAACTTTTCCACAAATCTTCTGTAATAGCCTGCTAATCCCAGAAAACTATGTACCTCTGTGGGCGTCGTGGGTAGGCCAATTCTTCACGGCTTCAATCTTCTGTGTGTCCACCCGGACACCATCAGCTGCAATAATATGTCCCAAGAATGCCACTGAAGCCAGCCAGAATTCACATTTAGAAAATTTTTGCATATAGTTTCTGATGCCGAAGTACCCCAAGTACCGCTCTCAGATGATCTGCGTGCTCTGCCTCGGACCGAGAATAAACCAGAATATCATCGATAAATACAATTACAAACATGTCTAAGAACGGCCTGAATACCCGGTTCATTAAATCCATGAATACCGCAGGAGCATTAGTCAGCCCAAAAGACATAACTCTGAATTCATAATGCCCATATCTGGTCCGGAACGCTGTCTTAGGAATATCAGCCTCTCGTACCCGTACCTGGTGATAGCCTGACCGAAGATCTATTTTCGAAAAATATTTGGCGCCCTGCAACTGATCAAACAAATCATCAATTCTGGGGAGGGGGTATTTATTCTTTATGGTTACCTTATTCAGCTGCCGATAGTCAATACACATACGCAGCGACCCATCTTTCTTACGCACAAATAATACCGGAGCTCCCCAAGGCGAAGTATTGGGTCTGATGAAGCCTTTTTCTAACAGATCCTTCAACTGCTCTTTCAGTTCTTTCAATTCTGCCGGTGCCATTCTGTATGGGGGAATAGATATTGGCTGAGTATCTGGAAGCAAATCAATAGTAAAATCTATCTCCCGCTCTGGAGGAAGGCCTGGAAGCTCATCTGGGAACACATCTGGAAATTCATTAACCACGGGAACTGACTGAAGAGTCGGCGTTTCTGCTGTCAAGTCTTGTACCCGAACCAGATGATAAAAATACCCCTTTCCGATCATTTTCTTCGCCTTAAGGTATGAAATAAACTTACCTTTCGGCGATGCTGTATTACCGGCCCACTCTATAACTGGTTCCCCAGGAAACTGGAAACGAACTACCTTATTTTGGCAGTCAACATTGGCATAACAGGAGGCTAGCCAGTCCATTCCCATAATAACATCAAATTCAATCATATCTAATTCCACCAGATCTGCCTTAGTGTCACGGCCACATACAATTACAGAACAGTCTTTATATACCTGTTTTCCTACAATAAAGTCCCCAATCGGTGTGGCTACCTCAAATGGCTCTATAGGTTCAGACGTTATACCAATTTTTCTAGTAACAAGGGGCGAAATATATGACAAAGTCGAACCTGGATCAATCAATGCATACACAGACCGAGAGAAGACCAATAATGTACCTGTGACGACATTAGGCGATGCCTCCTGGTCCTGGTGGCTGGACAAAGCATAAATGCGGTTCGAAGGACCGCCAGTACCAGAAGCTCCACCACGGCCTCTGCCGCGACCCGCCGGTGCTGATGTACCCGGCCCTGTAGGGCGCATAGCCACTGACGAAGATGATGACCCGGCGGCTGATCCGGTAGGTTGCACTGCACCACCCGAACTACCCTTATATGGGCCATCTCTCACAGAATGGCCCTGACGGCCACAAGAAAAGCATGCACCGGTGGCTCTGTAGCACTCCCCAGGGTGGTATCTGCCGCAATAAGAACACTGAGGCCTAGGTGGCCTCGTCTGACCAGAACCCCTATCTGTCCGCGAACCTGAAGCGCTGGAGCTCTGGCCTGCTCCTGAATAACCTGGGCTATCAAATCTATGACCTGTAGGCTATGGAGGTGCGCTCTGTGCCGGCTGGGATGGATATCTGCTAGGCTGCTGAGGCTGTCTGCCCCGGAAATCTCCAGAATACCCGGATGATCTAGCCCTCTTGGGCTGTCTCCGATCCTGACTCCTATCGGGCTGATGGCCCCTGTGCCGGTCCTCCATGCCCTGGGCGTGCGCCTGAATTCGGGCAATATCCATATCGGGCTGAGTGGCCAATACCAAGCAACTGTCGACAAAATACCGATCCAGCCCCATAATATACCTGTGCATCCTGTCAGCCATAGTAGCTACCACAGCAGGTGCGTATCGGGCCAATGAGTCGAACTCCATACTGTACTCTCGAACACTGCGACCCCTCTGTCTCAGCAATAAGAATCTGTCAGCCTTGGCCCGCCGTAACTCCGGAGGCAGAAAATGGCTAAGAAAAGTCTGAGAAATATCATCCCAAACTGCTGGGGGAGCACCGTCACCTCTGGATAACTCCCATTACTCGTACCAATTAGCCGCTACATCATACAACCGGTACGAAGCCAACGTGACTGACTCTGTCGCAGAAGCATTAATCAACTGTAAGGTGCGTCGCATCTTCCTGATAAACTCCTCAGGATCCTCCTCGGGCTTTGTCCCGAAGAACTCTGGAGGGCCACAAGTCAAGAACTCACGAACTCTCGAACTGTCACGCCTATATGCTCGGTCACCTCCCAATCCGTGCCCCTGAACCTGTCCCACCACAAGTCTGGTCAATAGCTGGACTGCCTCTCTCATAGTCTGATCCTCAGTCCCTGGCCGTGGAGCTGGAGGCTCAGGTACTGGAATCTCGGGAGCTGGTGGTGGAGCCGCCCCTCGACCTGCAGCCGCTGCTGCTCTAATCTCCTCTACATGTGGCGGTGTGGAAGAGCCCTCTGCCGGGGGCAAAATATCAGGAGCAATATGGGCATGGGCCCTGGTAACCCTCTGAGCCCGACTAGTCTCTCCCACAGCTGCTGCCTTGGCCTTTTGGGCCGCTGACGCCTTTTTTGGAGGCATAACTGCAAATGTAACAATTCGTTAGGGAGGAATCATCCTGATAACACAACTCTATCGCACGATCTAAGACAAAAAGAAGGGTAGTACCCTAAATGCCCTGTAGCCTCCTGTTTATAGGTGTGCTGCACAACACACCGATAAACAAGACTCTACTAGACACGGTCTGTAGACATTCCGAGGACGAACCGCTCTGATACCACTTTTGTCACGACCCAACCCCGTAGGCCGTGACTAGTGCCCGATCTGGGCACTCAAACGCATTCCAGTACATAGCAGAAGCCGACAAGGCTTTATTTCAAATTTAGTTAATTTCCAGAAAAATTTCGGCAGAGTCTCCTTTGTTTTACGGACTATCCCAAATACCCTGCACGCAGAAAATACCAACAAAGGCCACACAGGACCAACAGAGCAACATTTAAATATATGCGGACCGGCCGCCGCGGCGAATGGGATCGCCCAAACACAACATATACACACATCTGTACAGAAAGACCCCAACCCACAAACATGTCTACAGACCTCTAAACAGACCAACAGAATCATATGGCGGGACAGGGCCCCGCCGTACCCATGAACGAGAATATACATATATATAGAAGTGACAGACTGTACCAAAAGATGGCTCTGAATAAAAGAGCGCTCCAAATGGCAGAAAAGATATCCTAGACAGACGGATCGGCAAACCTGTCGTCGGTACCTGCGCGGCATGAAAACGCAGCCCCCGAGGAAAGGGGGTCAGTACGAAATATGTATAGAATATGCAAAGCCTGAATTACAGAAACAAAATCATAACTGGTACAGAACGTACAGAAAGTGAGCAAAAATCCAAAGTATCAAATACATATTTCCAAAACATGCAGAGTGTGTACAGAAACATATGTCATTTCAAATCCGGCCCCTGCCAAGGAACTCGGCAGACAGAACGTGGTCACCCTCCCGACGCTGGTGCCACAACACAGAAGAATCAGAATGGGGGCATAACCCCGTCACATAATATATCATATCAGATGGCCATAGCAAATCATATCAGAACAAGCGTACATGGCACAGCATACTCCACAAACCCATGTACGCGTATACCTGCCCCCTCACATCGAGGCACGGCGAACAATGCAAAGGATCACGTTTGACAACATATCCTGGCCCGGGCTCAGTGTGGGAAACATTGGGGCATCCACGAATGGAGTAGTGAGAGACTAATGCAGCTAAAATATCATAAATGTTTCCATAGACTCGATGAGGCATATCAAAAACAAACCAATCCAATGAAGTCAGAAGGGATCATAATAAATGAGTTTCGGATATCATAGTGAATTACAGAGTATAACCTTTCTGAAGTCGTTCCGAGTGTCAAAACAATTTATCAGACTTAATGGAATATTTAAAACAATGTTTGTTAAGTAATTAGAATGGTAGTCAAAACATTTCTTTCAAAAATCGCTCGAAAGTAAGACTAGAGTACAATAAGGGCAAAACCGGGAATAGCGGGCCCACCTCAGGACAAGCAAGGCGGTGGGCTCAAAATACATATTTTAAGATTATGGGGTCACCTACAAAGGTTCTACGGACGTTCTATAGCTTTCCAAGTAGTTTAGGGGAAGTTTGCATGATTATCAAGAATACAAACCAAAAGAGCTCAATCTTACTGAAGGAAAAAGCGAGATTTTCAATTGCGGATTCCGATGGGCAGAAAGTCTTTCGAGGCCCGAATCCGATTCTAATACACTTAGGCATGCCAAAAGAAGGATCGGGGTAGCTTCACATACCTTTTGAGCTTTTTAAGTCTATCCAAGCTCACTCCCCGTTTCGTCGAAAATCTGCAAATGGTCACATTTACCAATTGTAAGTTATAGATGCTACGAATTCAATTCAACTTATATTTGTCTACCGAAATTTCGGCAGCACTTCCCCTATACATATAGCACCCCCGAGAATTCAACTCGGCTCAAAATCATCAACAACAACCCAAACAACAACATCAACATCAACAACAAACATTAGAAACGCAATATGGCACAACTAGTTCTACTTGCCGACATAATGCCACAACCTTCATTTCAACTACAATTTCCCAACCAATTTCAATGATTTCACTTTCATTATCAAACTAGATCATCACAACATAGTTTAGAAGCGTTTCATATCGTTTCTTCAAATTATACACACGATATACATAATATACAAACTTTCCGCCAAAATCCTAACTCGTCTGAAACTTCTAATCTTTGGCATACATATTCATAACATGTTTTCATCTTCCAAATTCATCAACACCCATCATAATTTGCAACCTAATAACTTCATTTTCATAATGTCGTAAAATCATACTTAAGCGACATAAGTTTCTACATTCCATTCCAAAGCAAACTCATATCGTTTTACTTTCATTTACATTGCAAGAATCATAATAACACAACTAACACATTACACAAACTTGATCCATTTCATTCCATACAACACGGCCAACTACTCTCTTTGCCAATTCATGCAATTTTATTCAACTTTCATTCTTAATATGAATTCCATCACATTCACAATTAGAATACAACATAATTTCAATTCATCATTGGCATATCATGCAAGCATACACACGGCCATACATATATACCACACACCCACTTTGCAAACTTCTATTCCTTCATGCAATCAACACATTTCTACATACTACAACACAAACAAGACTTCATAACAAAAGAATAAGGGATAGATTCTTACCTTTTTTACTCACTCTTCTTCACTTGAATGTATGATCACTTTGATGAAATAAGTGCTTCTCTCTCCAAACCAACTACACCAAGTTGAAAAGGGCACTCAATTTAGTAGGAATTCAACAAGAACAAAATTTTAGAAGCAAGATTTTTGGGAGGCAATTTTCTAGGGCCAAACCCGAACCCCTTTTGTTTTTCTCTCTTCTTGTTTTGCTTTGCTTCTTTCTTCTATTATTTCTCTTGAATCTTCTACTATATAGCCAATTAATCACATCGGAATTTAATTAATTCCCATGGGCTTGGATCCCCCTATGTGGCCGGCCAAGCCTTGGCTTTGGGCCTCACTTTACTTAAAAAAAAAAATTCAAGCCCAATTGGTCAAATTCTTA
This sequence comes from Lycium barbarum, assembly GCF_019175385.1. Taxonomy (NCBI): domain Eukaryota; kingdom Viridiplantae; phylum Streptophyta; class Magnoliopsida; order Solanales; family Solanaceae; genus Lycium; species Lycium barbarum. The sequence continues at coordinate 84,969,543 of NC_083341.1, forward strand.
TTTTGTAATCCCCGAAACTAATTTCCAAAATTCCCAAAATTTCCCTTAGTCTTGTTCGTCACTCCCACATCAATATTAGTTCATGCACAACTCCTATGTCATATGAAATCAAACTTGACCTTAACTCTCAAAGATCCAAGATATTTCAAATTTTCCAAACGTGTGAAAACACTGGATATAACATTTCCTTTCGTCCCAATCAAGGAGCATAATCTCATCAACACACCAACAACATTAGATACCATCCCTATACAAGGAAATTAGCTCAACAACATAGCCACAACATGCTCAAAATAGTTCATGAACTCAACAACTACAACACAACACTTTATGATCTTTCCTCCATAACTATATTCACTTTTAAGACTTGCTAAACTTTCAAATCAACTCAAAATCAGAGATAAGATGAAGAACATACCTTGCACTTAAAGAACTTCAACTCACACAACTTGCTTCAAGACCAAACTCACCACAACATCATGTAGAAGCAAGAACAATCACTTTTGATAAACTAGTTGAGCATTTTATGGCTTGATCTTCTCTTGGGATGTTTATGGATGCTTGAGAGATATTAGAAGATCACTAGGGATTTATTTTGGTGAAAACAAATAAGGCCCAAGTCGTGGAAACATAAATTTATAGGCCAGAACAAAATGTCCATCGACTTAAATTTTCTGGAATTTTCGGGCAAAGTATGACCAAATAGTGCAGGCCGTACTTCAACGTAATTTCATCCCGTACTTCATAATTGCGATCTGTCCATTGCATTGGAGAGAAGACTCGTTTAACTTGAATTTACATAGGTTATGCATTCCACAACTCCTTATATTCTAGGAGATATACCTCTCTCAAGTCGGACCAAAATTCCTGTCAAAATTTCTGCCAAGTTTTTCCCAAATTTTTGACGAACTTAATTTCTTCTATTAGCTTGATCCCGGAACCTTTAGACGCTTTCTTAGCACTTGGTAAAAGTCTTCCTTAACCTTATAAGGGTTCGACAACCTCTCCGGGCTTACGTTAGTTTACTTAAAACGTAAATAATGTGAATTTTTTTGAGGTGTGACACCTGCTAAGCCCCACTCTGTCTCGACTTGGGGCACTCTCTAGCAATGTGCTTGGCATCACCAAATGCATAGCAAGCTCTAGATTGCGGGGGTTGAAACACTGAAGCTGAAGAACCGATTTAACTTTCTCGGTTAGCTGGCAGGGAGTAAGAGTCTCCAGAAACCTGCCCCACACCATACCTACTCTGCCTAGAAGGACCACCTGAAGAAGTCAGTAGTGCTAACTGAATAGGGTGGCTGGAATGGGGCTGATAAGGCCTAGCTGACAGGCCCCCCTCTCTAGAAGTCGTCCCATTGTAGCTATCATACTGGTGAGGCTTCTTATCACTACCCCCACCATGGGCTCAGGCCCTTGCTGACTCAACACTCGTGGCATGGTCTACCACGGACAGAAAGGAAGCATCTATGACAACAATCTAAAGACATGCCATATGTAATGGAAGTACCAATCTACCCATAAATCGCCTAACCATCTTTGTCTCAGTAGGAATCAAATGTGCAGCATAATACGCCAAGGACAGGAATCGAGCCTCATACTCAGATACAGTTATACCCCTCAATTGTAGGTGGCTAAACTCATCTCTGCTCTGGTCCCTCAGAGTACGGGGAACGTACTTCTTTAGAAATGCCAGATGAAACTGTGCCCAAGATAGTGGAGGCGACCCAACTGGCCAATAATCAATGAAGTACCTCAACCAAGCCTTTGCGTCCCCACACAACGGATAGGACATGTAGTCAACCCCATGGGGATCAACAATCCCCATCTTCTACAACCTTTCATACAAGTCCACAAAAAATCATAAGCATCCTCACTCAGCCTACCAAGGAATATCAGCGGATCCATCTTCAGAAATCTACCAATCAGCACCTGATCTCCAAGGGTCATAACTGGGCCAGCAACAGGCCTAAGAGCACCAGTAGGCACTGGAAGCCTATCAATTCGAGGGTCCATGGAAGCAGCAGGCTGCATCGCTAAAGGCTTGCCCTGTTCAGGAGTCTATACTTCTACTCTAGTTTGTGACCCTTCTCGAGTGATGGTACCACCCATGGCATGCTGTCTATCAAGATGTAGTAGAATACGAGCCATGGTGTCTTGAAGCGCTGGAGTAGAAATCACTCAGGACGAATCTGGGCCGGTCCCAGCCCTTCTTCAACTGCATGCTCGCGCGCAGGCTAGCGCTCTGGCTGATGCTCTAGCTCTAGGTATACGGATCTAGCCCGCTTCTGGCCAGCCGCAGGGGCCCCACCCCTGGATGGTGTGGTACCACATCGTCTGGTATGGAAATGACCTCTCGCGCGACCCCATCCTTGTGCTCCGGCCCCAATGGCTGGCTCGGGCACCTTATCCCTCGCTATAGTAGCGCACGTCCTCACCATCTATGAGAGAGTAGAAGTGAAGTTAGATACCAATTTGAATAAATTAGCATGAAAGAATGAAAGAATTTGAAGTTTCCTAAATGTCCTATAGTCTCTCGCAAATAAAGTACGGAGCTCATCCAACCGATCCGCAATACTCTACTAGACATGCTTTTGTGCTTATAGACCGGATAACCTAAAGCTCTGATACCAACTTGTCACGACCCAACTCGTGGGTCGAGCGAGCACCCACACTAACCCCTCTGGTGGGCGAACCCTTCTGTTATTCATCGACCAATCCAAAACATAAGAAAGTAAATAAAAAGATACAATAGTCTCAAATCATAAATAACTAAACATGTGGAAACTAATACATAAATTCCCGGAATCTGATCTGAATAGTACAAGAGCTACTAATACATAAGTCTAGAAATACAAGTCTAAAATAATAAATTTGTCTCAAAATATGAAATAAAGACAGTATGATAGAGGAGTCTCCTGGTAGCAAGATCCATCAGAAGCTCACCCTGGACACTCTAAGCTGAGCCTCGGGATCACTCACGAGGTGCAGAGGAGAAACCTGCTACGAACTCTGCACTCAGAAAAAGAGTACAACAAGTTAGTATCAGTACAAACACCATGTACCGGTAGGTATTATATGCCGACAACAGTTAGATAACATATATATATATAAGAAAGAAACTGAAAGATAGGCATGCGAGTAGTCAGGTACAATCACAACACAATCCAAGATCAAAACAACACACGTGATATAAATACCAAGGCAGAATCAATGATATTTATCAATGAAGTAAATGAGTGCATATCCAATGCAATGAGATGCGCTGGTCAACTATCTGTCTCCATACACACATGTTACAGATGGATATTCTCCACGTCTTGATAGTCATGACTCATGGGGGACCCGCGAAAACCATGTACCAGTCACTTCGCACACAGCCCAGAGATGACTTCCATAACACTAGGCACTCCGCACACAACCCAGAGATGGCTTTCATATCAAGTCTGTCCATAATCTCGGATGTTCCTTTCTCACTTATCATCACCAGTACCAATCACATTTCATATCAATGTATCATGTAAAATGGGTATGAATGCTATGCATGATATCAATATCAAATGAATCATATCAAATCTCATTTGTGCCTCTACATGAGCACACATCATAATAACAATACAGAAGCAAGTCCTATCCTTTATCAATGATAAATGACAACACAAGTGAGAGACAAATGTATCATAACCACAACATAGCAAATGAGCAATAAGCCCAACACCCCACACATGGAAACAAGCCAAATAACAATAAATGAGGCGACAAGCCCACAAAGTCATCAGTAATACCAACCTAAGAATATACATCCCAACTTCATACACGAAGGCTGAACATGATTTCTCCATCAATAACTAACTTCTACATATGTTTCGCTAACTTAAGTCTAACCGAAAGGTAAGCCGTAACTTACCTCGATCTGCGTTAGTGCCACGAACTGTCAAATGTGAGCCTTGCCCTTCCGAAGAGCCTCTAAATAGTCAAAGTCTAGTCATTATCAAAATCTAAGTTAGAAACGGGGATTATCAGTACCTATATTGCTATAGATTCATTCGAATCAAAAATCAACTATAGAAAATAGGGAAATCAAACCCATAAAGGTAAAACGGGTATTTCAAGAGTGGAATTGGTAACCCAACATTCTAGAAGTTCAATTCTACTCTCCAATAGCTAATTAAGCTCAATTATTGATCAATTCCATCATTCAAAACAAAACCCCCAAATTAGGCATAAACCCTTATTTTCCATAATCAATTCATTCACCCAAATTAGAGATTCAGGCTTATTACTACTAATCATGAAATTTCATGCTTAGATTAGCTAAATCCATCAATTAAACTCCTATTCATATTGTAATATTCAATTATCAAACTTGAGGTTGAGACTCATCTTCTCCAACTAGCTTTTCTAGATTCCACCATAGATTACTAGTTTAGGAAGGTAAATAACAAGAACTACGTGAAGGAGAATTACCCCAAGATGAATCAACCCTAAAAACATTTCAAATCTTCCTTGAGTCACTTTGGATAATTAATTTTGGGAATAGGAAATGAATGGTTCTAATTAGGGAATTTGATGAGTGATTCTTGTTCGGTGATTTTCGCTCTAGCGGAAGAGGTTCCGCTACCGCGGACTGGCCTCGACGGAGGACCATCCGCTGGGGCAGATCTCAGTAAAATAGTAATACTTCCGCGCCTGCAGACCAAGCCTCGCTTAGGCGAGTCCGCTGAGGTGCACCCAGTCTCGCTGGGGCGAGATACCAGAAAACAGTATAATTGTGGTTTTTCACCAAGTTCACCCAAAATCTCGACATCAACCCAAGACCTCCCAGATACAAAATAGACATGCACACATACGTTAAAACACACTACGAACTCACTCGTGGCCTCAGAATTCCCAACAGAGGTCTATTTGACCGGGTAAACCCCCAACGGCCAAAAATGAACTTTCCAACCATTAGTACAAAATGCTCCTGATTACCTCAAGAACATAACTGAATACCCCCCCCCCCCCCCCCTCCCAAAGTCATAATCGACCTTCTGGGCCTCATGGAATTGACAGATTTTTGAAAAAGTTTCGTTTACCTAAAAGTCAACAATCGATCAAAGGTTTTTCACTTTAAGGTTCTAATTCTCATAAGTCACAATAAAACTCGCTCGACTACCATGATAATCTATCATATGCTTTAGCCATGTCTATCTTAAGCACCCCATTACTTGTTTTGTCTTAGTTTGTTATCTAATATGATTTCTTGGGTGAGTAGTACATTTTCTGTTGTGCTCCTCCTTTATACAAAACCAACCTAGTTTAAAGATATGATGTGAGGTAACTAGTTCGCTAATCTTTCATGTATCAATCTGGAGAATACTTTATTCACAAAAATTACTTAAGTTAATTGGTCTCATAACTGAAAAGGTATAGATATAATATTTCTTTGGTAATAAGAACAAATTAGTATCTGTAATAAACATAGGAAGTTCTGCTCCACAAAAGAATGCCCTAACCATATTTGTGATGTCCTATCCTATAATCTTCCAACATGTTTGAAAGAAAAGTCCATGACAGTCATCTAGTCCCCCTACACTCTCTCCATTCAAGATGAAAACAATCTATTTCACCTCTTCATATGTTGACATTTCAGTGATAAGTTCATTCTGCTCCATGGATATCATGTTTTGTATATGATCTATATTTTTCATATATATCTAACTCCTTCTCCTTTGTGAACGGTTTTTTGATGAAACTAACGGCTTCTTATGAGATCTCGTAATTATTTTCAAGCCAGTTACCATTTTGATCATGTATTCTCCTCAACTGTCATATCCTTCTTCTCCCTTGAGTATAGGCATGGAAAAATCTGGTATTTCTATCTCTATCCTGAAATCATTGCATGCCTATCTTCTATTTCCAAAACTCCTCCTCTAGATTCAAGTGTTTGTTCATATCTTCTCGTACTTTATGTAACATTTTCCTATTACTAGGTTGTAGGTTGTAGTTCAAACGGTACTTTGTGAACTTTAATCACATCTTCCAAGGCGTTTATCTCTTGAAAAATATTGTCAAAAGTAGCTTTACTCCATTTAGTTAGAACTACTCTCACTTTCTTCAGCTTATAATGGAAAAGTATGAAAGGATTGGCCATAAAGTTAGTTTTCTTCTGGAATTTAACTGTATCTATAAAGGTATGATTATTAACCTAAAATTTAAGAAATTTGAAAGGCTTTTTAATAGGAGCAGTGCTCCCAGAGCAAGATATTAATATAGGAGCATGATTAGAACCAGTTCTGTTTAAGTGAGTGATTTCAGTGCTGACATACTTATTCTGAAGTTCCCGATTGCTTAAGCACCTATCCATCCTTTTAAAAATATAATCATCATCACTCTGACCATTCAACCATGTATACTTACTCCCCTTGAACCCAAGATCACTTATTCCACAATTCTGAATACAACGCACAAAATCTTGTATTTCATTCACTTTTACAGGGAATCCTCCATATTTCTCCTCCTCAGAAGTTATAACATTAAAATCTCCCCTTATCATCCATGGATTATTCATATTGTGGCCATATTTTCCAGAGCTTCCCAAAGTTCTAACCTTTATGTCTGTGTCACGACCCGCCTAGGAGCCGTGACGGGTACCCGTGGCTAACCACCAAGCACCACTCGTTCTACTCTTCATCATACTCATATTACACTTCTTTAATATTCATATGCTCATAATAATAGAAAAAAAACCATTTTTCATTTGAGAACATAGATACTTTTATAGACATAAGCCTTTCGGCTATCAAAATAAATAAATAAATAAATATATATATATATATATATATATATACAACCGTAACCTCATGAGACCATATAACACACACTGCGTATCTACGAGCCTCTACTAGAGTGCTAGACGGAGGGTCGGGACAGGACCCCGTCATGCCCAAAATATACATACATACACAAAAGAATAATCAAAGGCACCTCCGGAACAATGGAGTGCTCTCAATCAGCTACTAGCTCCTACGAGTCTGGATTAAGGTCACCTCCCAGTCTACCTGTGGGCATGAACACAGCCTCAAAAGAAAACGGATGTCAGTACGAACATTGTACTGAGTATGAGAGGCATAAGTAATAATAACATGTCAATGATATACAGGAAGCATCAAGTAAGGAGCAACTGTAACTGACTGTCCATCATAAAGAAAAAATGCATGCTGGCTTACTTCATAATAGTCGTCATGTCATGTATGCATAAATGTGTAAGTGCATAAGCTTCCCGTCCATATAGGTACGGTGTGAATAATTAACCTGCATCCAGGCCTCCCGCGTTCGGGGTATAAGCTGCCCACTGCAGTGGTGTGTCTGCCCATCCATATAGGCACGGTGTAATATCATCAACATATACTCATCATAATGCATGTATAATAACTCAAAGATAGCTATACTTTATCGAGGTGACATAAGGTCGTGAACCCTCGATTCCATTACGGAACACCTATAAGTATTCTGCCTCACCTTGAAGGAAATAGTGTATAAGGTGAGTGTATACAATAAATGACATCGTTAACTTTTTGGTATTCTGCCTCACCTTGATGGAATCTATGTATAAGGTGAGTGTTGTATAAATGACATCATTAACTTTATGGTATTCTGCCTCACCTTGAAGGAAACAATGTATAAGGTGAGTGTATTCAATAAATGACATCATTATCGTTATAGGAACATCATATCATGAACTCTAGATTCTTTATACTTAACTCATCATCATCATCATTATTGAACTCATAATATATCTCTCATATCATATGGCTATTCATGAACATAGGCTACTAGTTTTCCGCGATATAGAGGCTTGATGGAGAAGTGGGAAAAATCATACCATCGGATTCATGCCATAGAAAGAAAGGACTAGCCTCACATACCTTTTTCGTTTAACTAATCTACCTCTTGCTTGTTCCCCTTCAATGCCCACGTTTCCACCTTCAAGAGAAGTCGCATGAACATTAGCTAATCGATTACTTAAACGTGGTTACTAAAGCTAAAGAAAATTGGACAAAATTTCATTTGTTTATACTACTTTCCCTATATCATATTTCAACTTCCAAACGTCAATTATATCATTCATAATATCATCATCAATGACTTTGGTCAAATTCATTATTATCCAACTCCTACAATTTCCTCTCAAGGTCATCCATAATCATAATCATACTACCACGTTACATTCCTTCTCATCTAATGTTTCTCTCATGCTCTTAACATCATTCACAACGTAATCACATTCACAACATATCATTATTGATGATTCATATTAATCTACTATTCACAATTGGTACTAACCTTATCTGTTGTGATCCATTTTCCATTTTCTTCCATAATCCAAGAGTTTCGACTTTTCCATACCTTAAACAACATGGAATAATCATGAAACTCAAATTTGAATGCGTAGGAATGGGTTTTGGTTGACAATACTTCACTTGGAGAAAACCCTAACTTCACTCCCAAGAGAATTCTTGACTTGGGGGAACCCTAGTGAGCTTCTTGCACTTGATTCACTTGAATTCTTTATATTGATCTTTTCTTTCCTTTGAATTCTTGTATATGAAGTGTGTATGGAACCCTCTAGAAGCTTGGGAGAGAAGTGGTGAAGTGAGGAGAATGAATAAAATGAAGTGGGATCACATTTAAATACTTGGAATAACTCAGCCCGTCGGGACTTATACGGACCACTTATACGGTCCGCATAACATTTCACGGGCCGTATAAGTGTCCGTGGTTCACCACCATGGAACACATAGTTGTTGTTGGGTTATACAGACCATTATACGATCCGTATAACATTCCACGAGCCGTATAACATGGTCGTGTAACTCACAGTTTTCCCAAAATTGTTCTCGTCGTTTCGTTTGGTTTCCAATCCTTATACAAACTTCTTAACGCTTGTTTAATAATTCATCAATGATCTAAACATCCCTATAACTCGTCCTCAAGACCTTACCAAACAATTCTTAACGCGATAATTTACGAAACCTTTCCTAAAACCTCACTTATACTCCACTTATCCTTATCAATCCTTATTTCATCAATTCATATAACTTCAAGATCTTGACGTACGCATTCTAAGACCATTAATTTTCCATCTTATAGTATTAAGAAATCCCTATTGTCTTTAAGCTCGCAGTGGTTTACTCACTACATGACGACATGAAATTTCCAAGGTGTAACACTCTTCCCCCCTTTTTGGAATATTCGTCCTCGAATGTTAAGCACTCGGGAATTCTACGAAAATTTCGCCAGAGTTTCCCCCATAATATGGCACTACCCTCCTGTCACAACAACCCATAATATCATTGCCTCACAAGGCCACAACACAATAGTAATACAAATTGGTCACACACGACCCATATGCATGAAAAGAAAGTGTACATACCTTATGATCTTAGTGTTTCGTCGTGGATCTCTTCTGGAGGCTGAAATAAGTGTGGGTATGTGGATTTCATTTTCTCTTCCACTTCCCAAGTCATTTCTTCTCGGTTGTTGTTTCGCCACAAGACTTTGACTGAAGCTACTTCCTTATTTCGAAGTCTTCGTACTTGCCTGTCTAAGATGGCAACAGGCACTTCTTCATATGCTAGCTTTTCTGTCACTTGGACATCATCAATTGGAACAATCCTCGTAGGATCTCCAATACACTTACGGAGCATTGAGACATGAAAAACTGGGTGGACTGATTCAAGCTCTGAAGGTAAGTCCAACTCGTAGGCTACATGAGCCACCTTGCAGATAATTTTATAAGGTCCAATGTATCGACGACTTAACTTTCCTTTCTTGCCAAATCTCATCACCCCTTTCATTGGCGATACCTTTAAAAATACCCAATCAATAACCTGAAATTCCAAGGCTTGCCGGCGGTTGTCCGCATAAGATTTTTGGCGACGTTGGGCGGTCAACAATCGATCTCCTATCGCCTTAACTTTTTCTACCGCTTGCTGAATCAATTCAGGGCCTATCAGCTGTACTTCTCCTGTTTCAAACCATCCAATTGAGGATCTGCACTTCCTTCCATATAAAGCTTCGTATGGAGCCATTCGGATATTGGTATGGTGGTTATTGTTATATGCGAACTAAATAAGGGGTAGGTGATCATCCCAACTACCACCGAAATCTAATATGCATGCCCGTAGCATATCTTCCAAGGTCTAAATAGTACGTTGGGCTTGTCCATCGGTCTGCGGATGAAATGCCATGCTAAGCTTCACTTAGGTACCTAGACCTTCTTGGAAGGATTTCCAGAACTTGGTTGTAAATTGCGCTCCTCTATCTGTAATAATAGATATTGGAATACCATGGAGTCGCACAATTTCTTTAAGATACAACCTTGCATAATCTTCTGTTGAATATGTGGTTCTAACTGGAAGAAAATGAGCTGCTTTCGTGAGTCTATCCACGATCACCCATATGGAATCATACTTGCCTCGGGAACGAGGTAACCCCATAATAAAATCCATTTTAATCACTTCCCACTTCCAAGTAGGGACTTCCATTGCTTGCAATAATCCTCCTGGCTTTTGATGTTCGACTTTCACTTGTTGGCAATTCGGACATTGGACTACAAATTCGGCTATGTCCCTCTTCATGCCATTCCACCAATATATCAACTTGAGATCATGATACATCTTGGTTGCACCTGGGTAAATAGAATACCGAGAATAATGGGCTTCTTCTAGAATTCTACGACGTAGTTCTGCAACATTCGAAACACATAGCCTGTGTCGGTATCTAAGAATTCCATCCATAGAAACATCAAAGTGGGAATTCTCTTTTCCATGAGATATGTCTCTGTAATGGCACAATTGAGGATCTTCATACTGACGCTCTTTCACTTCTATATTCAGAGATGAAACTGTGGGATCTTTAATACCAATCCCTGCACTACCTGAATCAATTACACGCACTCCAAGATTAGCTAATTGGTGGAGCTCATGAACCATCTCTTTCTTTTCCGGAGGAACTTCACATAGGCTACCCATTGATCAGCGGCTAAGCGCATCAGCCACTACATTTGCTTTTTCGGGGTGGTACAAATTATTCACATCGTAATCTTTCAATAACTCTAACCACCGCCTCTGTCGCAGATTCAACTCCTTCTGTTTGAAAATGTACTGAAGACTCTTGTGATCTGTATAGATATCAACATGCACACCATACAAGTAATGTCTCCACATCTTTAATGCATGAATAATTGCAGCTAATTCGAGGTCATGAGTTGGATAGTTCTTTTCATGTTTCCGCAGCTGTCTCGAAGCATAAGCAATGACTCTACCGTGCTGCATTAACACACATCCTAACCCAACGCTGGAAGCATCACAGTACACCACATAACCATCTGACCCTTCTGGAAGTGTTAAGACTGGAGCTGAGGTTAATCTGTCCTTCAACTCTTGGAAGCTGCATTCACAAGCATCATTCTATTGAAATTTAGCTGAATTCTGGGTTAGCTTCGTCAATGGGGATGAAATAGAGGAAAATACCTCTATGAACCTTCTATATTAGCCTGCCAATCCCAGAAAACTACGAACTTCTGTAGGCGTCGTAGGCCTTGGCCAAGTCTTCACAGCTTCAAATTTCTGAGTATCGACTCGAATACCATCATCTGAAATAACATGGCCCAGAAATGTCACAGAATTCAGCCAAAACTCGCACTTTGAAAATTTTGCATATAATTCTCGGGTTCGAAGAATTCCAAGAACAATCCGTAAATGATCTGCATGTTCTGATTTTGTGCGAGAGAATACCAGAATAACATCAATGAAGACTATCACGAACAAATCCAAGAGTGGCCTGAATACATTATTCATCAAATTCATAAACACTGCCGGAGCATTGGTCAACCCAAACGACATCGCCCGAAACTCATAATGGTCATATCTTGCTCTGAAAGCTGTTTTGGGAATATCTTCTTCTCTAATTCTCACTTGATGATAACCCGATCTCAAGTCTATTTTAGAAAACCACTTGGCACCCTGTAGTTGATCAAATAAATCATCAATCCTTGGGAAAGGATATTTTTTCTTTATTGTTACCTTATTCAACTGCCTATAATCGATGCACATTCGTAGGGAACCATCTTTATTTCTCACGAACAAGACTGGTGCTCCCCACGGTGATGAACCGGGTCTTATAAACCCCTTTTCAAGCAAATCTTTCAACTGTGCCTTTAGCTCTTTCAATTCTGCCAGAGCCATTTGATAAGGAGGAATGGAAATAAGCTTGGTGTCCGGCAACACATCGATAGCGAAATCAATCTCTCTTTCTAGAGGAAGGCCTGGAGGTTCATCTGGAAATACATCCAGAAATTCATTCACTACCGGAACGGATTGGAAAGTTGGCGACGTTGCTTCGATGTCATGTACTCGGACTAAGTGATAAATATAGCCCTTAGCTATCATCTTCCTTGCCTTAAGGTAGGAAATAAACCTACGTTTTGGAGATGCTATATTACCCTTCCATTCAAGTACGGGCTCTCCCGGAAATTGAAATCGAACTATTTTCATTCGGTAATCAACACTAGCATAACATGAGGCCAACCAATCCATACCCATAATCACATCGAAATCTAGCATTTCCAACTCAATTAAATCGGCTTTGGTCTGGCGATTACATATCACAAGTATACAATTTCTATACACTTGTCTAGCTATCACGGGATCACCAACCGGAGTAGATACCTCAAAAGGTTTAATTGGCTCAGGTTTCACCCCAATACAACCAGCAACATACGGAGTAATATAAGATAGTGTAGAACCCGAATCTATCAATGCATACACATCATGGGAAAAAACAGATAATGTACCTGTAACCACATCTGGGTAGGACTCAAGATCCTGTCGTCCGGGTAAACAAGACACACGGGGCTGAGTGGCACCTGAAGTAGATGCTCCCCCTCTGTCTCTACCTCGACCTGCCGGAATTTGGGGAGTCTGCCCTAACGGGCGCACTGAAGATGAACCAGCTACTGATCCTGTGGGCTGAACCCCAACTCTACCACTCATCGACGGGCAATCTCGTATCATATGCCCAACCAGGCCACAGGCATAGAAAGCATCCGAACCCTGACGACACCGTCCGAAATGTAACCTACCGCACTGGCTGCACTGCGGTATTGGGGATCTCCTCTGGCTATAATCTCCCCCAAACTGAGAATCTGGGGCCCTCGAACTCTAACCCAGTCCTGAATGAAAAGAGTAATAAAATATCCTACCCGTAAAGCGAGGAGGTGCACTAGTCACCGATTGGCCTGAGTATATAGATTGTGTCTGCCTTGATCCCCCTCTATAATTACTGCCTGGCCCCATAGATATGGCCCTCTTGCTTTGCCTCCTATCAATATCAAGATCACCCCTTTGTGGTTGGTTTCGTCCCTCTAAGTTCTGGGCATGGGCTTGTATTCGGGAAATATCCATCCCATCTTGCAACGAAGCCGTCAAACAATCCTTGAACAAATGTGGTCCCAAGCCACTCACAAACCTATGTACTATGTCTCCCATATTGGCCACCATGGTCGGGGCATATCTATCCAATGAGTTAAATTGAAGGCTATATTCCCAGGCACTCATATTTCCTTGCTTTAGACTTAAGAACCTATCCGCTCTAGCTCGGCGGACCTCGGGTGGCAAATAGTGACGGATGAAAGCATCTACAAATTCTTGACACATGGGAGGAGGTACATTTTCTTTTCTTGATGCTAGCCAATTATTGTACCACAATACCGCCACATCTCGGAGTCTATAAAATGCCAACTCCACCGATTCAGTCTCAGAGGCATGGATAATCCTCAATGTTCTCAGCATCTCATCAATAAAACCTTGCGAGTCTTCATCCAACTTTGACCCGAAAAACTCCGGAGGATTCAAACTCATGAAATCACGGGCTCTGATACTAGCTGTGCTATCGCACGATCTCTTAAGATGAAAGAGGAGAAAATACTATAACACCGCTCTATCGCACGATCTCTTAAGATGAAAGATGGTCATTTTTCCTAAATGCCCTGTAGCCTCTTGTTTATTGGTGTGGCATGTGCAACACACCATAAACAAGACTCTACTAGACACGGCTCGTAGACACTTCCTATGACTGTACTGCTCTGATACCACTTTTGTCACGACCCGCCTAGGGGCCATGACGGGTACCCATGGCTAACCACCGAGCACCACTCGTTCTACTCTTCATCATATTCATATTACACTTCTTTAATATTCATATGCTCATAATCATAGGAAAAAAACCATTTTTCATTTAAGAACATAGATACTTATATATAGACATAAGCCTTTCGGCTATCAAAATAAATATATATATATATACATATATATATATATATATATACAATTGTAACCTCGTGAGACCATATAACCCACACTGCATATCTATGAGCCTTTACTAGAGTGCTAGACATAGGGACGGGACAGGACCCCGTTATGCCCAAAATATACATACATACACAAAAGAATAATCAAAGGCACCTCCGGAACAATGGAGTGCTCTCAATCAGCTACTAGCTCCTATAACTCTGGATCAAGGTCACCTCCCTTTCTACCTGTGGGCATGAACACAGCGTCCACAGAAAACGGACGTCAGTACAAACATTGCACAGAGTATGAGAGGCATAAGTAATAATAACATGTCAATGATATACAGGAAGCATCAAGTAAGAAGCAACTATAACTCACTATCCATCATAAATAAATATTGCATGCTGGCTTACTTTATAATCGTCGTCATGTCAGGTATGCATAAATGTATAAGTGCATAAGATGCCTGTCTATATAGGTACGGTGTGATAATAATTAACCTGCATCGAGGCCTCCCGCGTTCGGGGTATAAGCTGCCCACTGCAGTGGTGTGTCTGCCCGTCCATATAGGCACTGTGTAATATCATCAACATATACTCATCATAATGCATGTATAATAACTCATAGATAGCTATACTTTATCAATGTGACATAAGGTCGTGAACTCCCGATTCCATTATGGAACACCTATAAGTATTCTGCCTCACCTTGAAGGAAATAGAATATAAGGTGAGTGTATACAATAAATGACATCATTAACTTTATGGTATTCTGCCTCACCTTGAAGGAAACAATGTATAAGGTGAGTGTTTTATAAATGACATCATTAACTTTATGGTATTCTGCCTCACCTTGAAGGAAACAATGTATAAGGTGAGTGTATTCAATAAATGACATAATTATCGTTATAGGAACATCATAGCATGAACTCTAGATTCTTTATACTTAACTCATCTTCATCATTATTGAACTCATAATATATCTCTCGTCTCATATGGCCACGAACAAAGGCTATTAATTTTCCGCGATATAGAGGATTGATGGAGAAGAGGGAAAAATCACACCATCGGATTCATGCCATAGAAAGAAAGGACTAGCCTTAAATACCTTATTCGTTTAACTAATCTACTGCTTGCTTGTTTCCCTTCAATGCCCACGTTTCCACCTTCAAGAGAAGTCGCATGAACATTAGCAAATCGATTACTTAAACGTGGTTACTAAAGTTAAAGAAAAATGGCCAATATTTCCTTTGTTTATACTACTTTCCCCATATCATATTTCAACTTCCAAACGTCAATTATATCATTCATAATATCATCATCAATGACTTTGGTCAAATTCATTATTATCCAACTCCTACAATTTCCTCTCAAGGTAATCCATAATCATAATCATACTACCACGTTACATTCATTCTCATCTAATGTTTCTCTCATCCTCTTAACATCATTCACAACTTAATCACATTCACAACATGTCATTATTCATGATTCATATTAATCTATTATTCACAATTGGTAATAATCTCATCTTTTGTGATCCATTTTCCATTTTCTTCCATAATCCACGAATTTCAACTTTTCCATGCCTTAAACAACATGGAATAATGATGACACTCACCTTTGAATGTGTAGGAACGGGTTTTGGTTGACAATACTCCACTTGGAGAAAACCCTAACTTCACTCCCAAGAGAATTCTTGACTTGGGGGAACCCTAGTGAGCTTCTTGCACTTGATTCACTTGAATTCTTGATATTGATCTTTGCTTTCCTTTGAATTCTTGTATATGAAGTATGTATGGAACCCTATAGAAGCTTGGAGAGAAGTGGTGACATGAGGAGAATGAATAAAATAAAGTGGGATCACATTTAAATACTTGGAATAACTCAGCCCGTCGGGACTTATACGGACCGCTTATACAGTCCGCATAACATTTCACGGGCCGTATAAGTGTCAGTGGTTCACCACCATGGAACACATAGTTGTTTTTGGGTTATACGGACCATTATACGGTCCGTATAACATTCCACGGGCCGTATAACATGGTTGTGTAACTCACAGTTTTCCCGAAGTTGTTCTCGTCGTTTCGTTTGGTCTCCACTCCTTATACAACCTTCTTAACACTTGTTTAATACTTCATTAATGATCTAAAAATCCCTATAACTCGTCCTCAAGACCTTACCAAACAATTCTTAACGCGATAATTTATGAAACCTTTCCTAAACCTCACTTATACTCCACTTATCCTTATCAATCCTTATTCCATCAATTCATATAACTTCAAGATCTGGACGTACACAATCTAAGACCACTAATTTTCCGGCTTATAGTCTTATGAACTCCCTATTATCCTTAAGCTCGCAGTGGTTCCCTCACTACACGACGATATGAAATTTCCAAGGTGTAACAGTCTGAGTACATTTAGCATACACAAGTGATATTACTAAGTCCTCTTAAAGATCCCGGCTTTTCAATTTGATAGTGAGCTATTGTGCAAGATCTGATATTGTTGTCACTTCAAAGAAATCATCCACAAAATCCCAATCATCCATGAAACATTCACTATAGTAGTATGAAGTCCTAGTTTCCTCCTGTAACCTTCAATCTTGTTAGCAGTCTGAAATGGTTCCAACAAACTAGTAAACCCAAAATGGTATTTCATATGTATTTTGAGTAATATTCCATATTATAGCATTCATCATAGAATATTAGATTTATTCATAGTTTTCCTTGTCTGTACCCCACCTCCTGGTGGAACACTACTGTCTCTTTAGTTTTTCTTTTTTCCCCTTCTACATCATTTCTCCTTCTGTCTAGGTGACAAACCTGTTACCTTTGCCACACTCTCAAATTTTTATTATGTGGAATGCACATCCAAATCTCCTCCGTTAGAAATTTCTGCTACCTGCTCTTGCGCCATCTCTTCTTAGACAACAAGTTATCATGTCTCTTATTCTTTAAGGACCAGCTGCATCTTTTCATTCTTTTGCTCCTTGATCTTTTCTCCTTGTTCGCCTATTGATTGTATTTTATCTCCCTTGTTCACCCATTCTTCCTATTGTTCCACTTCAATTTATGTCTCCTAATATTGTATTCCAATGTTTGCTCCATTTACTTACCCTTGATCTTTTGATCCTGTTATTTCTGGTGTATTCTTCTGCCCTAATTCTTCCTCTACCCTTGTTGTATGATTTACTTCTTGTCCCTTTTGTACAATTGTATTGCCTTCAACTTCAATCGCAGAATTACTGATATTATCTCCTTTCTCTTTTTGTTCCTAACTCACATTCTTCTCCTGCAGATTTTTTTTACAAGAAAACTGCTTCCAATCCATTCCTTAACTAGTGCTTAATGTTTTCTCTTTTTCTTGTCCATCTTTCTTTTCTTCAAGTTTGTCCTTCTCTTTATTATTTTCTGGTTGTTTCTTTGTTGAACTTGAACTTCCATTCTCCACCTTATTCTCCTCATTGTCATCATTTCCAAGAATAGCAAAAGTATTTTGCGTCTCCACAGATTTTGCAGCCTTGTTATCCTGAGACCTATTTTACCATTTTTTGGCACAATTACTCTTCCTATCTTGTCTTTGACATATTTTCTCCTCCTTTGCATGCATTCTTTTTCCCTTTGAATATTTCCAACTACTTTGGCACTACTGAGAACTCTAATTTGATTAGCAACAGTCCTTACTTTATTGCTTTCCTTATTGAATTCTTCTTTGAATTTCTTTTCAGTTCAAGATGTAGAGCTCTCCAATTGGCGATGTTTACAATACTTTTGTCACGACCCATCTAGGGGGCCGCGACGAGCGCCCGGCGCAAGCCCACCCGGGCACCCCTTGGCTTACACTCATACTTACATTTAGGTGAGCCACATAATTAAGCATACATTTCTATTCATCATTCGTGCCAGTCCCATTGGACGACAATGCTTTCATATCATGGTCGGCATCTATACCACGTCAATGTACATGAGCCGACAAGGCTATCAAAACGATACATAAAACATAGGCCGACAAGGCCAGACATATCTAACCATATACACATGTCTACGAGCCTCTAAGGAGAGTATAACATATCATATAAGCGGGACAGGACCCCGCTATGCCCATGATTTTATACACAAAAGAATAAGTACCCAAAAGCTGTAGCTCCGAATGAAATGGAGCTTTGCTATGTAGTCTCTGAGAATGTAGCTACGAATCAAGTCTGTCTCCCTGCGCACCTGCGGGCATGACGCAGTGTCCACAAACAAAAGGACGTCAGTACGAAGAATGTACTGAGTATGTAAAGCATGATCAACATCAATATAGAAACATAATGAACAACATGAAAAATAGCACAAGATGGGAGATGGTAGTATCATCGTCATAGACACTTACTTGCCTTACATAGGATCTTTCCGTTTCTAATGCGTATTTACGTACATACATCCATATCCGTATCCGTTCCATATCTGTACTCATATTCATATACATGCCCTTATTCGCATTCATATCATATCACACTCGTATTCATACTCGTATCCATATCATATGCATAATCATATCATATACATAGCATTTACATAGCATACCCGACCATGCAGGATCGGTGTTTCATACATACTTGGCCAACCAAGGCTCAAGGTTACTCATATCTGGCCCTACCAAGGCTTCAGGGTTACGTCTACCTAGCCCTACCAAGGCGTCAGGGTTATCCGTACCATCTACAGAGGTGTGCGCACGTTACGTAATCATATACATACTTATTTACATATCTTACCCGGCCTCATAAGCTCGGGGTTCCATAATAGTCATACATAGACACATATACATAATAGCTCATAAGCATCTGTACTATTTATATCATTATCATAATCGTCACCAACATCATTATACTATCATCGTCATTCATCACATTTATCTTTATCGGCTTACTCGTCATACGAGGGATTTAGTACAATCGTGGAGTATCAAGAATCATGAGCTTACTAGCTCGGGAGATCAAGTCATTTGAAGGACATCATAGTCTCATAGAATAGTTAGATATTTGGCCAAAGAACCATGCCTTATGAAAGAAGGGTTAGCCTTACATACCTTTTCCGTTCAACTATTCTACACATGCGCTTTCTCCTCTAATGCTAGCGTTTCTACCTTCATTAAAGTCATACTATCATTAGAATCTATAGCTAGCATATATGACCAAAACTAGAGAAAATCGGAAAGCATCTCCTTTATTTATACGACATTCCTCCATAGCGTGTATCAACTCCCAAACGTCAATGATACATTCACAATACCATAGCAATAGCCATTATTCATCTGTAATATCCACATTTCATAATTTTTGCTTTCAATTACTCATATCCATGGATATAACACAAAACTTTGTCCATTCACGTACATTGCTCATCTCATGTTCACAACATCATTTATAACACATTTACATCACAATAAATCAAGACTCATAACTCAATTCAAACTATTTCTGAAAAAGGCACTATTCCACATTCATGACCCATTTTGCCATACCTTTCTACAATCCAAGTATTTCAACTCTTAAATACCTTAAACAACATAGAAATATCATAAATCTTACCTTAGATTTTTTAGGAACAAGCCTTGGTTGATAATACTCCACTTGAGCAAAACCCTAGTTTATCTCCATTGGGATTTTTTGACTTGAATGAGCTTTGATGGGTTTTCTTTCTCTTGATTCACTTAGTTTATGTTCTTGATCATTAATAATCCTTGAATTCTTGTGGAATAAATGTAGAGAGAGGTTTTAGAGAGAAGGGGTGAAGTGTGGAAATGAAATAATAGCCTTGGTCCCCTTTTTAATAACCCAAAATCTGATTTGAAATAAACAGTCGTCGAAAGTGCACAATGGTCGTAAACCCAGTTTACGGGCCGTATACCACTTTACGGTCCGTATTTCATTTTACGTGCAACTGGCCAAAATGCAAATCTGCAACTTTCCACATTTTCAGAACCTATAATTAGTCATTATGGAGCATAACCTATCTCTTATTGTAATTGCCTTTGGAATCTTACTTAGGGTCGTCAAACGTCGTTCCCTTCTTCTGAAAACATCGTATACACTATGCCCTTTATTAGCCTACCCACTGTACGTTCGTGGGGAAATTTTCAAGGTGTAACATTCTTCCCCCCTTTGGAACATTGGTCCTCGAATGTTAAACACTCGGGATCCTGCGAAAATTTCGCCAGAGTTTCCCCTGTACTTTGGCACTACCAACTTGCCACAACAACCCATAATGTCATCGCCTCACAGGGCTACATCACAATACCAACATGTCTATGGCCACACACAACCCAAAAGCATAAAAGGAAAACATACATACCTTATAATCTTGACGTCTCATTTTGGATCTCTTCCAGGGGCTGAAATAAATGCGGGTATCTGGATCGCATACTTTCTTCCGCTTCCCATGTCATTTCCTCTCGTCTACTACTTCTCCAAAGAACCTTAACTGAGGCCACCTCTTTGTTTCTAAGCCTCCGTACTTGCCTATCTAGAATGGCAATGGGCACTTCTTCATAAGTCAACTTTTCCGTCACTTGTACATCTCTTATTGGCACGATCTTAGTAGGATCTCCAACACATTTCCGAAGCATCGAAACATGAAAAACTGGAAGGACGGACTCCAAATCCGGAGGTAGATCTAACTCATAGGCCACTTTGCCTATCTTTCGTACAATCTCATAAGGCCCAACGTATCGAGGACTAAGCTTCCCTTTCTTGCCAAATCTCATTACACCCTTCATTGGTGAGACTTTCAAGAATACCCAATCCTTTACTTGGAACTCTAAGTCTCTTCGACGATTATCTGCATAGGACTTTTGACGACTTTGGGCGGCTAACAAACGATCTTGTATGAGCTTGACTTTATCTATGGCTAGCTAGACTATGTCCGGCCCTACCAATTTAGTCTCTTCTGTTTCAAACCACCCAATTGGGGATCTGCACTTTTGCCCATATAAGGCTTCATACGGTGCCATTTGAATGCTAGAATGGTAACTGTTATTGGAAGAAAATTCAATGAGTGGCAAATGATTATCCCAATTTCCTCAAAAATATATCATACATGCCCGTAACATATCCTCAAGAGTCTGAATGGTACGCTCAGCTTGCCCGTCAGTCTGCGGGTGAAATGTCGTACTAAGGCTCACTTGGGTCCCTAGACCCTCTTGGAAATACTTCCAAAAATTGGCTGTAAACTGAGTCCCTCTGTCGGAGATAACAGATACTGGAACACCATGGATTCTCACTATCTCTTTAAGATAAAGCTTTGCATAATCTTCTGCCACATACGTCGTTCTGACTGGTAAGAAATGAGCTGACTTGGTGAGTCTATCCACAATCACCCATATGGAATCATACTTACGTCGAGAACGAGGTAAGCCTGTAATGAAGTCCATGTTAATCACTTCCCACTTCCAAGTTGGGATTTCTATAGCTTGCAACAATCCACCCGGCTTTTGGTGCTCGATTTTCACCTATTGACAGTTGGGACATTAAGCTACAAATTCCACTATATCTTACTTCATCCCATTCCACCAATATACAGACTTAAGATCATGATACATCTCCGTCGCACCGAAGTGAACAGAGTAACGGGAACAATGAGCTTCTCTTAATATTTGGTGGCGTAGACCTGCCACATTGGGAACACATAATCTGCCTCGACATTGGAGAACTCCGTCTGCTGAAAGCTCAAATGATGACTCCTCTTTCTGAGGGAGTGTATCTCTGTAATGCCTTAGCATGGAATCTTCGTATTGTCGCTCTTTCACTTCTGCTACTAGCGACGAAACTCCCGAATTTTGGATAGTAGTTCCCTTGCTACCTGAGTCCGCTATTCGAACTCCTAGGCTAGCTAACTGCTGGAGCTCACGAGTCATTTCTCTCTTCTCAGGTAGTACATCACACAAAATTCCCATAGATCTGCGGCTAAGAGCATCAGCTACAACATTTGCCTTTCCGGGGTGATATAGGATATCAACATCATAATCTTTTAGCAATTCCAACCATCGTCGTTGCCGTAAATTCAGCTCTTTCTGCTTGAAGATATATTGTAGACTCCTATGATCTGTATAAATATCCACATGGAAACCATATAAATAATGTCTCCATATCTTTAACGCATGAACCACTGCGGCCAATTCAAAATCATTGGTTGGATAATTCTGCTCATGTTTCCGCAATTGCCTTGAAGCATACACAATCACTTTGCCATGTTGCATCAATACACAGTCTAGCCCAATGCCTGAAGCATCGCAATAAAAAACATATCCTTCCAATCCTTCTAGAAGTGTCAAGACTGGGGCGGAAGTCAATCTACTTTTCAACTCTTGGAAGCTACGCTCACAAGCATCTGTCCATTGAAACTTTGCTGAATTCTGGGTCAACTTTCTGAGTGGTGCAGAAATAGAAGAAAAACCTTCAACGAATCTCCTGTAATAAGCTGCTAAGCCCAGAAAGCTACGAACCTCCGTAGGAGTTGTGGGCCTTGGCCAAGTTTTCACGGCCTCAATCTTTTGACTATCTACTCGAATACCATCGACTGCAACAATATGTCCCAAAAATGTCACTGAGTTCAACCAAAACTCACATTTGGAAAACTTTGTAAACAACTCTCGAGTTCGGAGAACTCCGAGGACAGTACACAAAAAATCCGCATGTTCTGCCTCGGATCTAGAATATACCAAGATGTCGTCGATAAATACGATCACAAATAAATCCAGAAACGGCCTGAACACATTCATCATCAAATCCATAAATGCCGCTGGTGCATTAGTTAGCCCAAATGACATTACCCGAAACTCAAAATGGCCATATCTTGTTCTGAAGGCTGTCTTAGGGATATCTTTCTCCCTAACTCTCACTTGATGATACCCGAACCTCAAATCAATCTTTGAAAACCATTTGGCGCCTTGGAATTGATCAAATAAATCATCAATCCTCGGAAGAGGATACTTGTTCTTAATCGTCACCTTATTCAATTGCCGATAATCAATGCACATTCTCAAGGAACCATCTTTCTTTCGGACAAACAATACGGGTGCTCCCCACGGGGATGAACTAGGCCTAATAAAGCCTTTTTCAAGCAAGTCTTTCAACTGCTCCTTCAACTCTTTCAATTCTGCGGGGGCCATTCTATAAGGAGGAATAGATATAGGCTTAGTGCCTGGCAACACATCAATAGCAAAATCAATATCCCGCTTGGGAGGAAGGCCTGGGACTTCTTCCGGGAACACATCCAGAAAATCATTTACTACGGGAACTGACTGAAGAGTCGGCGATTCAGCTCCTACATCTTGAACCCGAACTAGATGGTAAATGCAACCTTTCGTGATCATTTTCTGTGCCTTTAGATAGGAAATAAACCTACCCTTTGGTGACGCCGTATTCCCTTTCCATTCTAGGACTGGTTCTCCCGGAAATTGGAAACGAACCATCTTCATTCTACAATCAACATTTGCATAAAAAGAAGCCAACCCATCCATGCCTATAATAACATCAAAATCCACCATTTCTAACTTATGCAAATCAATCATGGGACGACGATCACAAATCACAATTATACAATTTCTATACACTCGGCTAGCTATTACCGATTCACCCATGGGTGTAGACACCTCAAAAGGTTTAATCGACTCCGGTTCGACTCCAAATCGACCCGCAATATACGGAGTAACATATGACAAGGTGGAGCCCGGATCAATCAAAGCATATACATCATGAGAAAATACCGATAATATACCTGTGCCCATGTCAGGAGAAGACTCAAGATCTTGGCGTCCAACCAAAGCATAAACACGGTGCTGAGGACCGCTAGAACTGGGAACTCTCTTTCTGCCTCTACCATGGCCGACTGGCGCATGTGAACCTGGCCCCATAGGGCGTACAGATGCTGAAGATCCGGCTACCGACCCTGAAGGTTGGGTCCTACCTTTACCATGAACTGAAGGGCAATCACGCATAATATGGCCTGGTCGACCACATGAAAAGCAAAGATCTGAACCTATTCGGCATCTACCCCAATGCAACTTCCCACATTGGGAACATCGTGGTATGGGTGGCCTTGCCTGACCTGCATCATCTCTAAACTGAGACCCCGAATAGCTTTGACTCGGCCCGAAACGAGGAGGTCTATCGAATCTCTGGCCTGAAAATCATGGAGATTCACTAGTCATAGAATAGCCTGAGTGCCTAGAAATCTGTTGTCTGTGCCCACCTCTAAACTCACTCATCAGGCCTGAAGATCTGACCCTCTTGCTATGGCCCCTATCCATCTCGCATTCACTTCTCTGCTGTTGTAAACTTTCTACTAAGTTTTGAGCATGAGCCTGAATGCGTGCAATATCCATATTGTCCTGAAGGGACGCGGTCAAACATCTATCCATCAAATGTGGCCCTAGGCCCTTCAAAAATCGGTATACCCGGTCACCCATATCCGCTACCATGGCCGAAGCATATCTAGCCAAGGAATTGAAATGGAGACTATACTCTAGAGCACTCATGCTACCTTGCCTCAAATTCAAGAATTTATCGGCCCTAGCTCACCGAACTTCTAGAGGCATATAGTATCGGAGGAAAGCATCAAAAAACTCTTGCCATACCAGGGGAGGTGCATTGGCTCCCCGTGAAGCCATCCAAATCGTATACCATTGGATCGAGACATCTCTGAATCTATACGACGCTAACTCCACCGATTCGGTGTCCGAAGCATGTATCAAACGAAGCGTCCTCAACATACCATCGATGAAGTCCTGAGGGTCCTCCTCTGGCTTTAACCCAAAGAATTTTGGAGGGTTCAAAGTAATGAAATCACGAGCTCTTGCACTAACAGCCCTGTCACCCCATACTTTTCCGTTGAGTCTGAGCAGCAACCAACTGAGTAAGCAAATGTATGGCCTCTTTTACATCTTGGCCTGAAGCATCCGGTGGAGGAACTGGAGGTACTGGAGCTGGGGCTGAGGCTCCCTCACGCGCCTCTAATATAGGTACTGATCGGGAGGACTGAGATTTAGCCGCACTCTGGGACTCACCTTCCTCTACTACCGGTGGTGATTCTCTTTCAGCCCGCTTTTCTGCCACCGTCTTGCCCCTTTGGGCTGCTGTAGCCATTCACTTTACAGGCATTTCTGAAATACACAACACACGATAAAGGGACAAGAATTTCTTATATCATAGCTCTATCGCACGATTCTTAAGAAGAAAGAAGGTCATTTATTCCTAAAATGCCCGCAGCTTCTTGTTTATAAGTGTGGCACGCAACACACCCATAACCAAGACTCTACTAGACACGGCTCGCAGACACACCCTTGGACTGAACTGCTCTGATACCACTTTTGTCACGACCCGTCTAGGGGGCCGCGACGAGCGCCCGGCGCTAGCCTACCTGGGCACCCCTTGGCTTAAACTCATACTTACATTTAGGTGAGCCACATAATTAAACATACATTTCTATTAATCAGTCGTGCTTGTCCCATCAGACGACAATGATTTCATATCATGTTTGGCATCTATACCACATCAATGTACATGAGCCGACAAGGCTATCAAAACGATACACAAAACATAGGCCGATAAGGCCAGACATATCTAACCATATACATGTGTCTACGAGCCTCTAAGGAGAGTATAACATATACATAAGCGGGACAGGACCCCGCTATGCCCATAATTTTATACACAAAAGAATAAGTACCCAAAAGCTGTAGATCCGAATGAAGTGGAGCTCTGCTATGTAGTCTCTGAGAATGTAGCTACGAATCAAGTTTGTCTCCCTGCGCACCTGCGGGCATGACGCAGCGTCCACAAACAAAAGGACGTCAGTACGAAGAATGTACTGAGTATGTAAAGCATGATCAACATCAATATAGAAACATAATGAACAACACGAAAAATAGCACAAGATGGGAGATGGTAGTATCATCGTCATAGACACTTACTTGCCTTACATAGGATTTTCCATTTCTAATGCGTATTTAGGTACATACATCCATATCCGTATCCGTTCCATATTTGTACTCATATTCATATACATGCCCTTATTCGCATTCATATCATATCACACTCGTATCCATATCATATACATAATCATATCATATACATAGCATTTACATAGCATACCCGACCATGCAGGATCGGTGTTTCATACATACTTGGCCAACCAAGGCTCAAGGTTACTCATACCTGGCCCTACCAAGGCTTCAGGGTTACGTCTACCTGGCCCTACCAAGGCGTCAGGGTTATCCGTACCATCTGCAGAGGTGTGCGCGCGTTACGTAATCATATACATACTTATTTACATATCTTACCCGACCTCATAAGCTCGAGGTTCCATAATAGTCATACATAGACACATATACATAATAGCTCATAAGCATCTTTACTATTTACATCATTATCATAATCGTCACCAACATCATTATGCTATCATCGTCATTCATCACATTTATCTTTAGCGGCTTACTCGTCAGACGATGGATTTAGTACAATGGTTGCATATCAAGAATCATGAGCTTACTAGCTCAGGAGATCAAGCCATTTGAAGGACATCATAGTCTCATAAAAGAGTTAGATATTTGCCCAAATAACCATGCCTTATGAAAGAAGGGTTAGCCTTACATACCTTTTCCGTTCAACTATTCTACACTTGCGCTTTCTCCTCCAATGCTAGCGTTTCTACCTTCGTTAAAGTCATGCTATCATTAGAATCGATAGCTAGCATATATGACCAAAACTAGAGAAAATCGGACAGCATCTCCTTTATTTATACGACATTCCTCCATAGCGTGTATCAAATCCCAAACATCAATGATACATTCACAATACCATAGCAATAGCCATTATTCATTTGTATTATCCACATTTCTTAATTTTTGCTTTCAATTACTCATATCCATGGCTATAACACACAAATTTGTCCATTCACGTACATTGCTCATCTCATGTTCTCAACATCATTTATAACACATTTACATCACAATACATCAAGACTCATAACTCAATTCAAACTATTTCTGAAAAAGGCACTATTCCACATTCATGACCAATTTTGCCATACCTTTGTACAGTCCAAGTATTTCAACTCTTAAATACCTTAAAAAACATAGAAATATCATAAATCTTACCTTAGATGTTGTAGGAACAAGCCTTGGTTGATAATACTCCACTTGAGCAAAACCCTAGTTTATCCCCATTGGGATTTCTTGACTATAATGAGCTTTGATGGGTTTTATTACTCTTGATTCACTTAGTTTATGTTCTTGATCATTAATAATCCTTGAATTCTTGTGGAATAAATGTAGAGAGAGGTTTTAGAGAGAAGGGGTGAAGTGTGGAAATGAAATAATAGCCTTGGTCCCCTCTTTAATAACCCAAAATCTGATTTGAAATAAACAGTCGTCGAAAGTGCACAGTGGTCGTAAACCCAGTTTACGGGCTGTATTCCAGTTTACGGTCCGTACTCTGTGGGCGTGTTTAAGCATAACAGAACCAGAAAGGTATGCTGGAGATCATGGTGATTTACGATCGCAGTTTAGGGGTCGTATTTCAATATACGGTCCGTATTCCAAGTCGTATTTAACCAATTGAACATTCGACAGAAAGTTGATGTTTTGGAAGTTGAAACACGACATGGCAGTTTACGGGCCATATACCACTTTACGGTTCGTATTTCATTTAACGTGCAACTGGACAAAATGCAAATCTGCAACTTTCCACATTTTCAGAACCTATAATTAGTCATTATGGAGCATAACCTATCCCTTATTGTAATTTCCTTTGGAATCTTACTTAGGGTCGTCAAACGTCGTTCCCTTCTTATGAAAATATTGTATACGCTATGACCTTTGTTAGCCTACCCACTGTACGTTCGCGGGGAAATTTTCAAGGTGTAACATTTTTCCCCCCTTAGGAACATTCGTCCTCGAATGTTAAACACTCGGGATCCTGCGAAAATTTCGCCAAAGTTTCCCCTGTAATTTGGCACTACCAATGTTATATCCCGTATTTCGTACATTCGGATATTTCAAGGTGGACGTGGTAGGTTAAGGGCAAGACTATGTTCCAAAGTATTTCAATGTATAAGTTGTTATTAGTATGGAAATATTGAGAAAGGATAAGGGTAAAAAGGGAAATTCACAAAATGGTTCGTGGTAATATTGTGGAAGGCTAGGGGCAAAATGGGGAATTTCAAAAAAAAATGGTCATGAAGCTACTAGGGCCGTGTGACATGTGAGGGAATATGTGTCCATATTTTTATTTGGTGGAGCTAAATTATGTGTATAGAACAAAGCTTATAAGGCAAGACATTAGTCATCTTTATTTTAATTTAAAGAAGCTTCAAGAAAAAGGGTAGGTGGCCACTTGGTATTGGAAGGGCTAAGTATATATATAAACAAGTGGGGGCAAATAAGACATAATCATCTTTCAAGACAAGAAGTTTTGAGAAAAAGAAAAAGAAAGAAGAGAAACATACTAGTGTTTGGCCATGGTGCCAAAAATTTGAGTCCATGGAATTGATCAAGAAAAAATATTTTCTTCTAGTATTCCAACTATTTTGAAGGCCCTCATTAACATGAAGGAGTTGTTGGAGCAAGCAAAGCCTTTATTTGTGTAGTTCACAAGCCCTAGCCGAGTAAAGAAGTTGGGTGAGAAAGGTATGTGTTCAATCCTCTTTTACATACGTTATGGGTGGTTTATGCATGTTATTGTATGAAGAAATGGATGAAATTCATGTAATATATATGTGTGTGGGTGTTGGCCGAATAGTAGCTAGGTGGGTGAGATGTGATGAATTGATTTTATTTAGTAGTTTGATTGTTGTGTTGTGGATTCCATGATGTAAAATGAGGATTTAATGGCTTGAAATGAAGTTATAATCGTTGTGGTGTCGTTGTGGAAGCTAATGTGACACTAGCATGAATTCTTATAAATGAAGTTGTTAATGTAAAATGTTGGTGGAATTCATGAATTTGGAAGTGAGACATTTGTTTGGAAGATTGTAAGTTGGGTTGTTGTGATTGAATTTGAAAGAAGGAAATAGGTTGTTATTGTTCTTGCTGGAATTGGAAGGTTTCGGGTGAAGTAGTATGTTGATTGAGTCGTTTTGAATGTTATGTGAATTGAATTGAATATAAATGAAATGTGGTTAAATTGTATGACAAAGGTTGTTAATGTTAGAATGCGTCTTGAATTGATTGTTGATGTTGTTGGTATGATTGATGGTATTGTTGTTGATAGGTTGGCCGAGTTGAATTCTCGGATTGTTGATTGGTGATTTGGGCCGAGTTAGATTCTCGGGGATGGTGTATTTGCAGGGGAGATGCTGCCGAAATTTCGGCAGATTATAAATGAATTCATTTGAAGGATTAAGACAAGTATATGGTGATGAATCTAATGATTGCGTCAATCTTCTTGAATGTAGACTAGCGATAGCGAACTTGGACGATTAAGCGTAGCTAATAGGACGCGGAACAGGTATGTTAAGGCTCGTCCCTTTCTTTCCAAGGCATGATTCCGATGTTATGATCTCATAATTGCTTCCATATTCTCCTTGTTTTCAAAAGTTAGATGTTGATGATTTCAAGGCATGATTCTTTTCCGATAACCCGTCAATGCTTTCCAAAATGTCCGTATTTTTCCAAAACAAAGGTTTATGGTATTGTAAGCTTTAATGACAATAACGATGGATGTGTTTTACAACGACATTGATGATGTCGAGGATGAGAATATTTCTATGATGACTATGATAAGTATGATTTCATGTTCGAAAGGTACTTGATATGATTATTGCTTTGATTTTTCAAAAATAGCTTCCGAAATGTTCGTAGAAGGTTCTGTACGTCAAACGCTCATAACTTTCTTATACTAAGTCGGATTGACCCGAAACTTGTTTCTGAGCCTTCATGTGTCAATTTATGTACGTACCCATTGAGTCTTAACGCTGCTATTCATTGCTAGTCTCATTTTATAATAATTGTTCCTTCAAGGTGAGACAAAGCGGCCATGGTTATTCCATAATGTAATCGGAGGTTACCGACCTTACGTCACTCTGATGGATACATGACTTTCTTTGGGCTCTCATGCATGCTGCTTATATGATATATGTATATGATATATGTATATGTATATGGGGGATATGGGGAAAAGGGCCATATGTTGCGCTATAGACGCATTGCCACCTGGTCAGTTGGCATAATTTATCATCCCGGACGCGGGACATATGTCGGGGAGCCGACGTATTCGGCGCTATGATATGATATGTTCTATTTTCTATGTATATGAAAAAGAAATGGTTTCAAAGGAAAGATACGCATGCATGGCATCCGTCCTAAGAGGCACTCAGATGTACAGGTTACTCTTTTATCTCATGATATGTTATATATTTCCATTATGTTACTATTCATATTTATATCCCTTACTATGTTACTATTTATGCCTTACATACTCAGTACATTGCTCGTACTGACCCCCTTTTCTTCGGGGGCTGCGTTTCATGCCGCGCAGGTACACCCAGATGAGTAGAAGCTACTATAGAGGATGTTCCAGCGGAGTTGGCAAGCTCCATTTGCTCTGGAGTGTTGCCGAGTCAGAGTGCTATGCTATGATGTCTTGGTTGAAGTTAGAGACTTTGCAGAAAGAGTCATGGGTGTAGTATGTCAGTCTTGAAAGCGACTTCACCAGCCGATGTGTCTTTATATTTTATGTTACAGATCCCACATGGCCACAAATTTTGTTTGAATTGAGTACAAAGAAAAGAAAAATTCTGGAAGCTTTACTATGTTTTCCACTTCTTATTGTTGTGAGAGTTTAAAGAGGTTAAGTATGTAATAAGAGTTAGCGGGTTCGCTCAGCTCCGAATATGGGGTCGGGTGCCCATCACACCCTAGTAAGATCGGGGTGTGAAAAAGTGGTATCAGAGAAGGTTGTCCTAGGGGTTGTCTGCAAAGTCGTGTCCAGTAGAGTCCTGTTTATGGGTGTGAAGCCGGCCACATTTATAAACAGGAGGCTCTGGATGGCTGAGATGTATCGTTTACATATGTATGCTCTGTAAGGTATTGTTGATATTTGCTGCGTACAGATTTGGAATAGTAAGGATTGCAAAGGAGATTCTGTCCGAATTGTTCAAAAATCAGGTCATTTAGTTAAGTACGTCTAATAGAAGGAAGCGTGGAAAGGAAATATCGTAAACGGACGATAAGTGGGATGAGTTGTTTCAGAAAGGTTATGGATTTGGTATGACACGAAGAATAATAGCGAGAAAGACGATTAGCAGCCTAGAGGGTTAAAATGGATAATGTTCGAGGCTTAGTAGGAATAAGGTCTGCTAAAGGATTCAGAGAAAGTCGACAATTAGTTTTGTTGTGGATTATTAGGTAAGGATGGTGAGTGGAAGTTCGAACAGACTGATAATCGGGTATGCGTAAGTAACGGCGACGAAGGTATATTCGTTACCATCAGGAATCTAGGAACCTAGGACGAAAGGTAGTGATACACGAAGATGAAGGATAAAATAGTAATTGTAAAGGGAAGGACGTGTTATGGGAATTTCTCGGAATCTATAAGACCTCGACTTGCTCCAGATCATGTAATAAAGGTCATGCGAGGAAGTGGACGCGGTTATATTAGCATTAAGGCACCGGATTTCATCAAAGTTACGAGGTTAAGCGTGCTAAGGTGGGAGCAATAGCAAAATCAATCTCCCGATCGGGAGGAAGGCCTGGGAGTTCTTCCGAGACACATCCGGAAATTCATTTACTACGGGAACTGACTGAAGAGTCAGCGATTCAGCTTCTACATCTTGAACCCGAACTAGATGGTAAATGCAACCTTTCGTGATCATTTTCCGTGCCTTTAGATAGGAAATAAACCTACCCTTTGGTGACGCCGTATTCCCTTTCCATTCTAGGACTGGTTCTCCCAGAAATTGGAAACGAACCATCTTCATTCTACAATCAACGTTGGCATAACAAGAAGCCAACAAATCCATGCCCATAATAACATCAAAATCCTCAATTTCTAACTCATGCAAATCAATAATGCTACGCCGATCACAAATCACAATTATACAATTTCTATATACTGGCTAGCTATTACCGATTCACCCACGGGTGTAGACACCTCAAAAGGTTTAATCGACTCCGGTTCGACTCTAAATCGACCCGCAATATACGGAGTAACATATGACAAGGTGGAGCCCGGATCAATCAAAGCATATACATCATGAGAAAATACCGATAATATACCTGTGACCACGTCAGGAGAAGACTCAAGATCTTGGCGTCCAGCCAAAGCATAAACACGGTGCTGAGGACCGCTAGAACTGGGAACTCTCCCTCTGCCTCTACCATGGACGACTGGCGCATGTGAACCTGGCCCCATAGGGCTTACAAATGCTGAAGATCCGGCTACCGACCCTGAAGGCTGGATCCTACCTCTACCATGAACTGAGGGGCAATCACGCATAATATGGCCTGGTCGACCACATGAATAGCAAACATCTGAACCTATTCGGCATCGACCCCAATTCAACTTCCCACACTGGGACCATCGTGGTACGGGTGGCCTTGCCTGACCCGTATCATCTCTAAACTGAGACCCCGAATAACTTTGACTCGGCCCGGAACGAGGAGGTCTATCAAATCTCTGGCCTGAAAACCGTGGAGATGCACTAGTCATAGAATAGCCTGAGTGCCTAAAAATCTACTATATGTGCCCACCTCTAAATTCACCCATCGGGCCTGAAGATCTGGCCCTCTTGCTATGGCCTCTATCCTGCTCGCGTTCACTTCTCTGCTGTTGTAAACGTTCTTCTAAGTTCTGAGCATGAGCCTGAATGCCTGCAATATCCACATTCTCCTGAATGGACGCGGTCAAACATCTATCAATCAAATGTGGCCCTAGGCCCTTCAAATATCGGTGTACCTGGTCACCCATATCCGCTACCATGGCCGAAGCATACTTAGCCAAGGAATTGAAGCGGAGACTATACTATAGAGAACTCATGATACCTTGCCTCAAATTCAAGAATTTATCGGCCCTAGCTCGCCGAACTTCTGGAGGCATATAGTGTCGGAGGAAAGCATCAATAAACTCTTGCCATACCGGGGGAGGTGCATTGGCTCCCCGTGAAGCCATCCAAACCGTATACAATTGGATCGAGACATCTCTCAATCTATACGATGCTAACTCCACCGATTCGGTGTCCGAAGCATATATCAAACGAAGCGTCCTCAACATACCATCGATGAAGTCCTAAGGGTCCTCCTCTGGCTTTGACCCAAAGAATTCCGGAGAGTTCAAAGTAATGAAATCACGGGCTCTTCCACTAACAGCCCTATCACTTGCCCCGTACTTTGCCACTGAGTCTGAGCAGCAACCAACTGAGTAAGCAAATGTATGGCCTCTTTTACATCTTGGCCTGAAGCATCCGATGGAGGAGCTGGAGGTGTTGGAGCTGGGGCTGAGGCTCCCTCACGCTCCTCTAATATAGGTACTGATCGAGAGGACTAAGATTGAGCCGCACTCTGGGACTCACTTTCCTCTACAACCGGTGGCGGTGCTCTTGCAGCCCGCTTTTCTGCCACCGTCTTGACCCTTTGGGCTACTGTAGCCTTTCTCTTTACAGGCATTTCTGGAATACACAACACACGATTAAGGGACAAGAATTTCTTATATCATAGCTCTATCGTACGATTCTTATGAAGAAATGTCATTTATTCCTAAAATGCCTGCAGCTTCTTGTTTATAAGTGTGGCGCGCAACACACCCATAACCAAGACTCTACTAGACACGGCTCGCAGACACACCATAGGACTGAACTGCTCTGATACCACTTTTGTCACGACCCGTCTAGGGGACCGCGATGAGCGCCCGGTGCTAGCCCACCCGGGCACCCCTTGGCTTAAACTCATACTTACATTTAGGTGAGCCACATAATTAAACATACATTTCTATTCATCATTCGTGCTAGTACCATCAGACGACAATGATTTCATATCATGGTTGGCATCTATACCATGTCAATGTACATGAGCCGACAAGGCTATCAAAACGATACACAAAACATAGACCGACAAGGCCAGACATATCTAACCATATACACATGTCTACGAGCCTCTAAGAAGAGTATAACAAATCACATAAGAGGGACAGGACCCCGCTCTGCCCATGATTTTATACACAAAATAATAAGTACCCAAAAGCTGTAGCTCCGAATGAAGTGGAGCTCTGCTATGTAGTCTCTGAGAATGTAGCTATGAATCAAGTCTGTCTCCCTGCGCACCTGCGAGCATGACGCAGCGTCCACAAACAAAAGGACGTCAGTACGAAGAATGTACTGATTTTGTAAAGCATGATCAACATCAATATAGAAACATAATGAACAACATGAAAAATAGCACAAGATAGGAGATGTTAGTATCATCGTCATAGACACTTACTTGCCTTGCATAGGATCTTTCCGTTTCTAAGGCGTATTTACGTACATACATCCGTATCCGTATCTGTTCCATATCTATACTCATATTCGTATACATTCCCTTATTCGCATTCATATCATATCACACTCGTATTCATACTCGTATCCATATCATATATATAATCATATCATATACATAGCATTTACATAGCATACCCGACCATGCAGGATCGGTGTTTCATACATACTTGGCCAACCAAGGCTCAAGGTTACTCATACCTGGCCCTACCAAGGCTTCAGGGTTATCCGTACCATCTGCAGAGGTGTGCGCGCGTTACGTAATCATATACATACTTATTTACATATCGTACCCGGCCTCATAAGCTCGGGGTTCCATAATAGTCATACATAGACACATATACATAATAGCTCATAAGCATCTTTACTATTTACATCATTATCATAATCGTCACCAACATCATTATACTATCATCGTCATTCATCACATTTATCTTTATCGGCTTACTCGTCATACGAGGGATTTAGTACAATCGTAGCGTATCAAGAATCATGAGCTTACTAGCTCGGGAGATCAAGTCATTTGAAGGACATCAAAGTCCCATAGAAGAGTTAGATATTTGGCCAAAGAACCATGCGTTATGAAATAAGGGTTAGCCTTACATACCTTTTCCGTTCAACTATTCTACACTCCCGCTTTCTCCTCCAATTCTAGCGTTTCTACCTTCATTAAAGTCATACTATAATTAGAATCGATAGCTAGCATATATGACCAAAACTAGAGAAAATCGGACAGCATCACCTTTATTTATACGACATTCCTCCATAGCGTATATCAACTCCCAAACGTCAATGATACATTCACAATACAATAGCAATAGCCATTATTCATCCGCATTATCCACATTTATTAATTTTTGCTTTCAATTACTCATATCCATGGCTATAACACACAACTTTGTCCAGTCACGTACATTGCTCATCTCATGTTCTCAACATCATTTATAACACATTTACATCACAATACATCAAGACTCATAACTCAATTCAAACTATTTCTCAAAAAGGCACTATTCCACATTCATGACCCATTTTGCCATACTTTCTACAATCCAAGTATTTCAACTCTTAAATGCCTTAAACAACATATAAATATCATAAATCTTAACTTAGATGTTGTAGGAACAAGCATTGGTTGGTAATACTCCACTTGAGCAAAACCCTAGTTTATCTCCATTGCGATTTCTTGACTTGAATGAGCTTTGATGGGTTTTCTTACTCTTGATTCACTTAGTTTATGTTCTTGATCATTAATAATCCTTGAATTATTGTGGAATAAATGTAGAGAGAGGTTTTAGAGAGAAGGGGTGAAGTGTGGAAATGAAATAATAGCCTTGGTCCCCTTTTTAATAACCCAAAATCTAATTTGAAATAAACAGTCGTCGAAAGTGCACAGTGGTCGTAAACCCAGTTTACGGGTTGTATTCCAGTTTACGGTCCCTATTCTGTGGGCGTATTTAAGCATAACAAAACCAAAAAGGTATGTTGGAGATCATGGTGCTTTACGATAGCAGTTTACGGGCCATATTTCAATTTACGGTCCGTATTCCAAGTCGTATTTAACCATTTGAACATTCGACAGAAAGTTGAAGTTTTGGAAGTTGAAATACGACATTGCAGTTTACGGGCCGTATACCACTTTACGGTCCGTATTTCATTTTACGTGCAACTGGCCAAAATGCAAATATGCAACTTTCCACATTTTCAGAACCTATAATTAGTTATTATGGAGCATAACCTATCTCTTATTGCAATTGCCTTTGGAATCTTACTTAGGGTCGTCAAACGTCGTTCCCTTCTTATTAAAACATCGTATACGCTATGCCCTTTGTTAGCCTACCCACTGTATGTTCTCGGGGAAATTTTCAAGGTGTAACAACTTTGGAAGATAATCATGCTGAATCTTAATCCATTTATCTGAAATTTTAAATCTCTGGGGATGAGAGGCTAATAAATCAACTTCAACCTTTACCTTTGCACATCTTGGCCTGGTTTTCTTATAGGTTGCCATATCTACTGTTAAAGGCCTTCCCACAATAGAAGTTATTGAAAGCACAATCGCTGTTGCAAAGAATTTTTTAGAGAGATTTGGAAAACTTATCCAAGCAACTACAACTACGGTCTCCTCCCCCGGGAAAAACCATGGATCCCAAATTAGTGACCTCATTTGACGATATGTGTCATTAACTTTCAAATAATATGTTGGCGTAGAAAGAATCTGCACATAATCTTCTAGCAATGATGATCTGATCAACAAATGCCTATTTTCTGTCAAACCAATTGTGCAATGCCCTTTGATTTCACATTAGTTTGGTATAGCCTTTCTTAATTCTCGCACATCTAGTTTACCAGATGAAAAATTCCACAGAATTTAATATTGTAGGTTCTCTTGGATGATGAGTTGTTTCACCTTGGAAGATTTCCAAGTAACATGAGGTTGTCCATGCAAATATGCTACTGGCTTGTGTGGACGACTTGCATGGGCTTGATTGTTATGCATGGTTTCAATTGATTGGTATAGCTGGATGTAGTTGGTGGTTATGGAGGGATTAGAGATGGTTGAGCAACCTAAGGAGGAGGCTATCAGTCGGTCAGATTGGCCATAGTTGGCTGGAACTAGGGTTTTGCTTAGGGTTTCAGTTCTTAGGGTTACGTTTTCCTAAAGAGAAAATTACTTTCTTCCGGTATACAATTTCAGTATTATATATATATAAATTGCTAGTGGTTCTTTATCAAATTTTAGTTATATTTAATTAGCATAGAGAAGTCTTGTTTATCCACTTAGGAATTATTCACGAGTCTTACTTGGTACCCTATCATTGGTACTTAGCCTATTTGGGCTTGCCTACTTCATGCTAGGACGATATATGATGAGGTAGGTGGTGTTACACCCCGTATCTTAGAACTAAGGTTAGACTCGTATCGTTAGAGTTTTAGCAAAAAAATTGAAAGTTTGTACGTATTACGAAAATGGTTGACAAGCCTACTTCGGGCACCCACAACCCCTTTATTCATTGAGAATTTGAAAAAGATTCCTTATTGAAACTTGTAGTACGTAGAAATACCTTTGTTAGGCATATAAGGACCAGGCCAATTGGAGTTCGGAGCAAGGAGATATGATCATCTCAAAATGGCCAATAGAGAGGTGCTTAAGATTCAGTAGAATCGACTAAGTTTTTTATACGTCATCCTTCCAGCCCAATTATAGGAAAATCCGTTGATAATTTGAGAAAACTTAAAACATGAAAGTTCTAGCCCTTTGAAATAACTTTCCAACGGTATATTGTGGAGCCCGAACGGTATACGTCTTACTCTACTCATACCTTACATACTATATCGTGCTCATGTTAGCATTTTACACTCCATGAATATGATTCAAGAGTGAAGACTCCATTATGATAGTGGTCTATTCTTTTAAAATGAAGTTTCCTATATGATTTGTACCTATAATTCATTTTCCCTCAAACATTCATAATCCTTCCACGATAATAATCAAGATGATCCAAGGTATTAATATCTATGTTTCAGAGAGAACAAGGTACGATTCAAAGTAAGGTACGTTCCAATTTCAAAGTGAGATCCTTTCAGGTACTTTATGGTACTGATATCAAAATTATTCTACGCAGATTCAATGTATTCATGTCGTACCCACGATAGAGCTTATGCTATATGTTAGGATCATATTTCTGTTGTATGACTCAAGTCTGTCTCATTAGCACCGAGTTGCGCTTACGTTCAAAGCCCAAGTAGTACTTCTACCTAATATGTCTGTCATAGTGATATATGAACATCTATGATCAAACCTCTAAGTTTTCGGATCCCATCTTCGCTCAGCAAACAGATCTCCTGCTGTAACATAACAATTTATGTTTTTCAACATTGAGGTTTCATGTTATGATGTCCATGTTTTCACGCATTCAGATCTCATGTCAGTTCAGTACTCATGTATCCACGTCGGTCAGTATTCATGCATTCATGTTCCATGTCATACTCCTCACGTCCATGCAATCGTGTCATGTCTATTCTAGTGTTCCAGTACTAATGTCATTCGTGCCTACGAAGTCTTCTCAAATCTCATGTATAGTATCCATGTATTCTTTCGCTTCAGTACCTATGTGTTCATGTCAGATCGAGATTCATGAAAATTATCATTCACGTATTCATGTCAGTCCAGTATTCATGTTAGCCATGTTCATGTTCCAATACCCTATTATGCCATGGCATGCGTGTTATGATGCCCTTTGTAGTTTGTGTTGTGCTCTGGTTAGCGGGTAGGGGGTTGAGTTGTTAGGGCCAGATTTAGTCTATTAGGCTATGGAAAAAAAGTAAAGTTGATCCAAGGGCATTTGAGAACGGCTCAGAGTCTCCAGAAGTTCTATACCATTTAGAGGAGAAGGAACTTAGAGTTTCAAGTTGATGATTGGGTGTTTCTAAAGATTTCACCTAGGAAAGGTGTGAGGAGATTTTGACAAGAAAGGAAAGCTTAGTCCCAGATATATTGGACCTTACAAAATCCTGCAGAGGGTTGGTCAAGTAGCTTATGAACTTGAGTTGCCACAAGATTTGGTTGTTATACACCCAGTGTTTCATGTATCCATATTGAGAAAGTATGTGGGCGACCCGTCATTGGTTGTTCCTGTTGATACTATTGCGGTTAAGGATGGTTTGACCTATAAGGAGATCCCCGTAGCCATTCTTGATCGTTAGGTTATCAAGTTGAGAACTAAGGAAGTTGCCTCAGTTAAAGTTTTATGGAGAAGTCAAAAGTTGAGGAGGCTACATGGGAAGCCGAAGAAGATATGAAATCCAAGTATCCGTACTTGGAGCCCATTTGGATTGGCTTATAGGTTGCTAGCTTTTTGAGTGTTTGGCTAGCTAGCTTAAAGCCACTTTGTGCTTAAAATAAGCCCAAAAAAAAATAATTGGGCATGTTTGGCTTAGCTCATCTAAAGCAGCCAAACAAAATAAGTTGGGCTACCCCAACTTATAAGCTGTTTTCAGCTTATAAGTTGTTTTTTTTAAGCCCATCAAAACAGGCTCTTGTTTGAGGAACCGACAAAGAATGCTCAAGGTAACTAACTTCTATATCTATGTAATGTCCCTTACATATTCATGTCCCATGTTTGACGTTCATAGTCATGTCCCATGATTGATAGTCATGTCCCATTTTCATAGTCATGTCTCATGCTTTAGTATTCATATTTCCATGTAATCATGTCATGTCAGCTCAGTCCCTATGTCTCATAACATGTTTCCTTCACGTTCATATATTCAAGCCATGTCCAACCATATTCTTAACCATGACCCATCATTCGAGGATGAATGATCCCAAGAGGGAGATAATGTTACACCCCGTATCTTAGAACTAAGATTAGACTCGTATCGTTAGAGTTTTAGCAGAATATTTGAAAGTTTGACCGTATTACGAAAGTGGTTGACAAGCCTACTTCGGGCACCCATAACCCCTTGATTCGTTGAGAATTTGGTAAAGGTTCCTTAATAAAAGTTGTCGTACGTAGATATACCATTTCAGGCATATAAGGACTAGGCCAATTGGAGTTCAGAGCAAAGAGAGATGATCATCTCAAAATGGCCAATAGAGAGTTGCTTAAGATTCGGTAGAATCAACTAAGTTTTCGATGCGTCTGCCTTCCAGCCCAATTACAGGAAAATACGTTGATAATTTGAGAATACATGAAACATAAAAGTTGTATCCCTTTTAAATATCTTTCTAACGGTATATTGTGAAGCCCGAACGAAGCATTGTGCTAGGAGTTATTCCCATTTTAAGAAAATAGTTGACTGAGTGTAAAAGTGACAGAGGAGCTAGCTGAGCTCGCCCCAAAGGGAGGCAAGGGCTCGCCTTGGGCCGCACTCAGCGAGGTAGCGGTCAAAAAGTGGAAACAATTCAAGAAAATCGTCTAAGTGTAAAATGGATAAGAGAGCTCGCCCCAAAGTGAGGCAGGGGCAAGCCATAGACCGCGCTCGGCGAGCCTGCGGGTCCAAAATGTCCCATGCTATAAATTCAACACTTAAATCGAAATTTCATTTATCAAACATTCCAACTTCATTCTAAAGCCCTAAGCAGCCATTTTCTTCCTCTCCTCATCCTCCCACATCAAGGTAAGATCGCTCTAACGATTCCTAAGTAATTCTAACATTAATTCATGAATTGTAACATGATTCTTCAACCAAAACATAGCATTTCCAAGGTAAATCCTTCTCGGGCGATTCAAAGCTAGAGTTTTGGTGTTCTTCGTCAGAGAAGCAGTTTAGTTTGTTGGAGTAGAGCGTTTACAGGTATGTAGGGCTTCTATCTACGTGTGGGAACATCTTTGTTCCTCCCCACGCCATGTTCTTCCATGATTATACAAAAGTTCACCAAAAACTAGAGTTTTTAGCCAAGTCCATGTCCCATGATTTACCATATTTGAAATATATATTCGTTGTTGTATTCCTAATCTTCCATTTTGGTTATTGGGAATCCGTCCGTAATCCATGAAAACCCATATATTGCATTCCATGGGTTCCTACGCGCAAGTTATGAAATATTATGCTTACTTTCATGAATATCCTACATGTCTATACTTTGTCATGCAAATAAATTATATAATCTCTATCTATGTTATGATAAAAGATATCCATGTTATAATACAATTCATGTTTTTACGAAATTCATGGGCTTCTCAGCCAACTATATCATGTTCATGTTACTGGGAGTTGCACAGATTACCGAGAAGGTTTTATACCTGAAATTACGTATGCCAACGTAGGATAAGGAGCGCTCCGCCCAATAGGACAATTCCTTCATATATTCCCCATTGAGGGATTTGGATCCATTCATGCTCATGCTCACGTCTTGTACCCCAGTAAGGTACAGGGCGGCTTAGCTGATCGGGCAGAGATCAGATGCCACGTGTTAATGTGGTGGTTACATGTAGATTATACTAATGCTCTCCCACATATAATTTTACTCATGTTATATATATGTGTGTGTGTGTGTATGTGTCTATATATATATATGTATATATGTTCATGTCAGATATTCATGTTCATGACCAGGTTTCAATTTCAGTTTCAGCTCTTATCATGTTATTTCATGTGTCATGTTTATATCATTCAGTTGCTTTACATACTAGTACATTCAATGTGCTGACGTCCCTTTTTTATTGCCCGGGGGCCTGCATTTCACGATGCAGGTACGGATTTATAGGACGACGCATCTGCTCAGTAGGACTTTACACATATCAGCTTGTTGATGAGCCTCATCTTCTTCGGAGTTTAGTCATTATTTATTTTATGTTAGTTATGCATTTAAGGTATGTTGGGGGCCTTGTCCCAACAGTTATGTTTAGCAGTTCAAACTCATGTTAGAGGTTTCATAGACTAAT
Organism: Lycium barbarum; assembly: GCF_019175385.1. Classification (NCBI taxonomy): domain Eukaryota; kingdom Viridiplantae; phylum Streptophyta; class Magnoliopsida; order Solanales; family Solanaceae; genus Lycium; species Lycium barbarum. Next base: position 85,011,784 of record NC_083341.1, read on the forward strand.
TAGTCAGTCATGTTATGTCAGATAATCAGAGTCGTTTAGCCATCTTTGGCTCCGCATTTTGACAATCCGCATTCATGTTTTAAACAAGTATTTTTATTTGATATTTTGAAATCTCATGTTTATTAAGGCTCATCATGTTTTATGTCATATTCTGCTCATGTTATGCCTCATGATGATTCAGCAAGTCATGTGGTTCGCTCGGTCACATGCAGTAAGACACCGAGTGCCGTCTTACGCCAGGCCATGGTTCGGGGCGTGACAGGTGGCTAGTGGGGCTAGTAGATTTAGTTGGTCAGCTTTGTCGACTCTTCCCAGTGGTAGCTAGTATTTTTCAGCTTATTTGGTATTAATAAACATTTTCATTATATTTGGAGAATGCCCCCACATACTTTCATTCATATTCAGTCCTTAGGAGCTCAGGACTTGGTTGGTAGATTTAGATGTTTGGAAGTTGTTATATTAAAATCCTTACTCGGTTTCAGACATTGCAGGCATTGTTGAGTAATGACTATATTAGCTTTAATTGATATACTAAGTGCAATGGTAAATTTCAGTCAGCTAGAATACGGTTCATTTAACATGTAATACAGATCATGTGCCAATCACGTCTCACCTCAATTTTGGGGAGCGACAATTAATTCGGCCATAAGTTGATCGTAACCATTTTCATTGTTGTTGTTCTATTGTATGGTTTAATGAGAGGTAAAAAGTATCACAATTAAACAATTTAGCCACATCTAATGTTTAATCAATTCCGAAAATAATCCAGTAATTATAATCATGGAAAAGAAAAGAAAAATAAAAATAAAAGAACAAATGAAGAACAATGATCTAGTAATACTATGATAAAAGGGTTGATTCAATAGGAAAAATAAATGGACAATATTAATGCTGATCTTATTAGTGTAGGATAGAAGAATAAACAAAACAGAACCTATAGTAATATATCTTGATGTTGTTAATGTTGGAAATATTAAGAAAAATACTTCATCACGAACACGTGTAGGGACTTTTCTTTTTCACGAAAACTTGTAGGAACTTCTTCTAAGCTTGAAGAAAATATTTGATCACGAAAAATTGTAGAGAATTCTTCGTAGCTTGAGGCATGCCAATGGCACTGTCCTTAAGGATATTTCACCAGTATGGGTGTATCCCTCAGGATTCAACAAGCTCTTCTAGTACAAAACTAGAAGCCAGAACCTAACAAAGATTTATCTTATATAAACTCAGCAATACAAAATATATGGAAGGAAGAACTTTTCTTGATGTATCTATTTTCTACATCCTTCAACAGTGAAGCCAAAGAAATTATATTCTCTCTCACAGAGTGAACAACACCACAGGATTTTATAGATCAGAAAACCATATAATGAGAGGTTGGATCCACTAAATGATACAACGGACAAATGCCAATAAAGAGAAAGGATTAAACGGCAATAATGAGAGGAAATAATAGGTTGTTCAAGAGTCAAAAGAAACGTTAGAGACAACGATGAAATTATCTCATTAACTCCCATTTAGGACTAATCAAGGGAATTCAAAATTCATTTCTAATGAAGAAATTAAATGGCTATTGAATAGAAGGATCTGCAATCATGTTGTACCTTTTGAGATACCACAAATTTCTAACAATAGAGGTATTTGCTGGCTGACAGTGACTTGAAACCGGCAAAGAGGGCAAGAGTTGTGAAGGGAAAGCCAGTTGGTAAGACAATATGAATGGAAAACATGCCCACAAGCGACTTGTTTGGCAGCAACACTCGATTCGAAACTTTCCATGCACACTGTACAAACGTTACCAACCACGTCAACTGCAGGCATTTCACGAACAATTTGGGCGAAAGAAACATCCGTCATTGGTTTCATGTGGCTGTTATTGTTACAGACAGAAATTTCAGGCTCTGGTATAGTCAAAGCCATGTCGAGGTCGAAAAGTTCATCCAATGCCATTCTGCTTAACATTTTTCTTTGCGTAATAGTAATGCTTAGCACTAGCTAGTATATTAGTCGTATTTGATAACGCATAGAATAGCTCTTACACCAGTATATATAGTACAGGCAATATTTCCCCCAGCCCCCAAAGCATATCACGTGGTTTCCTGGATACGGTTAGTTGGGTTCGAGGGTGCAACGTATCTTTTTTTTACTTTTTCTTTTTCTCTTTTTGATATGTGCAAAATATATATTATTTCCTCCATATTCAAAAGGACATGATTAAAGATACACGATGCATTGATTATTAAATACTTATCAATCGGTTGGTTAATACTCCCTCCGTCACAATTTACATGAGAGTTTTACTATTTGAAGAGCCAAAAAGTTCTTTCTTTAATTAGGATTTTCTCCAACTCTTTCCAATATTATAAATTATAAATTATTAATTACGCAGATTTATAATACTTTTTATGTAGTTTTCAAATACGTAAATTTTATAATAAAAATACTCGAATAATCTTTAATTAAAATTGAGTCAAAGATTATCTTTTTTTTTTTTTACATGGCAAACAACACCATTTTTTTTCCTTCAATCAACCCACTCCTCGAGGGCTCTTTTTTATTCGTATTCTCCAAAATACATCACAGAGGAGAGCTATCTCCCTACACCTATCTTTGTATGGACAGTCCCCATACTAGGCTTGATAGGATTTCCTTTAAGCTTACAAAAAAATTGGTACAATGTAAGAGTGACTACTCTTCTTCTATACAAAAATATGAGTCAAGGTACGTCAACTGTATATATCCTATACATCTTGTTTTGATAATCCTTTGAATTCTTGACTGGACAAATCCTAAAAGTAGGCATTTGCATTCTATCCATGTTGATCTCCCCTTTAACTGTCTTGGGCAGCTGTTGGAAATTGGTAATCCAAGTTGTTTCTTTGCATTCCAATCCCCAGTTGGATAAGGTGTTTGTTGCTCTATTACCTTCCCTGTAACAGTGCCCCATCTTCCAACTATCCACACTTTCCAGAAGGGATCTAATATTCATGATAGTATCCATGGCCCACGAAGGATCACTGTGATTCAATATCTAGTCTACAAGCATCTTGGAATCACTTTCAATTTCTAACTTCATGAATCCATTCTTCACACACCACTCTATTCCTATTTCCAAAGCTTGTGCCTCAGCTAAGTTGTTAGTCTAGATGCCAAAATTCACTCCAAAAGCAGTTATCAGTGCACCTCTACTATCTCTGATGATTCCACCACCTCCATTGATGCCAGGATTTCCTTTAGAGCATCCATCAGTGTTCAGTTTCACATAGTTTTTAACAGGAAAAGCCCATTTCATAGCTAGAGATTTAAATTGTAGTTTGGCTTGATCCATGACATGTATGAACTGCCTCTAATGTAAAAAAGGATCAATATGCGGGAATTGCTTGTGTATGATCATGATGAGTTGCTGCCAGCTCCTCTGAATTATCCCTTGTACAGACATATCCCTTCCTTCAAATCTAGCTTTGCATCTGTCCTTCCACATCTTCCACATAATTATGCTAGGAAGAATCTGCAATGCCATTTTCTGGATAGGATTCTTCCCTTTGACAAGCCACTATGTAATAACCTGTTATCTTATGTGGTTTGTAATCTGATAGATTCCAAAGCTTTGATTGAAATGCATCCAAACCTTTTTGCTGATCCTGCTCCTCACCAGTAAATGCTCCAGGTTTAATTTTCCCGTTCATGTTCAACACAACAAGAAAGATTGTCTGTTTTGACCCTCGTATTCCGAACCCCCTCATATAAATTGGGACAGAGGAAATACTTCTTTTACAATTGATTTCTACATGATCCGTAGAAATTACAAAAAGAGTAGTATACAAGTCAAATTTTTAAACAATGAATAAATTTTTAAGAAAGTCAAAAATAGTACTTCATTTAAACATCTAGAATTGCATGATTGAAATATTGTATTGGTGCAAAAATAGGATAGGAGTATTTAATTAATTCTAATATTGATTTTTTTTTCAAGTAACGACAAACTACTGCACCTTGTTTGCCAATTGGCGGGTTAGCATGATTTGTAAATATACATCAATATCACCTATGGTTATTGAATTATATGCATTATAAAAGTAAAGTTACTGTAATATGATCTTTTGCCACATTTAAGTAAATGAAATATACCCAGTGCAATAGAAAAGTCACTAAACTCTATAGTAATATATATAAAAAATAAAGTCACAACAATTTTTTTTTCACATTAAAGTAATTGATTTTATCACAATAAAGTGTCTCATTCTTTTATCCTTAACCAGAAATCTCTAGTTAAACTGTGTCACCTTTGTTAGGGAGCCAGTTACACCCCAATGTTAGATTTTCCCACACAGATCCTAATTTGGTCGGACTTCAATATGAATACTGAACATTGGGTGGAAACCAAAAAATACAAAGTGCAGAAAAGAATTCTCATACAATTTAACGATTATAGTAGGTAATTACTCTATCTTTTACCTATTATTGAATGTCTATTTAATCTGATGATATCAAGATGTACTAAGAAAACCGACAAACCGCAATCCGAGTCAAACCGAGAAAAAAAAACTCGACTAGGGGTTTGGTATTGGAAATAAAAATCCGATCATAATTGATTTGATTTGGTTTTAACTAAAAAAAAATCAAACCAAACCAAACCAACCCGACATTACACGTATACAACTTTTTAAATTTTTATATATAAAAACATTTATTTGTAATGTAATTTATAAATATTTTAATTTTTTTTTAATTGTTTTTGTCTTTTCACATATTATTTCCAGCTTGGACTTAAAATTTTGAATGACCCAACAAGTTGTATAGCCCATATGTTAGTAACTCAACTAAAGTCCAAATCAAAAGCAAATCCATACTAATGCTAACAAAAGAGATACAATTCTAACGCTAGGAATAACAATAACGTTGATATTTATTTCTTAGTTTTTCATTGGTTTAGATAGTGTAAAATACATAATTTAATTTAGGTTTTCTTCAATATTTAGTCATAATTAATACTTATTAGTCGTACTTATTTTAGCATGACTTATTAATTTAGATTTTTATCATTTTCATTATGGTTTAGCGATTTCATTATATTTTTTGTTGAATATTTTAGTACAATGTCATCACCCATCTCACATTTTGTATTATTTTTTTAAGAAATACATTAATTATATAGTCGTATCTTACTAGGACTAAAGAAATATTTGAAGCACAAGTTTTATATTTCATATGAAAACTTTACCGGAAACAATTCAAAAAGTCCGAGAAAACCTGAAGTTTAAAACCCCGACTTTTATTGATTTGATTTGATTTGTAAATTTAAAAATCCGACATAATCGATTTGATGTGGTGTTTGAAAAATCTGAACCAACCCGGTTCATGTACACCCCTAATTGCTAATATACAATCTCCATGGACTACTGATAATCAAGTGGCAGCCCGCCAATAATGATTTTTATAAGTAAAGTAGCAAACTGGCAACATGGACACTGTAGTAACGGTCAGATTCAATTAATGTTTGCCCACTGGCTCGCTAACTTTTTCCTCTTTGTCTCAATTTGAACACCGTGGGGTGGGTGGAAAGATAGCCAGTTGAATTACAAATGAGTCAAATAAGGCTCTACCAAGAAAACCTTATACACTACATTAATATAAATTGATTCTTCAATTATTTGATTAAATTTATCCGTTTTCCAGTTTCTGTAATATATAAAAAGAAGCGTTGAATTATTTGAATGTCCTGATAATTTAATCCAATTAACTATATTATCGGTGTTGATTTTATTTTTCTTTTCTTTCTTTGACTAAGCTAACACATGAGAGTTTAGACTTTTGTAACACGGACAGCTTGATCATGTGGTAGCTGGCGCCAACAAAAATGGACATCGCATTTTTATTTTAGATAATCTTTGTTCTTATAAAATATTACGTAGTTGTTGTACTGATAATTCTTTCTATATTGTAGAATAAATGATGGTCTCGGTTTGTGTTGAAAAGTCTTAAGTCAACTTTCATGCAAAATTAAAAAATTTGTTGTTGCCAAGTTGTTCTTTAAAATATAACTTTCACTCAACAAAGTCGCAAGCTTTTGCCTAGCGGGGCTCTTTCATAAATTTGTAGATATCGGAAATATGCCGTTACACATGGCACAAAGGAAGGTAGACACGTGGCAGGAAAGGTTGAACAATAGCATGATTAGTCAAATCCGGAGGGAATGATTTCATACGGACCCGGAGCAAGAGTTACGAACAATTTGTACGGGTCATTTATGAGTATCATGTTGGTGGTTATGCTCTAGGCCATTGTATGGACCTTATTTGTTAGTTATGTTTTTGATTAACAAAAGAAGTTTTATTTATATTTCTTATTATTATATTATTTTCATGTTACACATAATAATATATATCCCTAGTTAATCATTTATAATTTGATAATTTGATTATAATGATATAAGACTAGCATGAACTTAATCGATAATTATGTGCGCGGTATAAATTAAACTCATAGGTATTTGTTAGAGAACAACATAATGGATTGACCCGTTATGGGATCACTACATGGATCAGTTTCATAATTAATTGATTCTCATAATAGTTATGCCAATTAATCGTCACACTTGAGATTATCACAGTATCCTACATAAGGAACATTTTGTCTTGACATTCACAAATATTATCTTTAACCGGATAATCAAAAAGTGTGTGATTGAACATAATGTGAACCATGTGGAGGATAGTGATTATTCAAGATGGAATTTGTCCCTCTCTTTGAGAGAGATATCTTTTGGGCCCCTCGATTAGTAAGACTGAGAAATGCATGGCCGTGCTCAGATGAATTGAAAGAGTTATCAGTATTATTTAACTATCAGTTTACTAAGGGATCGAGAAATTATATTTGAACAATTTAAGTATGACACTATACATGCCTTATGTTCAAATTAGATATTGTGTGACAAAATTACTATGACATATGCTATTTAATTAGGTTATTACGAACTTTAAATTATTATTACTTGGGTTAGTCATAATGTCTTGCTAGAGACCAATTATAATTTTTGAAATTAAAATAGTATTAATTATACTGCCAACGTAATATAAACCTATTGGGTCTCACAACAAGAATGCGATGAAAGGACTGCGGTTATTTTAGTAAATTTGTATTTATATGTTATGAGTATACGTATTTCTGTTATTGCATTATTTAGATAATGTAATCCAAATTTATTTTATGGTTAAAATATAATTCAGATTTACATTTATATTATTGGATAACTATAAATTTAAATAACAGTTATGAAAAGACTGAAATATTTAATCAAGTTAGGACTCCTAATTAGCTAGGATCTTAATTAATTAGATATCCTAATCAGCTAGGACTCTACATGAGCTAGGGTTCGTATTATTAGGATGAATGTATCACTATTAATGGGTAGAGACATCAATATTTCAGCAATACAGAAAAAACCTTTTGCATAGTTATTTTCAAAACAACTATGACCTAAATTCTAGTAGCCGACTTAAGCTCTGCAACCCGAAATTATACCCCAAAACTCGAAGTTGGCACTTCGTGTCTGTTTGTGATCATTCGTATGTGGATACTAGTAGAGGGTGGTCGTTCATTTTCGAGCAGCACCTACAGTTCCTTTTTGGCAGAAAGTATATCGAGGAATCACACATCAAAAGGTAAGTGATCTGACCCTTTTGTCGAATTGATTGAAACACATGGATCTTGTATAGGGATTAAGCAATAAATTTTATATTGCGCTGCTATTCTGTACTGGAGATTGCATGGTTTCCCTTCATATCAAACGTTACACGACCTGTCCAGATTTAGAGCTAGGCGTTACATTTCTACATTTAAGTAGCATTTATTGGTTGTTATTGCTCATTATTAGGCACGATTTACAGCTCAATGCTAGTGATTACCACTTATAAAAGGACCTTAAACTCAATGTAGTATGATCATCTTTTTTCATAGCATAATAGTTTAAATATTCGATTATAAGAAAAATTGTTCTTTCGTTACTCTTTTTATACCAAATTTATAAAAGTTCTTCTAGCCTAAGTGTTCAACTGGAGTGACATTCAGTAAAGAATTTCCTCCGAGCTCATACGGCCCAGTCTTATTTTAAAATTTTCCTACATTGTAATTATCTGATTTCAGTATTTATTTCTTGTTCTTCATTCATATTCATAACAAATCAATTCACGTATCCTTTAAACCACTAACAAATTTAACTGTACCTTCTTTGGGTACACAGTTTTGCGCCCACCATGGAGCTAAAGATAATAGTGGTATTGTTTTGTTGCTCTTACTATCTTACTAATCACTTATAATCCGTGAAACCAGGTAATACAAGATTGTGGAAAACTTTTATATCCCGCACTTTGTGCATTCGGATGTTTTAAGGTAATCGCGACGAGTTAAGGGCACGGCTACATTTTGATCTTGTTTAATACATAAGTTGTTTATGGATATTAATTATGACTATTATTAGTATGGAAATATTAAGAAAGGTTAAGGGCAAAAAGAGAAATTCGTAAAATGGGCCGTGGTAATATTGTGGAAGACTAGGGGCAAAACGGGAATTTCATAAGTATTCAAGAAAATTCTTGAATGGACCAAAGTTTATATAACAAAACAAATGGTCATATTTATTTATTTATTTTAAGAAATTTCTAGAGAGGGCATGTGCCCCTCACATGCTTATGAGAATTATAAATATATAGGAATAAATGGAAGAAAAACCTAGATAATTTTCATCTTTCCCCTTAGAAAATTCAAGAACCTTGGAGAGGAAAAGAAGAGGCCATTTCGGCCAAGATGAGCAAAAATTAGAGCCCTCAAATCTTGATCAAAAAAATTATTTCTTCTAGCTATTCAACCAATTAAAGGTCCCTCTTTAACATGGTATAATTGTTGGAGCAAGAAAACCGCTCTTTGTCGCAAAATCGCAACCTTAGCCAAGTCAGAAGTTGAAGGAAAAAGGTAAGAATTCATCTACTTTTACATGTTATGGAAGGTTTGTTTATGTTGTAGTATGTAGAAATAGATAAAATTCATGAAAATATGAAGGTTTTGTATGGTGTGGCCGTGTGTGTGCATGTGTTGAGAAGGCAAGATTAGTTAATTTCTATGTAGCATTCTAATTGTGGTTGTGGTGGACTCTATATTGGGAATGAAAGTTTGATGAATTTAGTTGAAGTTGTGGGTGATGGAAGGTAGCCGTGTATGTGTATATATGGTGTGAGAAGTATGAACTAAGTTCTATGAAATAAATTTAGTTGTTGTTGATATATATATTCTATGATGCAAATAAGAATATGATGATTCTAGTGAGGTTGAAATTGTTGGAAAGTTGTTGTAGAAGTTAATGTGAATTGAATGTAGACTTCTTGCATTGATGGAAGATAATGTTGTTATTTTGTGGATTGTTGATGTTGTTGGTATTGTTGTTGGTGTTGTTGTTGATGTTTTAGCTGAGTTAAATTCTCGGGGATGTCGAATTTATGGGGGAGGTGCTGCCCAAATTTTTGTAGGCAAGTGCTGATTTAAGATTGAATTCTTAAAGGCTTATAATCAATGTTTGGTATTTATGACCAATTGTAGATTTTGGGGCATTCGGGGCTTGAAATTGGAGAAGCGTAAGAAGCGGAAAAGGTATGTAAAGCCTAACCTTTCTTTCTTTTGGCATGTCCTAGACATAATAGGTTATGATATAAGCCTCGGGGGAAACTCTATTCCTAGAAATCTGAGCCTAATTTTGATCCTTATTCATTCAATGTAATTGAATTAGGTACCTTATATTTTGATAGAAAAATAGTTTAAACATCTGTAACTTTCACAAACGGAACCGGATTGCCCTGAAACTTTAATGGATGACTTCACAAGGCCTAATGCATGTAATTTATGTACGCCACCTCGACTTGGCCCTACGTGGGCCCACAAGTCCCGAGACCTTTTGTATTGCTCCATTTGACTTATTTCTGTACGATAATTAAGGGAAACTTTTGGTTAACGCCCCTAGCTTCTGTAAACGGTCTCGAATTGTCTGAAGATGGTCGTAGAGGTTTTATAATGAATGAATTCCATAACGATACTTGAAAGGCATTTATTTTCTCACTACTTTGCATGTGCATACGGTAGTTAACCTTGTTTTTTATGCCAACTCGGATTTACTTGAAACGTGTTTGTGGTTTATTAATGATTTCAAGAAAGTATGTTTTGTATTAAAGGAAATATAAAGCCAATTTCCAAAACCACTCCGACGGGGGTGTGAGATTTTATTATTTGGAATTTCCAAAACCACTCCGACGGGGGTGTGAGATTTTATTATTTGGACTTTCCAAAACCACTCCGACGGGGGTGTGAGATTTTAATATTTGGACTTCCCAAACCACTCCGACGGGGGTGCGAGATTTTATTATTTAGACTTTTCAAAACCACTCCGAAGGGGGTGCGAGATTTTCGAGTCTAAACTATTGGATGATTTCACGATGTGGCTAAGTGAGCTATATGATATATGGCCTCAACTTGTGCCTAAGTGAGCTATGGCCTCAGCTTACGCCTGAGTGCGCTATGACCTCAGCTTATGTCTGAGTGTGCTATATAACACATGGCCTTGGTTTGTGTTATGGATCGTCCAAAGATTTTCATGCATTTGCATACTTGCATTCATGCACGACACCATGATTATTATTATGCCGGAAGCGGCATGTCCAAAGGGGCCATGGTTATTATTATGCCGGAAGCAGCATGCCCAAAGGGGCCATGATTATTATTATGCCGGAAGCGGCATGCCCAAAGGGGCCATGATTATTATTATGCCGGAAGCGGCATGCCCGAAGGGGCCATGATTATTATTATGCCAAAAGCGGCATGCCCGAAGGGGCCATGATTATTATTATGCCGGAAGCGGCATGCCCGAAGGGGCCAACATTACTATTACGCCGGAAGCGGCCGTCCGATGGGACTATTGTGATACAAAATTTAGACTGTGTATTTTAGAATTTGTGTATGCTGTATCTATGCACTACGCTGGGAAAGGCCGTCCGAAGGGACTGTTGGGTTAGTATGTCGGAAGCGATACGTGCGTTAGATTGCGTCATTTGCTTAAAGAATGTGTGCTCGCTTGCATTATTTAGTTAAGGATCATTTTGAGACCTCGTGTATACATTTATGCTTCTTTCAGCGAAGGCTGCAGGTATTAAATTTGATTGTGATTTCTCTTCTCCTAAATTAAGTTATGGTTATAATTTGTTTCCGCTTTACATATTCAGTACATATTCCGTACTGACCCCCTTTCTTCGGGGGCTGCGTTTCATGCCACGCAGGTACACCCAGGTGAGTAGAAGGCATTGCTAGAAGATGTTCCAGTGGGATTGGCGAGCTCCACTTCCTTCCGGTGTGTTGCCGAGTCTGAGTATTCATGATTATGGTATTTCGTCTATATTAGAGACTTTGCAGACAGCGTCCTGTGGATAGGGTGTCGAGGAGTGTAAATCATGTATATATGTTAAAAGAGAATGCATTTTCATATAATTTTAGTTAGTAAGAAGTACATAATTGATTGAAAGTTTTCATGATCTGTATATAAACAGTGATCTTTATTTTGAAAAGTTTCATGTTTTTTTTTTAAAGTTTTTGAAATGACAGGTTTTGGTAAAGCGAACGTTTAAGGGTTCGCTCGACTCTGAAGAGAGTCGGGTGCCCATCATGCCTAACCAAGGTTAGGGTGTGACAAAGTGGTATCAGAGCAGGTCGTCCTAGTGGTATCAGAGCAGGTCGTCTGCAAAGTCGTGTCTAGTAGAGTCTTGTTTATCGGTGTGTTGTGCACAACATCTATAAACAGGAGGCTACGAGACATTAATAGGGTGTCATTCCTTGTTTCATATCTAAGATCGTGCGATAGAGCCCAGTCGTAGGAAATGAAGTCCCTGGTACTAACTTTTGATTTCAGCTAAAGGGCAACGTCTACAGAAGAAAGCGACCAATGGTATGAGCAGTTACACAGTAAAGTGGTAAGTAATGGTGCGGGAGAGGCACGTTGGATGAGGTAAGGATATTGACGTACGATTGAGATGTAAAGTTGGGGATGAAAGCGAAAGTGAATATTGAAGATTGAAAGGGGTAAAATAGTAATTGTAATGAGAAAGGCGTGTTACGAGAATGTCTCGGAATCTGTGAGACTTTGACTTGCTCCAGATTATGTAATAAAGGTCATACAAGGAAGTGGACACGATTATATCAACGTTAAGGCACCGGATTCCATCAAAGTTTCGAGGTTAAGCGTGCTAAGATGGGAGCAATTTTGGGATGGGTGACCCCCTGGGAAGTATACCAAAATTCCATAAATGTGGATATAAGAGGCAAATATAGGAAGGACATGTGGGAGTGCGAAGGAAAAGAATAATGAGTTGGTACAGTTGATTAAAAAAACCCATGACACGGAATGAGGATTTATGTGAAGACCCAGGAGTTCGATCATAAAGGAAATAGGGTAAAAGACAAGGAATGAGCACGAGAAAAGGACAGCCACAAGAGGGACCCTCCCGAAGCGTAAAAACACCCCCATAAGATCAATTGAACATTCGAGGACGAATGTTCTAAAGGGGGGGAGGATGTTATATCCCGCACTTTGTGCATTCGGATGTTTTAAGGTAATTGCGACGAGTTAAGGGCACGGATACATTTTGATCTTGTTTAATACATAAGTTGTTTATGGATATTAATTATGACTATTATTAGTATGGAAATATTAAGAAAGGTTAAGGGCAAAAAGAGAAATTCGTAAAATGGGCCGTGGTAATATTGTGGAAGACTAGGGGCAAAACGGGAATTTCATAAGTATTCAAGAAAATTCTTGAATGGACCAAAGTTTATATAACAAAACAAATGGTCATATTTATTTATTTATTTTAAGAAATTTCTAGAGAGGGCATGTGCCCCTCACATGCTTATGAGAATTATAAATATATAGGAATAAATGGAAGAAAAACCTAGATAATTTTCATCTTTCCCCTTAGAAAATTCATGAACCTTGGAGAGGAAAAGAAGAGGCCATTTCGGCCAAGATGAGCAAAAATTAGAGCCCTCAAATCTTGATCAAAAAAATTATTTCTTCTAGCTATTCAACCAATTAAAGGGCCCTCTTTAACATGGTATAATTGTTGGAGCAAGAAAACCGCTCTTTGTCGCAAAATCGCAACCTTAGCCAAGTGAGAAGTTGAAGGAAAAAGGTAAGAATTCATCTACTTTTACATGTTATGGAAGGTTTGTTTATGTTGTAGTATGTAGAAATGGATAAAATTCATGAAAATATGAAGGTTTTGTATGGTGTGGCCATGTGTGTGCATGTGTTGAGAAGGCAAGATTAGTTAATTTCTATGTAGCATTCTAATTGTGGTTGTGGTGGACTCTATATTGGGAATGAAAGTTTGATGAATTTAGTTGAAGTTGTGGGTGATGGAAGGTAGCCGTGTATGTGTATATATGGTGTGAGAAGTATGAACTAAGTTCTATGAAATAAATTTAGTTGTTGTTGATATATATATTCTATGATGCAAATAAGAATATGATGATTCTAGTGAGGTTGAAATTGTTGGAAAGTTGTTGTAGAAGTTAATGTGAATTGAATGTAGACTTCTTGCATTGATGGAAGATAATGTTGTTATTTTGTGGATTGTTGATGTTGTTGGTATTGTTGTTGGTGTTGTTGTTGATGTTTTAGCTGAGTTAAATTCTCGGGGATGTCGAATTTATAGGGGAGGTGCTGCCCAAATTTTTGTAGGCAAGTGCTGATTTAAGATTGAATTCTTAAAGGCTTATAATCAATGTTTGGTATTTATGATCAATTGCAGATTTTGGGGCATTCGGGGCTTGAAATTGGAGAAGCGTAAGAAGCGGAAAAGGTATGTAAAGCCTAACCTTTCTTTCTTTTGGCATGTCCTAGACATAATAGGTTATGATACAAGCCTCGGCGGAAACTCTATTCCTAGAAATCTGAGCCTAATTTTGATCCTTATTCAATGTAATTGAATTAGGTACCTTATATTTTGATAGAAAAATAGTTTAAACATCCGTAACTTTCACAAACGGAACCGGATTGCCCTGAAACTTTCATGGATGACTTCATAAGGCCTAATGCATGTAATTTATGTAGGCCACCTCGACTTGGCCCTACGTGGGCCCACAAGTCCCGAGACCTTTTGTATTGCTCCATTTGACTTATTTCTGTACGATAATTAAGGGAAACTTTTGGTTAACGCCCCTAGCTTCTGTAGACGGTCTCGAATTGTCTGAAGATGGTCGTAGAGGTTTTATAATGAATGATGTCCATAACGATACTTGAAAGGCATTTAGTTTCTCACTACTTTGCATGTGCATTCGGTTGTTAACCTTTTTGTTTATGCCAACTCAGATTTACTTGAAACGTGTTTGTGGTTGATTAATGATTTCAAGAAAGTTTGTTTTGTATTAAAGGAAATATAAAGCCAATTTCCAAAACCACTCCGACGGGGGTGTGAGATTTTATTATTTGGAATTTCCAAAACCACACCGACGGGGGTGTGAGATTTTATTATATGGACTTTCCAAAACCACTCCGACGGGGGTGTGAGATTTTAATATTTGGACTTCCTAAACCACTCCAACGGGGGTGCGAGATTTTATTATTTAGACTTTCCAAAACCACTCCGAAGGGGATGCGAGATTTTCGAGTCTAAACTATTGGATGATTTCACGACGTGGCTAAGTGAGCTATATGATATATGGCCTCAGCTCGTGCCTGAGTGAGCTATGGCCTCAGCTTACGCCTGAGTGCGCTATGGCCTCAGCTTATGTCTGAGTGTGCTATATAACACATGGCCTTGGTTTATGTTATGGATCGTCCAAATATTTTCATGCATTTGCATACTTGCATACATGCACGACACCATGATTATTATTATGCCGGAAGCGGCATGCCCAAAGGGGTCATGATTATTATTATGCCGGAAGCGGCATGCCCAAAGGGGCCATGATTATTATTATGCCGGAAGCGGCATGCCCAAAGGGGCCATGATTATTATTATGCCGAAAGCGGCATGCCAGAAGGGGCCATGATTATTATTATGCCGGAAGCGGCATGCCCGAAGGGGCCATGATTATTATTATGCCGGAAGCGGCATGCCCGAAGGGGCCAACATTACTATTACGCCGGAAGCGGCCGTCCGATGGGACTATTGTGATACTATATTTAGACTGTGTATTTTAGAATTTGTGTATGCTGTATCTATGCACTACGCCGGGAAAGGCCGTCCGAAGGGACTGTTGGGTTAGTATGTCGGAAGCGATACGTGCGTTAGATTGCGTCATTTGCTTAAAGAATGTGTGCTCGCTTGCATTATTTAGTTAAGGATCGTTTTGAGACCTCGTGTATACATTTATGCTTCTTTCAGCGAAGGCTGCAGGTATTAAATTTGATTGTGATTTCTCTTCTCCTAAATTAAGTTATGGTTATAATTTGTTACCGCTTTACATATTCAGTACATATTCCGTACTGACCCCCTTTCTTCGGGGGCTGCGTTTCATGCCACGCAGGTACACCCAGGTGAGTAGAAGGCATTGCTAGAAGATGTTCCAGTGGGATTGGCGAGCTCCACTTCCTTCCGGAGTGTTGCCGAGTCTGAGTATTCATGATTATGGTATTTCGTCTATATTAGAGACTTTGCAGACAGCGTCCTGTGGATAGGGTGTCGAGGAGTGTAAATCATGTATATATGTTAAAAGAGAATGCATTTTCATATAATTTTAGTTAGTAAGAAGTACATCATTGATTGAAAGTTTTCATGATCTGTATATAAACAGTGATCTTTATTTTGAAAAGTTTCATGTTTTTTTTTTTAGTTTTTGAAATGACAGGTTTTGGTAAAGCGAACGTTTAAGGGTTCGCTCGACTCTGAAGAGAGTCGGGTGCCCATCATGCCCTACCAAGGTTAGGGTGTGACAAAAACAATAGAAATCAAGTTGACGGTGTGTTGAGCAATGCAAATGCACCGGAGACAGATGTGGTAACAAGAGAAGTCATGGTAAGAAATAATGAGTCCATGATTTCCCCTCTGTGGGTGATCAAGATAAGAAAGTCTAGATACTAATTGGAATCGACTAGATACCAATTTGAATAAAATAGCACGAAAGAATGAAAGAAAGTGAAGTTTCCTAAATGTCCTAGAGCCTCTCATAGATAGGAGTGGAGCTCATCGTACCGATCCACGAGACTCAACTAGACACGCTCTTGCATCATAGATCAGGTCACCTAGGGCTCTGATATCAATTTGTCACGACCCAATTTCACTAAGTCGTGTAAGCACCTACCTTTCCCTCCTTGGTAGGCGAACCCTTAACTCAACATTCACAAATAATAGTAAAAAAAAAAGCGGAAGAAGTAAAATAGCGAAAGTCTCACAAATATAATATAAATACGAAAATGCGGAAGTAAATGAAATCTTCCCTAGTATCTAGTCTGGTCATACAAGAGCATCTAACTAAAATCTATAAGTCTAGAAGCAGTAATAATACAACAATAGTCTCCAATATGTCTCAGAATAGTAAAGTAAGACAAAATAAAAGAAGATTCTTTCGGTAGCGAAGCTTCCACGTGCTCACCCCAACAAACTCGAATCAGCAGCCTCGAACTCCCAACCACGATGGGTAAACATCGATCCCAGCTGATACTCTGCGTTCATAAAAGAATGCAGCAAGTGTAGGTTAGTACAAACAACACGTACTGGTAGGTATCATCGGCCGACTAAGATTAGCTAACATATAGCAAGACAATAAAGTAAGATAAATAGGTAAATCAACAAAGTATAAGTCAACGCGAGCCAGTGACCAAGTAGAAGTCATCACCTATGTTATAGCATCTAACCCAACTGTGCCCAGTCTCAGTATAGTCAATTCAAACCAGTACATCACAATAGCATCATAACAAGTCATCACCTATGTTATAGCGTCTAAGCCCAACTGTTCGAAGTCTCAGTATAATCAATCCCAACCAGTATATCTCAATGGTATCACAACAAGTCATTGCCTATGTTGTAGCATCTAAGCCCAACTATCCCAAGTCTTAGTATAATTAATACCAAATCCGTGTATCACAAGGTATCACAGGAATATTATAGGAAAATCACAGGAAGACAAATGATCCAATGCAATGCAGTAATGTATGATGTGTGAATGCGATGCATATGAGTGTACACATGTACTACAATGATGGAAAATCACATCTCGGCAGCACAACCCATGGGGAACCCGTGAAGTCCATGTAGCCTCACGATTCTACAACAACCTCGGTAATCGCTACATGCACTCATCCTCGATTTCGGGATAACCATCAGACATCGATCCTCACGTTACTCTCATCCAAGTGAGCCCAGCTCATAACAATGTTTCCTTGTATATCATCAATGTGTTAATAATATATCATGAAGGATGAGAATAATGTATGAGTGTAATATCAATAATCAAATCAATCTCAAGCAGTACCACACATGGGTACACTAACAATATCAATGAAAAGGCTATACAACAAGCCACAATAGAATCACAACTCTCCACAGTACCTCACAGGGGACATAAGTAATATCCATGATAAGGCTACTCAATAAGCCACAATAGAATCACAAATCTCAACAGTACCTCTCGGGGCACACAAGTAATATCAATGATAAGGCTACATAATATGCCACAATGGAATCACTATTCTTATCTCAATATCAATCAAGTAAAGTACCGCAATATCATTGCCTTGATAAATCTCTAATCACCAATATGTGATGTATCAACGTGGAGACGAGCCAATAAGTAAATAGAACAAGATAAGTCAACAACGCAACGAGGTGGCTAGCCCCCAAATCACACAAGGCCCAACCTAAGACAATATCCAACCCAACTTCACACCCGAAGATTTACATGCATTCTCCAACAATATCATCTAAATATATGCTTCGCTAATCGAAGTCTCAATATAGGGTAAACCATAACCTACCTGGAAGGCCGAACAATAAAGTCTCTAATAATCAAACCTTGGTCTTCCGTTTCCTTTGAGCCTCGAGATAATGAAAATCTAAACATATCTGAATCATGTAATTAGAATCAAGAAGAACATCATTCAAACCCTATTTCTATTCAAGACCTAAATTCCCAACCTATGAAATAGGGTTTATGAACTAGAAAGGTGAAATCGAGAATCTAAAGATCTCAACATAAAATTAAAGCTCAAGGTGATCAATACCCATCAACTACAAGCTAGAAGAACCAACAAATTACTTAAATTTGGATTCTAGGTATAAACCCACAAATTTGGGTATCAACCCTAACTCTTAATTCAATAATTAGACCTTAATCAAGTAGTAAACATGTTACTATAGCTTATATTCATCAAATCCATGCTAAATAAAGCTAACCCAACCACAAATTTTAGATTTATAGCTAAGAAATCAGTTAGGAAGAAGCCCATGAAAACCCACTATTAATACTCTATTTACTGATGCATTTAGCATGAACCATGAATTTCTATGGTGATTTAATGATCAAGGACTGAAGTATAAGGTTGGGGAAACTCACCACAAAGTTAAGCCTCTTCAAGAACCCCAAAACCCTCTCCAATAGCCTTTAGATGAAATGGGGAAATGTTTAGAGACTTGGGGGCTTTTATCACTTCAACCACTCAGTTACTGCCTGACATGCGCTTCGGCGCTCCGGGTACCGCTTTGGCGGTCCTTGCAAATGGTCTAGACCGCTTTTGCGATCGGTCCACCGCTTCTACGGTACTGGTGCCACGGAAGTGGACACCAGTAAACCAGAAACCAGTCCAAGTTTCATGAACTTCACCCGAAGTCCCGACTAACATTCGATATCATCTGCTCACAAATCAAATATGCAACTATACATAAAAATGCGCTACGAACGCACTAGTGGCCTCGGAATTTACATCGGGGGTCTCGTTGACTTAGTCAACCCCCAATGCCTCAAAACTAGCCTTTCAACCTAAGTCCCATAATGCACCCGAGTGCATTGAGAATCGAACCAAACACGTACACAATTTCTAACAGACCAGCCGGACCTCTCGAAATTGACAAATTCTCGAAAAAGATCCATTTACCCAAAAGTTAACTTTAGTCAACCATTTTTCGCTTTTAAGCTAAATTTCCCCAAAACTTACCCAAATCAACTCCAATGACATCGGGAAGCATGCCAACGGTCCCCGTGGGTCAAATATGAGCTAATAAAGTTTGAAAAAGGATCAAAATGGTCGGAAACGCAATAACAACCAAACGGGTCGTTACATCTGTCCTAACCTTGAAGTTAGCAAATACTTTGGTCAGAAGAAAACCATATGGGAGCCCATGTTGACCCCCCTTGGTGCTATCTCCACCTTGATGATATGCTCAATCATAATAATAGGAAGGTTGATAGGTTGGTAGTTAGTCAGTGCCTCTATGATAACCAGGTCGTTGATTAAAGCCTTGGTGCGTCCCTCTTTTCTTGGAAGCAAGACTTTGTTCACCATTTCAAACATGAGCTGACATTCCTTTCAGCTTTTTTTCCCCAAAATTCTAGCCTTTGAACCGACATCCTTTACTCTATTCTTGACTATCATAACCTTGAAGTCAATTGAAGCCTCTGCCGTTCTATTTATAGTTCTCAACCCTTAAGTAGGAACTTACAGAATTTCTCCCAATTCTTTTCGTCCAACATAAATTTATTCCCACTAACTGATGCAATGAGAGTGCTGAGATTATCGGAGTAGCAGAGATTTGCATAGAATTCAAAAAACTATTCCTCATACACACTCGGTATAGGTGGAGCGAAAAGATGACTCCATCCCTGAAATTCAACAGTTTAAATAAGTTCTTTCATTCCAGATTTTCCTGCAACTTCAGGGTCAAACACCCTTCCCAGCAACACCTTTTGTTTCCGCAGAGTTTCTCTTCTCTCAATTTCACTTTGAGTAATAATTTAGGTCACCCTTTGCTCGTTTAAGGAACCGGATTCCTTAATCATCTCACTATTTCTCTTCTTTGAAGGATTTGATTCATTTGTCGACCTGTCATACTTAGCTAGTGTGACCCTTGACTTACTGTTCCTTATCATTTCCTTCTTCTTAGCAATTTCCTTCGCAAGTGAGACATCTTCCGCTTTTGCTTCTTTCTCTTTATGACCTTTAGAAACTTTAGTCTCCACATCCACTAACTCAATTTCATCAATCAATCTACTCTTTCTCTGAGAACACCTAGTTTCTACCTGTCACGACCCGTCTAGAGAGCCGCGCCGAGCGCCCGGTGCTAGCCCACCCCGGGCACCCCTTGGCTTACACTTCACTTACATTTAGGTGGGCCACATAATTAAACATACATTTCTAATCACCACTCATGCTAGTCCCATTGGACGACAATGTTTTCATATCATGGTTGGCATCTATACCACGTTAATGTACATGAGCCGTCAAGGCTAGCAAAATAATATACAAAATATAGGCCAACAAGGCCAGACACATCTAACCATATTCACATGTCTACGAGCATCTAAGAAGAGTATAACATATCACATAAGCGGGACAGGACCCCGCTATGCCCATAGCTATGTACACTAAGGAATAAGTACCCAAAAGTTATAGGTCCGAATGAAGTGGAGCCCTGCTATGTACTCTCTGAGAATGTAGCTATGGATCAAGCCTGTCTCTCTGTGCACCTGCGGGCATGACGTAGCGTCCACAAACAAAAGGACGTCAGTACGAAGAATGTACTGAGTATGTTGTTACACCCCGTAAGATTCCGTGCTATTTTAATTAAGACAAGAAATAATGAGTTAAGAAAGTTCAAGGAAAGTTAATCGAGTTAGTAAGAATATCGTTATATATATATGGTTGCCTTAAGTATCCCGAGGTGACATGGTAACCTAAAGGATTTGAAATCGCGTTATGAGTATGTATATGAGGTAATGTGAGTTCTCTAGTTATGTTTAAGGTTATTGTGATTCTCCGAACCCTTCGAGACGCGTATATGGATTGTTATTGATGTATATGAGTGTGTATATGTATGTATAAGAGGTTACATGAAGTTGGAAGAGGATTAGAAGTTAAACGAAATGAATCGGAACAACTTCAGTAAAAAATCTCGGACCCGGTTTTAGCCTATATTGTAGGAGGCATATCTCCTAGTATATGAGGAGTTTTAAGGTGTTTCAAAAGCCTAAAATGAAGTTCATCGAGTCTATTTTGCAACGCAATAAACCGCTCGACAAAATAATATCGGGATGAGGAGATATAGACGATGAAAGTTGGGATGAGTGGGGATTAAGACTTAAATATTCACAAATTTTTCACTAGTGGCCGTGTGGGCCCCACAAACACATGACAAAATCAGATTTTTTTTGCCCATTCTTAGTTAGGGGAACGTGTAAGACTATATTGGGCAGCAAAATGGTCTCCTTGTTGACCAAAAGTTCAGCCACATCTCATTTCCCAACTACACAAAGTGGAATAGGAGAGAGAAGCTCCATTTCACAAACATAGAAACTTGGAAGATAGAGAGAGAGCCACGGCCAGCCATGGCTGTTCCACCACCATACCATGGCCAGCCTTCTATTTTTATCTTACCAATAAGTCCCTAAAGTGTTCTACACATTCACTATTAAGTTTCAAGTGAAGGAGAAACCATAAATATGCCATGCAAGCTCTTATAAGCTCACGACCAGATTTGAACTCTCCATTTTGATTCACAAAAAAATATTTTCCAAGGTGTTTCAACCCTTAGGGAGGTGCATAGCAACGTGGAGTAGCCATTGGAGCAACAAGAACAAGTATTAGTTCAAGTCATCAAATTCTAGCCAAGTTGAGAAGTTAGATTGTTAAGGTAAGAATTGATAATCTTTTTACACGTTTTTAGTAAGGATTTGGACGTGTTGTAAATGTTCAAATGTAAATTGAATCCATGCAATTAGGTGTGTTGATGTTTGAGCGATATAGTAGCCATGGAATTATAGGTGTTGATGATGAAGTATGGTTGTAACTTGGTGAACATGAATTGCATGCATGAGATTTCAAATGTTAGTGTTGGAATGTTGTTGAGCCGTAGGGACTGTTTTAGGACGAATTTGGATGTGTTGTGAATATGTAAATGTACATTGAATGTATGAAATTATGAATGTTGGTGTTGAAATATTGTTATAGCCGTAGGGGCTGTTTTGGGGGTGATTTGGGTATGTTGTGCATGTGTAAATGTGAATTACATGTGTGAAATTGTGTGTTGATGTTGAGACATTGTGGAACCCGTAGGGGGACTGTTTGGTGTGGAATAATGGACTGATTTTATTTAATAATTATGGTTGTTGCTATCATAGATTGCATGGTAAAAAGAATGAAAAGAATTGGAAGGTTAAAGGTGAAGTTGTGTTGATATGAACTTGTTATTTTGTGGAATTGTGGCCGTGTAGTGGACTGTTTTGTGTGGAAGATAGTGAACTGATTTTACTTGGTATTTTGATGGTTGTTGTCATGAATTTTATGATGGAAATGAAGGTATTTAATGGTTAGAGTTGGAACTAAAATTGTTTGTGGGTTGTTGTAAAGATTATAGTGATGACAATGTAGCTTATTTGCGTACGAATTAAAGATGTAAATGTCGTGTGACTGCTGGTCGTATTTCACTGAAATTATATGAAAAGAAGATAAGAAATAATGTGTCACGACTCGACTAGGGGCAGTGACGAGTACCCGATACTTGTACCGAGCACCCCTTATCTATCATATTACCTTTACCTCATGGCAAGCCGTGTAAACAGAGCCATATTTGTTTTCCTTTCTGAACATTAACATTAGCAGCGTCACCATAAACATAAGTAGTAAGCTTTCCGCTATCGCGTTATACCGGGACGCGAACAATTCAAAATACAACACATCTAACTATACATAGATGACTGTGCATATCTGTCTACGAGCCTCTAGACATAGTACACTTATACATGGAAAGGGCCGAGTACTGTCGTGCCCGAATGTACATACACAAAATAGTACCGCTGGAGTGAGGCTCCGAAACAACTGGAGCGCTGTCAAGTGTGGCTGGTAGAACTTCTAAGGATCACGTCCACCTGTCTGCTGACCTGCGCGGCATGAAACGCAGCGTCCACAAGAAGGGACGTCAGTACGAATAGTGTACCGAGTATGTAAGGCATAAAAGATAATATAAACAGTAACATAGAGTACGATTAACAGTATCATGGAGTCATAGGACATATAACGGGGCAGGAAAGTAACCTGTACGTGGGAAGGCCTCTGTTTCAGGCCGGCTATCATGTAGGCTTGTCCTTTTCTCTTTGAGACATTTCTTTCTCGTAGACACAGAAAATAGGATTTATATCGTGTCATATTTTATCATATTATGTGCTGCTCTATCATAGCGTGTCGTATCACGTCATGTCGTAGAATCTCATATCATAGTATATCCTGGCATAGCGTATCATGTCATAGCATTGCCCCTTTTTTTCAGAACATGGTGTCCCTTATTCTCGTATACAGAAAACAGTACAATTTAGTAAACGGTATCTTTTACTCACATTTACAGATGCCGAATACATCGGCTCTCTCAACCCCCCCTCCCCAACGGTGTCCCAACACATCATATCATATATATCATACATCATATATATACAGACGCCGCGTACGGCTCTTCCATATCCCGCATCCGGGCATCCCGCATCCAGGATGAAATCCAGCTGAATCAGGTGGTGATATAGCAGTGGCCCTTCCCCTTTCCCCATATACATATCCGTGTACATTTACTTCTCTATTATACATATACATGTCTTATATACAAATACTTGTCCTATATACATATACATGTCCATACACATATCCCTGTATCATATAACCAGCATGCACGGGAGTCCAAAGAAAGTTACGTCTAACGGAGTGACATAAAGTCGGTAACCTCCGATTACATTATAGAATACTCGTGATCGCTTTGTCTCACCTTGAAGGAACGAGTATTTTAAGGTGAGACTATCAACAGAGAATAATATTAAAGTAAACGTAGAATGAAATCGTGGGCATCATAGATGACAGTTCATAGACTTTGAAATCTTTAGAAAATAAAGTCATAGCTAGGAAATATAAATAGGATTCAAAAATTAGTTTATCATTTTCATGTTTACATAAGATACTTAGCTTAGTCATCTTAGTCATAGAGTCGTTCCGGTAGTACGTATCATAGGCATATCCTCTTATCTAACATCATTGTTATCATTATCGTCATGGAAGTGCTCTCATTAGAGGAGTCATAGTACGTATCATTTGGTAACGAAATCGGGATCAAAGGTTCCCTTTGGATTCACTTCAAGTAAGTCAAGCAAGACTGTAAGGAAAATCTGAGAGTAGCGGGCCCACCTCGGGCCGGATGGGGTGGCGTATATGATTTACATATGTTACGTGTCATGTCATTACTTGTGAGGGTTCTAGGGTAATCGGGTCCCACTTATGCAAGTTCTAAGGGTTTAAGAGGTCTTTCCATCATTTGCACACTTTCTAGTTCAATTCTATTGAACAAAAAGTGGAAAACTTTAGGTGCGGATTCCGGGGACTAGGGTTGTCCCCGAGGCTCGTACCCGACTTATTACATCTAAGACATGCCATAGAAAGAAGGGTGAAGCCTTACATACCTCTTTCCGCTCCTTTTGCTACTCCAAATTCACGTTGCAATCTCGTCAAAATCTGCAATTTGGTCATGTTTACCAAAACTCTTATTAGGATACTTAGAGTTAGAATCTTAAGGAAACACTTGGCTACCGAAATTTCGGCAGCACTTCCTCTGTAAATATACCATCCTCAACATTCAACATAGCCAAATTCTCATCAATCACAACCCGGGAATTCAAACCCGGCCAAACTATTAATATAATTCAACAGCTACACTAGCGATTCACATATTCCATTCAAGACACATGATCTCAATTTACCACTTTCTTCAAAACCTTCCAACTTCAATGTACACAATAGCGACCTTATAGTATACGTTCCAACAACATCATACTAATATCATTACACGCTATCCATGCAAGAACATCATTTTTCAATTCACACAATCTTCCAATTACCAAAACTTCATCAAACTTATCAAGTCTTTAGTTGCGATATAAAATCTACGACACAACAACTAAAACATTAATTACAACTCGCTCATTATTCTTTCACAACTCACCAATATACACGACTATACATCATGTATACACGACCACATACACACTACACACCCACGGCTTCATCATGCACACACAACTACATTCTTTCCAAAATCATTCAACTTTCACTTTCCACATAACATTCTCAACAATAATAACCAAATACTAGATGAAATAATTGAAACATGATTCTTACACCAACATATACATGCACGTCCACATGCTATTTTCTTGTTCTTCATGAATTTCATTCACTTTTGCACACTACAACATGCATAAATATTCATAACATCTAAAGGAGATGAATTCTCACCTTCTTCTTTGATCCTCCAACTTAGCCAAAGTTGTAACTTCAAGAACTTGTATTTTCTTGTTCCAATGACTACTCCACCTTGTTTGGGACCCTTTAATTAGTGGAAAATGATTTTTGAAGAAATTTTTATCAATGTTTCTTGGCAATTTTTCTCTTGGCCGAAAGGCCTTGGGGTTTTTCTCCTTCTTTTCTCTCTTTTGCTTTCTTGAAAGTTCTAGAGATTTTTGGTGATAAAGATGACTTAGTCATCTTTTTTATTCACCAATTTTATTCAATATGGGCCTAGCTCATGTACATGGCCGGTTGGGCCTCTCCTTTTTGCTTAACATTTCAAGCCCAATTGTATTGGCTAGTTCTTGCAATTCATGGAAGGTATTCTTCCAATTTCCAAATTTACCCTTCGTCTTTCTCCATATTTCCACTTCTAGACTTTTCATAAGCAACTTATGTGCCAAACAAGATAAAATATGGCCTTGCTTGTTGTCCTCTCGCGATTGTCTTGAATTATCCGATTGCACAAAAATGCGGGATATAACATAATGTGTAAGAATCGTATGTGGTTTGATTGGTATGTTCGTAAACGTTTGCAAGAATTTCGGGCACTTCCATGTTGATCGGTTAGGGACTGTTTTGGGTGTGTCGTTGTTGTTCTTATTGAGCTTGGGAGATTGATGATAATTAAGAATATATGTTGTATTTATGTTGTTTGGGCTGTTGTAAAGTTGTTACATGAAAACGTTAAGGCTACGGACTATTAGGAGTAACTTGAGAATGTAGTAGCCGTATGTGAATCGTTATTGAATATTGTGAATGTGGGCTGTTTGGAATGTTATGTGGGCTGTCCGGGTTGGTATTGAACGTATCATTATTGATGTTGGATTGGTTGTATGTAGTTGGTTTGGATATAAGGAAAACGTCGTCTAAATGTTAGAAAGGGATTGTTAACGTTAAAATACATATTGAATCCCCTCGTAGACTAATCGTAGCTTTTGATATCTTGATATAGGATAAGTACCATTGGGCAGCAAGTACAAGTTATAATACAACTAAACGCTAAAGGTATGTAAAGCCTATCCCTTCTTTCTTTTGGCATGTCCTAGACGTAAGTAAGAAATGATATGAACCTTGGGGTAAATTCTACTCTCTAGTTCCAAGCATAACTTATGATTCTATTCATTCCTTAATGTTATTGTCACGAGCCTACTATATGATTAACTAATAAATGATGTATAGAAGTTCCTACTCTTAAAGAATTGCATAATTAGAGGCATACTCGTCTTTCAAAAGCTACACCACGTTAAATTGATACATGTACATGAAATCCGAAACGTTCCTTGCTATAGTTTGTAATGAGATTTAAAAAAAAAAAAACTGAATATGATTATAATCCTGACACTTGAGAGCTGGTTAGTTACTTATCTATTGAGTCTCTAAAGATGATTTGCATGTATGTGGTTGCTTATTATTCTGCTCGTGCTTACCGCTATATCCTTCACTGAGTCCCGGGCCAGGACACGTTTTCGTGCGCATATTTATTACATTATTCACCGAGTCCCTCACTAGAGGGCCGGGACACGTTATATATATATGATGATATGATGATATGATGATATGATGACATGATGATATGGGGATGGCGGCCAGGAGGGCATATGTTCATTATTCACCGAGTCCCTCATTAGAGGGCTGGGACACATATATGTATATGTTTATGATGCTATGATTGTAATTACCGAGTCCCTCACTAAAGGGCCGGGACACGTTATATATGTTATATACAGAATGATTATTCAGCTTTGATTACAAAACTCTATATTGATATTGATATGAGAACGATACCGATGAAATATGTTCAAAGGTAAGTTTTATGAAATTCTGTTTGTTGCATTGGGTCCTACACACCTTGTCTCAGTATGAGTCTATTACTATATTTCATGCTTTACATGCTCAGTACATATTTCGTACTGACCCCCTTTCTTCGGGGGGCTGCGTTCATGCCCGCAAGTACAGACGCTCGTTTCGGTGATCCGCCAGCCTAGGATATCTATTCAGCTACTTGGGATTGCTCCTTTGTTCCGGAGCCTAGCTTGTGGTATAAATCCGTTTTGTTATATATATATGTGTTTGTTCGGGGTACGGCGGGGTCCTGTCCCGTCATATGACACTGTCATTACTCTTAGAGGTCTGCGGACATTTTTGTGGGTCTGTATATAGTTGTTGTTTCGTTGTATGGATATGACTTATGTTTGGGGCGTACCCATTCGTAGTGGCAGCCTTGTCGGCTTTCGTATATATATATATATATATATATATATATATATATATATATATATATATGTTTGGGATGTTGCGTGTAGTGGCAGCCTTGTCGGCTTACGTAGATATATATATATATGTTTGTTGTTGGAAATTGTAACTCCTCAGGAGACAGGTGGCTATGACATGCATATATGTGATGGCTTAAAAATAACGTCTTGCCTCTTTATACAAATAAGTTCTCGATATGCTAGCTGTAAATGATTATAGTTAACAGGTGATATGAGTGTCCAACTCGGGCACTAGTCACGGCCTACGGGGTTGGGTCGTGACATATGTAAAGCATGATCAATATCAATATAGAAGCATAATGAACATCATGAAAAGTAGCACAAGATGGGAGATGGTAATATCATCATCATGGGCACTTACTTGCCTTTCATAGGAACTTTCCATTCAAATGCGTATTTGTGCTCATACATCAATATCCGTATCCATAAACATATCCGTTCCATATTAGTACCCGTATTCGCATACATATCCTTATTCACATTCATATCGTATCATATTACAATTCATACTCATTTCTGTATCATATACATCATCATATCATATACATAGTATTTACATAGCATACCCGACCATGGAGGATCGGCGTTTCATACATACTTGGCCAACCAAGGCTCAAGGTTACTCATACCTAGCCCTACTAAGGCTTCAGGGTTACGTCTACCTGGCCTTACCAAGGCATTAGGGTTATCCGTACCATCTGCAGAGGTGTGCGTGCATTACGTAATCATATGCATACTTATTTACATATCTTACCCGGCCTCATAAGCTCGGGGTTCCATAATAGTCATACATAGACACATATACATAATAGCTCATAAGCATCTTTACTATTTACATCATTATCATAATTGTCATCAACATCATTAATACTATTATCGTCATTCATCACATTTATCTCTATAGGCTTACTCGTCATACGAGGGATTTAGTACAATCGTGGCGTATCACAAATCGTGAGATTACTAGCTCGGAAGATCAAATCATTTGAAGGATATCATAGTCTCATAGAAGATTTAGATATTTGGCCAAAGAACCATGCCTTATGAAAGAAGGGTTAGCCTTACATACCTTTTCCGTTCAACTATTCTACACTTGCGCATTCTCCTCCAAATGCTAGCGCTTCTACCTTCATTAAGGTCATACTATCATTAGAATCGATAGCTAGCATATATGACCAAAACTAGAGAAAATCGGACAGCATCTCCTTTATTTATACGACATTCCTCCATAGCGTATATCAACTCCCAAACGTCAATAATGCATTCACAATACCATAACAATAATCATTACTCATCCACATTATCCACATTCCTAGACTTACTTTCAATTACTCATATCCATGGCTATAACACACAACTATGTCCATTCACGTACATTTCTCATCTCATGTTCTCAACATCATTTATAACACATTTACATCACAATACATCAAGACTCATAACTCAATTCAAACTATTTCTCAAAAAGGCACTATTCCATATTTATGACCCATTTTGCCATACCTCTCTACAATCCAAGTATTTCAATTCTTAAATACATTAAAAAACATGGAAACATCATAAATATAACCTTAGATGTTGTAGGAACAAGCCTTGGTTGATAATATTCCACTTGAGCAAAACCCTAGTTTATCTCCAATGAGATTTCTTGACTTGTATGATCCTTAATGGGTTTTCTTATACTTGATTTACTTAGTTTATGTTGTTGATCACCAAATATCCTTGAATTCTTGTGGAATTTATGTAGAGAGATGTTTTAGAGAGAAGGGATGTCATGTAGAAGTGAAATGAAATGAAATAATAAACTTGGTCCCCTTTTTAATAACACAAAATCTGATATGAAATGAACAGTCGTCGAAAGTGCACAGTGGTCGTAAACCCAATTTACGATCCGTATTCCAGTTTACGGTCCGTATTCTGTGGGCATATTTAAGCATCACAGAACCAGAAAGTATGCTGGGGATCATGGTGATTTACGATCGCAGTTTACGGGCCATATTTCAATTTACGGTCCGTATTCCAAGTCGTATTTAACCATTTGGACATTTGACAAAAAGTTGAAGTTTTGGAAGTCAAAATACTACATGGCAGTTTACGGCCCGTATACTAATTTACGGTCCGTATTTCATTTTACGTTCAACTGGCCAAAGTGAAAATCTGCAACTTTCCACATTTTTAGAATCTTAGTTAGTCGTCGTGGAGCATAACCTATCTCTTATTGCAATTGCCTTTGAAATCTTACTTAGGGTCATCCATGTCATTTTATACTCATGGAAATATCGTATACTCGTACTTCTCACTAGTTCATTCACTTGCGTACCAACGGAAAATTTTTCGAGGTGTAACACTACCCTTGGCTTTACTTGCTTGAAGAGCTGATTCAAGGGCTGCCTTAGCTGTATGCTTACTCTACCTGGTTCCTAGTGCGGTTGGACCAAAGGTAGTTCTCACCGAGGATGTGGATCCTTTGGTTTCTTTGACCTTTGACCTTTTATTTATTTTAAGCATCTCACCAAGAGGTACAACATCATGAGGTACAGGCTCAGGACTTTGGATCAGGTCTAGGCTCCTCTTAGATGACCCTAGTACCTCATCCCACACGGGAGCTGTCATAGGTCTAGTTTCAAGGGTTCCTCGTGAAGAGGGAACTAGTCTATCATTTGTTTCTTGTGAAGACCTCATAGTTTCTAACTCACTCATGGTACACATGGTATGATCAAGTTCTTCCATAAGAGCAACATCACTACACATCCTACAAAAACGTCCCTGACTAATCCCAGAAATAGTACCATCTACTCTTATGGGAGACTCATCTACTCCTTTACCAAGGTCAACATAAGAAGAGTTACCTTTTTCCAAATTATTTTTGTCAATTTGAATGGTTTGCTCTTCTTTGTCATGTGTGACTTTTCCTTTAACAGACCTTGAAAAGACCAGGTCCTCTTTAGCTTGATTTAATTTCTTTGTGTTCTCGAGGGGTTGGCTAGTAACTTTTTATATCATTGTCCTGTTTTTCTTTTTTCGTCAGTTGTTTGAAGGTACTTAGACACTAATACTATATGCCCACTACTGACAGAGTCAGGTTTTTCGATTTGGATAGAGGTGGCTGAAGAGGGTACAGTTTTTCTACGATTTTGACTAGAGACAGAGGATTTTGAGGAGAAGGTACCAAGATTTAAATTGATGGAGGTTTGGAATTTTAGGGAGAGCATGCGCCGGTTTGATTCAAGAGGATTTTAAGAGGTGAATCTTTCTCTCGACATAATCGATGGTTTAATTTGAGAAGGAATAGTAAGAGTTTTAAGAGAATGAGAGAAAACAGGTTTGTAATCGAAGAGGAGAGGTGAGAAGATATATTTGTATTTTCAATTTCAAGTGAGGATAAGGGGAATGCAGTCGTGGGTATTTGCGAAGGACCAGGGACGAATGGGTCGAATCGATATAGAGAAGGTGTAGCGTTTTGGGTAGGATTTTGAAAAAGCTGACTTGGAACTTAAATGACATTTTCAATTTTATACAAATGCTAAAAAGGCTACTAACTTGGGCTACAGATACCAGGTCTCTGAGATTATTTCGGCAAAGGCCCTAAAATGTGCCATGTCGTTGTTCTGAGATATCCATGCGTGTGTACTTGTAACAGTATAGAAGTGAGTTAGATATCGCTGAAAAACACTTTTTACAGAATTGTACCACTCTTCTTGACCTAGCCATTTTTAGCAATGTCTTTTTTGCATTCAAACGACACACGTTTGGAGCTTTGCTCTGCATATAGTGAGAATATTTCAGCATTTTCTCTTAGAAGGATCCCGTGTTCTAAATAACAAAAGGGTGTGTTGTCATGTTTTCTAATTCCAGTGACAAGCCCTCTCCTTGGCAGTTACTTGAGTGAGAAAGCAATATTCATTTTCTTAATCTCCTCCCTTTTTCACACTTAAGCCTTCCATCATAACTACTAACTCAGCTTGGGACCACCTTCCAGATTGGGTCCCTTGGAATAATGAGTGGAGTGAGTTGAACTTTCCTTTTTTTTTTTCAGGGAAGTTTGCTACTTCTTGATGCAACAAGAATTCCTCCTCTCCCGATTTCTGTTTGGCAGTGCCTTCATTGTGTAGATAGTTGGGGATGCTAATCTTCTGAAGTCCTTGCCCTTGTTTGTCTTTTGTACTCAAGGGATCCATCGATATGGTTGAGGGACGGGTCTCTTGCAAGACAGTCACCTTGTTCAGGATTTTCTGGAGTTGGTTTTCACTTGTAGCTTCTTCAACCTGTTCTATAATGCACACCACCATATCATCCCTTTCTTGCTAGGAACTGTTGAGTTTTTTTAATTATCTCCTTCTTTTCTTCAATGAGTTCATGACGCTCATTTAACAATTTCTTAATCAAGGGGACTAATCTCTTATGGGGACATCCCTTTATCTTCACTTAATCATTAAGGGGATTAACTTCAACCTTCTTTCTTTTACTCCCAGTGAGAGATTTTTCACTTGAAATAGAGTCTGACTCATCTGTTGAAGTTTCACTGTTGTCCTCACGATGATTTTGCTTGAGATCTTTGCCATGGTTTCTTCTCTTTAAAGATTTGTCACTTCTTCGAATCAATCTTTGAAACCGGCGAGTGAGATACTCTATTTATGATTTATCATCGTAGCTGGAATCTCTTCTACTCTCATTATCCAGAGCATTTCTTTTCTCTTCCTTTGCCTCCTTTTCTTCCAAATCTGACTTTCTCATAAGCTCATGTA
Source organism: Lycium barbarum (assembly GCF_019175385.1). NCBI lineage: Eukaryota > Viridiplantae > Streptophyta > Magnoliopsida > Solanales > Solanaceae > Lycium > Lycium barbarum. The sequence continues at coordinate 85,044,360 of NC_083341.1, forward strand.
TCTTGCGGTAGCTAATGAGTTCCTCAATAGTAAGATTTTGGAGATCCTTGATTTCAGTGATGATATTCACCTAGTTCAACCAATATTCTTGAAGTGCATCAAGTAGTTTGTGAACCAGAAGCCTCGTCTCCACGATTGACCCCAGAGAGTGAAGTTCACTTATGATCATTATGAAAAAGCCATATTTTGAGGAGAGCATTTGACAGGCATCCCAGATTTCCTTTGCAGAAATATATTTGCTCCTAAGGCTTAACAATGCTGAGCTGGATACTCCTTCTTCATTTGATAAGACATCCATCAGAGTAAACCTTTCTAGGTGTTAACCTTTTAGAAAGGGCCTGCTCTGATACCAATTGTTGTCGGCTATGTGTCCATCAAATAATGTATGAGGTACCTGGTTGTGTACCAGTTCCATTATGCAAAGCAGTAAGTAAAGAAGGCATGATTTTATCGTGGAAAACTCCTTGCTCAAGGGATTAAAAACCACGACCTACCCCAGTAGGATTTCAACTGCACTAACCGAGCAACTTCAGATTACAACCTATTGCAAACTAGGAATTAACTTCCATAATCCCTCACCCTTACAATAGTTGCAACCTAGGAACTAACTCTCATAGTCCCTCTCCCTTTGTAATACACCGATTGCAAACACCTTCACTAGACTAACTCTAGCCAAGGAAACTAATACACCTAGACTAAATCTAGCGTAGTGTACCACTCAAAAGCTTATGGAGACACACTTCCAACAAACACACTTTGAGAATTTAAAACACCTGCAAACAACTTCTAATCAAGAAGAGTAGGTTTACAGTTTAATCACAAATGAACAAAGATTTACAACAACCTACAGAACATAGATGGAACTCATATCAGGATCTGGTTCTTTAGCTTGAAAGTAACTTTGTTCTTGCGATCACTTGAATTCTTGCGGCGGCAACTTTTGCACAAGTTAGTTTAGGTTTTTCAAGTGATGCACAATATGTTGAAACATGTTTTATATATAGTGGGAAGCATGCAGGATGGATAAAGACCACTCATTCAATAGTTTGACCTAAAGCATGGACCAGCTCACTATTGTACTTGTGTGCAGTGAGTAGCTTGGCTTTACAGATGTCTCTGCTGATGGTGCATGGTACACAGAGAGCAGATCATAGACCAGGACTCTATCTGGTTCTGAAACAATTTGAGAATCATCAAAACACGAATGCACTTGGACTTAAAAAATACTTTACCATTTTACTATCACGTCACCAAGATTGAACCATTAAAATTCTCTTCAGTACAACTCAACTATGTAAGTAGAAAGAAAAATCTTCACATAACCTGATAACAAGTCCTACCACCTCTGACCCTATTATTAAGGATCACCTTTCATGTCTTTGCCTTTCCGAAACTCCTCTTTATAGCCTCACCATGTGTTACACCCCAGAAAATTTCGTGTTACTAAAGCTACAGACGGCCTAATGTGAGCTCAAGGAGGAGCAAATATTACAAGTATAAAGAATGAAATTCTATTGTAGTAGCATGAGAATAGCATGAGTATGATATTTGGAATTCATACAATATGATTAAAATGATATGTTAAAAGATATATAGCCCTCGTAACCATAAGCTGAGGTGGGGCCCGCATGTTGGGATTTTTATAAAGGACATATGATAAGTTACATGGACAATATATGTGAAGTTAAACACAACTCAAGAAGGACCCTTGAGCTAAATCCAAGTGTAAGCCCTCCAAAAAGATGTTTTAAAGTTACGTTTTCGGGTGATCTGAGTTCGGGAGGCCATAACCCCATCATTATTTGTGTTATATCCCGTATTTTTATACGTCGAATTATTCGTAAGCTAATCGACATAAGTTAAGGATGAGGTTATTTTTGAGATATGAGACAAGGGCTTTTAATCCCCGATTTTGATGAGTGCACGATTGCTTGTAAATTTAATTGGTGTAGAAATATTATTGGATATTAGGGATTATCTAACCATAATTATCGGGGATTACTGATTAATTATGTTAATTATACTTTGAGTGGGCCCCACCCGATCCCTTTAAAAAAATAGAATTGGTGACTCATTGTGATGGACACGTGTCCATCATTGGGGCTGCCTATATAAGGCATTGTGATGACTAGTAATTCATTTTATTCTTCACAAAGCTCAATTGGAGCAAGGAAATTAGCAACCATGGCTGCCACTGCTCACGGCCAGCCATTGTCAAAAAAAAATTTGTTTTCTTTTTCCTTGATTTAATTCCAAGGTGATTTACAAGTCCAAGAAGGTGATAGCATCATTGATATTGAATTGAGGAAGAAGAAATTGTGAAATTGGAGCAATTAAGTGTAGAAATTCCTCCGAGAAAATTAAGGTAAGATTTTCTTATTTTGTGGTATAATTGTATTAATGGTGTTGTAAAGGAATGATTAAAATTGGATTGGGTGTTTGTCACGACCCAACACCGTAGGCCCTGACTAGTGCCCGAGCTGGACACTCATATACATATCTGTTAGCTATAATCAACCCAAAACTAACATCATATGGAAACTTGTAAAGCAAAACGCCGTCTCAGAACTGTCACATGTATGTATCATGGTAACCTGTCTCCTGAGGAGCCACAATCAATCAAGCATGACATAATACGCAAGACGACAAGGCTGCCACTACATGCGGAAACATCCCAAAATACATATGCACGCCAAAAAGGCTACTACTACATACAACATCCCAAAATATATATATATATACATCATAAGATCTAAACCAAAAGTCTAGACTCCGGAACAACGGAGCTCTCCAAAACAGCTGAGTAGAAGTCCTATGCTGAGGGGTCACCGAACCGACAATCTGTACCTGCGGGCATGAAACGCAGCCCCCCGAAAAAAGGGAGTCAGTACGGAATATGTACTGAGTATATAAAACATGAAATACAATAAGAAGGATCATAACTGAAGTATAGATTACCAGACACAGGTATAATAATCAAGAAATCACTGTACCTGTGCCTTACGAAACAAAATCATGCATATCATTATCATATCCCGTACCCGGCCCATTATGGGACTCGGTGCCACAATCATATCATCATATCGTCATATCATCATATACATATACCGTACCCGGCCCATTATGGGACTCGGTGAATAAGATCATATCATCATATACCGTACTCGGCCTATTGTGGGACTCGGTGAATAAAGTCGTGTACACGTATACCATACCCGGTCCATCATGGGACTCGGTGCCATAATCATATCGTCATATGCATATACCGTACCCGACCCTCTAGTAAGGGACTCGGTGAATACTGCAACGACACTATGCACGATAACATACCCGACCCGGGACTCGGTGGATGATACAATAACAGTAAGCACGAGTAGAATATCATGAGCAACCATATGCAACTATATCATCATCTGAGACTCAACAAAATAAGTGGACTAACTAACACTCGAATATCAAGACAATAGTCATGGTAAGTACTCTTTGAATGTCAATAAGAACTATATCAAATAGAGCCTCAGGAATCATGTGTCACGTATCAAGATAATGTGAAACAGCTATTAGAAGTCAAGGACATTAATCATATATAGTCTTTAAGAATAGGAACTTTTACACATCAACTACTATCCAACGTATATAGGACTCGAGGGAAACTCAATCACTTAAGAGTTCTAACATCAAAAAGTGAATAAGAATCATGAATCACACTCAAGACTTATGAATAGAATTACCCTAAAGTTCATATCATTCATCACTTAAATCTAAGGCATGCCAAAAGAAAGAAGGGACAGCTTTACATACCTGTCGTAGATCAACCGTAACCAAGCTTACTTTGTCGCTTCTTTGGCCTATTTAATGTGAAAGTAACGCTATCGTTAGTAAACTATACTTTCTAGCTTATAAGTATACAACCAATCGCTTATAGGAATCACTCTTTAGTTCATACTTTCTTGATTAGGATTTTTATTAGCTAAGAACTTAACGGAAATCGGGCAGTATTTCCCCTATATACTCGCCTATCCCGAACTTCCAATTGACCTTCTGTTATCACAGCAATACCAACAACGACAGTGATAGAAATATTCATATCAAATCCTTACAATCCAGACCATAAACTACTCAAACAACCCAATAACTTTTCTTAACCCTTTTCCAAATCCAAATCATTAACATTTAGGATCATACGCCAAACAAATCAACATACGGCTTTTATTCGATACGTTATACACTTCCTTCTTCCAAATTTAGGAGCCATATCAACGACAACACGGCAACAACATGAATAACAACATGTGAACATAAACCACACTTTTAATCTTTTCAACGCAACCGTTCTGTATAACAACTGCAACTCTCAATAACAACGAATTTGTGCGATTTCATACTTCCAATTTCATCCAATACAATTTTAATCCTTCCATTAAAACACCATTAATACAATTATACCACAAAATAAGAAAATCTTACCTTAATTTAATCGGAGCCAATTCTTCACTCGCTTGCACCAATTGCACTATTTCTCTTCCTCAACTCGATAATCCTATGTTGCCGCCCACTTGAACGTTTACAACAGCTTGGAGATTTAATAATTTTTTTTAAAAAAGAGAAACCATGGCTGGCCGTGGACAGTGGCAGCCATGGCTGCTCTTGCTCTAACTTCAAATGGGGGTTTTTTTGTGTGGACGAAGGCAAATAATAGTCATCATATACAATGTTTATAGGCAGCCCCTCCATGGGACACATGTCCATCTATAATGATTCATCATTTGTATATTTGTTTTGTTGAATAAATCGGGTGGGGCCCACTCAAAGGCTTAATTAGCTTAATAGATTAATCTTAATTAATCACTAATCTCCACTTAATAATCTAATCATGGTTAATTAATTCCCTAATCTCCAATAATATTTCTACTCTGATTAAAAATTATAAACAACTCGTGCACTAATTAAAATCGAGAATTAAAGGCATTTAATTCATATCCCAAAATAATCCCGTCCTTAACTTATGTCGATTAACTTAAGAATAATTCGACGTATAAAAATACGGGGTATAACATTCTTTCCCCCTTTGGAACATTCGTCCCCGAATGTTAAACTGCTCCTGAACTCCCTATACTTTCTCAAGCGTCCTCTTGTTTAATTGTGCCCTTCACATACCTCTTTCATTGGTCGATCCCCTTTAATTCACTATAACGCATTCCTGTAATATTTCCTCTTTCTCTCGCCTCGCGAGGTATTAATTCCACACCATTGTCTTTACTTTTCTCTTTATTTCGCAGTCCGTTGTCAGTTGTATGGCGAGCTCTTCAGCTGAAATGTTACTGTCTCTCTTGTCTGCATATTGTTCAGTTGTACTGTCACCGATTGATTCGGACTTGTACTCATGGTACACGTAGTCATGACTCGACTCTTTCCCAGGGTGTAATATCATTTTACTCCAATAACCTTGCCTTGTCCTGCTGTTACAGTCCGTATTCTGGAATCTTCAGCATCATGTGTCACTTTCTGATTTTCTTTCAAAGGTTCTTAACTATCACTTGCTTTTAGCTCTTCATCTCGATCTTTAGGGTTGGCTATCAAATAGCGCTAGAATTCCCTCATATTATAACTCTACGTAGTCGCTCTGTGATCTGACCATCATTAACTGGTATAATTCTGAAAGAATTTCTCTTAATTGGACATATAAAGTCACTGCCATCCAGTAACTAGTAACCCGCTTGTTCTGATCATCTCGGTTAAACCATTTCACAACTTCCTTTAATCCAACTCGTAACATTTTAGGCATATTATCTCGTGTCGTTTCTTTATCTTTGCCTCAACTCTTCTATTGCCCCTTTACTTAAATTTGCTCTTAGTTCTCTTATCGCGCATCATATTGCAATCTTTACAAGAGTATGTGTAGGTGCTCAAATCAGCCCGAGGAATACCTTAGCGTCACCTCACTAGTCTTTATGCAGACCCTATATTCTTCTCTTATATGTTTCAATTGATATCAAGGCTCAACTATGGCTTTTGCCCTCGGTACTTTGGTTCCAACCATCTTGCACCTTCCCATAATGTATCCAAATTATCGTAACCACATTGTTATTACTGAATCCTTACTCTTTTTATCAAGTACTCACTTGGTCTCATTCTTAACATACAAATATGCGTAGATCACATAACTATTCTTGTATAACTTGTACAAAGTTCATCCAATCTTAGTCATGCTCCTTCCCCTTTCTTTATTCACCATTTGATTTTCTCATATCCTACTATAGGAGATTTCCTGTCCTTCCTCCTTTGCTACTTATAAGTTATAGTATCATTACCAAGCAACCCCATTGCCAACGCCTTAACCTCTAATCCAGTATAGCGTTGCTATCCTGTATAATATCTCTTAAGTTACTTGTTTCCATTCTCTTGTTGCACCCTTTCTTTTTATAGGCACCCACTTTGTAATGCCATGTCATTTAAGATTATTTTTTTTACTGCCGCTCCTCCGCACCATATCAAATACCATCCTGACTTCTATCCATTCATTGCTGACTTTCAGATCTTACTAAGTTGTTTCAGCTTGGGATCTCACTTGAAGTTTGAGTATTCGTATCAGATATATTATAGTGTCATCTGTTTCCATTTGTACTTACTTTGCTTTCACCCGCTTCCCCCCTTTGGGGTTGTACTTATACCATGTCCAGGTCTTTTCTTTATAACTTTCATTCCCCACGTACGAAACCTTAATCAAATCATAAAGCGATGAGAACTCTCGATATATAGTACAAAATCTTATCTGATGGTTGGTACTCGAGTAATGTAATTAATGTAGCAATTTATCCAAAGCCACATTCCACTTACTCCAATCAATAAATAATTAGTACCTGTAGTCGTTCCAATTCTCAATTAGGTATCACTTATATTCTGATGATAATTATCCCAAGCTTTCCTATAACACTGTCTTTATCCCAACGGATATCATCTCTTTCTCCTAATAAATTCACAATATATCAGTTGTTTCGCAATTCCACAATCCTTGTCCTTTAAGGATCTCACTATTCCCGAGGTGAAGTCACATACACGCAGTACTCCTTTATGTTTCATGCTCTTTCACCCTTGTTGTATATCCAACGCTAACTTCTAACTTACTCAAAATCATATCAAATTCGTCATAATAGTGGTCTTGTCTTATCACCTTCCCGTCGTACTACACCTTAAGTTTGTAGCTATATATTTCCCTTTTTATCCTATACTCATACTCAATTAATTACGTCTGTCTTGGGTGCCTCCTTTAGTATTCCTTTTTTTTTTCTCCAGTCTATGTCCATCTTTTATTTTGTGCACGGGGAATCTCATGCTACTCTTGTATTCCTCGGAAAACACTACTTCTACATAACCCCTTTCTTATTTTCAAAATTTATTCTGTTCATCCTTGTTTGTTCTTATCATACCAGTCATTCCCTGGCACTTATTTTGTCTCATTGCTCATCTTTCTTTAGTTTGGTCTTTCACAGCTCTGTCACTTACATTACTCGTGTTCTCGCCTATACATGTCGTAACCTATTACTGCACTGTTATCTCGCTTGCTTCCTTCTTATTTCCTTCTTTTAATTAACTCCTTCTTTTCTTGTGCTCACTTTCATTGTCATTATCACATAATCTCTATTCTGAACTTTCGTTATAGGACCTTACAAGTCCTTCTCATTCGTTCCATACCTTACCGATTTCCCATTTGCCTTTACACTTTAGTCGCATAGATCACGTCATATCTTTTAGCCATTTCCTCGCTAGGCTTTACTCATTTTTATAACCATCCCTATTACATTCACATAATATCCTGTTCGTAATCAATTCTATAATGTAACATTTATTAACCTTATTCACGATTCTAACTATGGTTTAATTACACTCTGTGGGGCAGGCGTACTTAACCTTTTACCCTTTCTGCTGAATCTTAGCCTTAATACCTCACAAGCTGTCTTATCAATGCATTATCTGTCACAGTTCTTCCTCCTCCGTACTCTTGTCTCAATCATACTATTACTCCTTTTAACTATAAACTCATCGTAATCTATCCCTACTTATCAGTTCACTCAATACCTCAAATAAGCATTCCGTTAAGATTTACCGCTTTTTTCTAAATCATCCCTTAGTGTCACAAGCCCTTCCAAATCATCCTAGCATTTCATCAACAACACATGATCCTAGACAGCCCACAAGTTTGAGTTTTCCTTCCACAAATCCCCTCTTCAATTCGTTGATTAAGAACTAATAAACTCAAGGACATAAAGACGTGATGAAATGTTACCTCAAGAATACAAGAACGCTCCAACTCCAAGATTACGTCATCATGAAGCATCCTCCGAAACCACCACCAGAAGAACTAAAATCTGACAAGCACCACGGGACTTCTAATGCTTGATTCATATAGTTCACCTCCAGATCTGTTCTTGGGTTACGAACGAACTATTTATTTCATAACTACTTGTTGTATGTTTTGTATTCTTCAATAAAAGTGAAACGTAATTGCTAGACATTTTTGCTCTTCAACATGAGCTTTTTCTAAGGTAAAATGTGACTGGAAAGTATTCTGGTTCGTCCAAATGAACTCCAAACTTTGTTGCTCATATATGCTTCTTCGAAATAAAATTTCCCAAGTAAGAATGGGGCCTCTTACAGATGACATGGAGGGTATCTCTTAAAGCTTTAATCCAACATAATAAATTTACCCTATCGATATCGATCTTTCAGGACATATTATGAACCTATATCTCATTCTCTTTTTTCTATTTCTGGGAAAATTTTGGCAAAGTTTCCTCTGTACTCCTTACTATCCCAAAACCTGCACGCAGGAAATACCAACAATGCCTCACAGGGCCAACATATATACGTGTATATCATATCATCTCATAGCCACACAAGGCTCCCAATTTCAAGTAAAAGTATAAAGGTACCGAAACTTACCTCGCATATCGCACCTTGAGACGTACCTGATCTTTTAACGATCCGTCCTGTTATACCTTCCTATCTGCCTTCTCTTTCATTCTTCAACTTTACATTTCAATCATATTTCAATATTGTTACCTTATCTAACATGCATCTTTCGCACCGTTGCATACCTGTGTACTTTGTAACTTCCAATATCAGCAGTCGCTTCCTTCTGTCGATGTCGTTCTTCAGCTGAAATCAAAGGTTAGTATAAGGAATTTCATTTCCTATGGCTGGGCTCTATCGCACGATCTAGGATAAGAAGGAAAGATAACATCCTAAATGTCCTGTAGCTTCCTGTTTATAGATATGGTGCACAACACACCGATAAACAAGACTCTACTAGACACGGTCTGTAGACACTCCGAGGATGAACTGCTCTGATACCACTTTAGTCACGACCCAACCCCGTAGGCCGTGACTAGTGCCCGAGCTGGACACTCATATACATACCTCTTAGCTATAACAACCCAAAACTAACATCATATGGAAACTTGTAAAGCAAAACGCCGTCTCAGAACTGTCACATGTATGTATCATGGTAACCTGTCTCCTGAGGAGCCACAATCAATAAAGCATGACATAATACGCAAGCCGACAAGGCTGCCACTACATACGGGAACATCCCAAAATACATATGCACGCCGACAAGGCTGCTGCTACATACAACATCCCAAAATATATATATATATATATATATATATATATATATATATATATATATATATATATATATATATTTTGGGATGTTGTATGTAGCAGCAGCCTTGTCGGCGTGCATATGTATTTTGGGATATATATATATATATGCAAGCCGACAAGGCTGCCACCACATATGGGAACGTCCCAAGTATAAGTCATGCTAACATAGCCAAACAACATCTGTACACAACCCACACATATGTCTACAGACCTCTAAGAGTATCGATAGCGAAATATGATGGGACAGGGCCCCGCCGTACCCCTGGATAAACATATACATATACATCATAAGATCTGAACCAAAAGTCTAGACTCCGGAACAACGGAGCTCTCCAAAATAGCTGAGTAGAAGTCCTATGCTGAGGGGTCACCGAACCGAGTATCTGTACCTGCGGGCATGAAACACAGCCCCCCGAAGAAAGGGGGTCAGTACGGAATATGTACTGAATATATAAAGCATGAAATACAATAAGAAGGATCATAACTGAAGTATAGATTACCAGAAACAAGTATAATAATCAAGAAATCACTGTACCTGTGCCTTACGAAACAAAATCATGCATATCATTATCATATACCGTACCCGGCCCATTATGGGACTTGGTGCCACAATCATATCATCATATCACCATATCGTCATATCATCATTATCATATACCGTACCCGGCCCATTATGGGATGTGAATAAGATCATATTATCATATCATCATATACCGTACCAGACCCATTATGGGACTCGGTGAATAACGTCGTGTACACGTATACCATACCCGGTCCATCATGGGACTCGGTGCCATAATCATATCATCATATGAATATACCGTACCCGACCCTCTAGTAAGGGACTCGGTGAATACTGCAACGACATTGTGCACGATAACATACCCGACCCGGGACTCGGTGGATGATACAATAACAGTAAGCACGAGTAGAATATCATGAGCAACCATATGCAACTATATAATCATCTGAGACTCAACAGAATAAGTGGACTAACTAACACTCGAATATCAAGACAATAGTCATGGTAAGTACTCTTTGAATGTCAATAAGAACTATATCAAATAGAGCCTCAGGAATCATGTGTCCAGTATCAAGATAATGCGAAATAGCTATAAGAAGTCAAGGACATTAATCATATATAGTCTTTAAGAATAGGAACTTTTACACATCAACTACTATCCAACGTATAAAGGACTCGAGGGAAACTCAATCACTTAAGAGTTCTAACATCAAGAAGTGAATAAGAATCATGAATCACACTTAAGACTTATGAATAGAATTACCCCAAAGTTCATATCATTCATCACTTAAATCTAAGACATGCCAAAAGAAAGAAGGGACAGCTTTACATACCTGTCGTAGATCAACCGTAACCAAACTTACTTCGTCGTTTCTTTAGCCTATTTAATATGAAAGTAACACTATCGTTAGTAAACTATACTTTCTAGCTTATAAGTGTACAACCAATCGCTTATAGGAATCATTCTTTAGTTCATACTTTCTTGATTAGGATTTTTATTAGCTAAGAACTTAACGGAAATCGGGCAGCATTTCCCCTATATACTCGCCTAACCCGAACTTCCAATTGACCTCCTGTTATCACAGCAATACCAACAACGACAGTAATAGAAATATTCATATCAAATCCTTACAATGCAGCCCATAAACAACTCAAACAACCCAATAACCTTTCTTAACCCTTTTCCAAATCCAAATCATTAACATTTAAGATCATACGCCAAACAGATCAACATACGCCTTATATACGATACGTTATACACTTCCTTCTTCCAAATTTAGGAGCCATATCAACGACAACACGACAACAACATGAATAACAACATGTGAACATAAACCACACTTTTAATCTTTTCAACTCAACCGTTCCGTATAACAACTACAACTCTCAATAACAACGAATTTGTGCGATTTCTTACTTCCAATTTCATCCAATCCAATTTTAATCCTTCCATTACAACACCATTAATACAATTATACCACAAAATAAGAAAATATTACCTTAATTTAATCGGAGCCAATTCTTCACTCGCTTGCACCAATTGCACTATTTCTCTTCCTCAACTCGATAATCCTATGTTGCCGCCCACTTGAACATTTACAGCAGCTTGGAGATTTAATAATTTTTTTTTTAAAGAGAAACCATGGCTGGTCGTGAACAGTGGCAACCATGGCTGCTCTTGCTCTAACTTCAAATGGGGGTTTCTTTGTGTGGAAGAAGGCAAATATTAGTCATCATATACAATATTTATAGGTAGCCCCTCCATGGGACACATTTCCATCTATAATGAGTCATCATTTGTATATTTTTTATTTTGTTGAATAAATCGGGTGGGGCCCACTCAAGGCTTAATTAGCTTAATAGATTAATCTTAATTAATCACTAATATCCTCTTAAAAATCTAATCATGGTTAATTAATTCCCTAATCTCCAATAATATTTCTACTCTGATTAAAATTTATAAACAACTCGTGCACTAATTAAAATCGAGAATTAAAGGCATTTAATTCATATCCCAAAATAATCCCGTCCTTAACTTATGTCGATTAACTTACGAATAATTCGACGTATAAAAATACGGGGTATAACAGTGAAATTGGAAGTAAGAAATTGCATCAAATTGTTGTTATATGAAATTGTGGGCTGAAAGGGTTAAAAGTATGATTTATGTTCATATGTTGTTATTCGTATTGTGGTCGTGTTGTTGTTGATGTGGATTCTAAATTTGGAAGAAAGAAGTGTGTAATGTATTGTATACAAAGCGTGTGTTGGGTTGTTCGGTGTATAATTTCGAAACGTTAACGATTTGGATTGGAAAGGGGTTAGGAAGGGTTATTGGATTGTAAGAGTTGTTTATGGGCTGAATTGTAAGGGTTTTTATATGCATATCTCTAATACTGTCATTGTTGGTATTTCTATAATAACAGGAGGTTAGTTGGAAGTTCGGGTTAGGCGAGTATATAGGGGAAATGTTGCCCGATTTCCGTTAAGTTCATAACTAATGAAAATCCTAATCAAGAAAGTATGAAATAAATAATGAGTCCTATAAATGATTGGTTACAGATTTATAAGCTAGGAAGTATAGTTTACTAACGATAGCATTACTTTCATATTAAATAGGATAAAGGGGCAACGAAGCGAACTTGGTTACGGTTAACCTGTAAGAAGTATGTAAAGTTATCCTTTGTTTCGTTTTGGCATGATCCTTATCATATGAATGAACACAGTGAGCAAGCAAGTTCCAAAGACTCTGTTCTTAGAGAATGTAGAGATATTTGTATCGTTGGCCTCATATGTTTTATGTCCATAACTCCCAGAGACTTTTTATATTAGCTTCTTATGTCACCAGAGGGGGTTCAGAGTATCCTTTTCCGAGTTTTACATGCATTTGTATATATTATATTCTATATGGATCGGGCCGTACGTCCCTCGGCACTAACATTGTCACGACCCGGCTAGGGGCCGCGACGGGTACCCGGGGCTAACCACCGAGCACCGCTCTTCTTAATACTCAATTACTCATTAAATACTTCTTTCAGAATTTATAGACGAAACATGTGAAAATCATACTTTACAAGAAACATACTTGCTTTACATACATTTGCCATACGGCTATCAAGATAGTATATACATATAGTAATATCTTGTGGAACCATCTAACCCACACTGCACATCTACGAGCCTCTACTGACGTGCTATACAATGGACGGAACAAGACTCCGTCATGCCCCAAAATGGATATATATATATATATGTACGTATACACAAAAGAAATCACAAGCACCTCCGAACAATGGAGTGCTCTCAACAGCTGACTGCCCCTATGGCTCTGGATCTAGCTCGTCTCCCTATCTACCTGTGGGCATGAACACAGCGTCCAAAGAAACGGACGTCAGTACGAACATTGTACTGAGTATAAGAGGCATAAATAATGAAGAGAGAAACAATAACAACCTAATGAACATCAAAGTGAACATGTGAAGCTGAATCATAATCATAGGAAAGATGATGCATGCTGTCTTACTCATACTCTTTATCATATCATGTATACATATCATGCAAGCTGCCCGTCCATGTCGGAACGGTGTGATCACCAATAATATAAGCCCGCGTCCAGGCCTCCCGCGTCCGGGGTACTATCTCATGCCGCCCACTAGTGGTGTCTGCCCATGCTCGAGAGGGTCATGGTGTATCCGTGTAGCCGCCCGCCGAAGCGGTGTCTGCCCGGCCAACTAGGCGCGGTGTAAATGCAATCATGACATGCTTAACATAAAATACTTATCATCATATACTTTTAAAAACATGCTTATCTTATCATAATACATGCGTGAGCTCATGATCATTTGTACTCTACCGGGGTGACGTAAGGTCGTGATCCCCCGATCTCTTTATGGAGCAATTTCTGACATTCTGCCTCACCTCGAAGGAATTAGTACATGAGGTGAGTGTAGACAATGAGGACATAATCATCGCTTTAGCATTATCATATCATATCTATTAGCTCATGGAAAGAAGGGGATTTTATGCTATGGGATTCCTGCCATTTGAAGAAAGGGACTAGCCTCACATACCTTGGTCGCTTAGCTAGAATACCGTTCACTTGCTCTTCTGCAATATCGCGTCGTTACCTTCATAAGGGAATTCAAATTATCGTTAGTTAGTGGGCTATAAGAACGCGTTGCTATTTTCTAAAGAAAATTGGGCAGCACTTCCTTTGTTTATTCTACTTTTCCCATCGTCTATATCAATTCCCAACATTCACAGTAATACCCACAACATTACCACCAACCACCATCATTCATATCGACTCATCACATTTCACCATTTTCCTCCAATTTTTTCATAATTTCCTACCTAGCTTATCATCGTGTTTTCACACCTTTAATACTTATTTCACGGTAAAATCATCATTTCTAGCATATTCATAACCTTAACACTGCAACTTATATGATTCAATTCCATCATCACTCAATGGTGGCACTATTCACCCATTTTTCTATGTCTTCCTACAATTCAAGCTTTTCCTATGTTTCTAACACTTAAATAACTTAATAAGGTCATGAAACATACCTTGGATGGTGATTGAACAACCCTTGAGTTGAAATGCTTCGCTTCAACAAAACCCTAGGTCCTCCTTCTAGGAATTTCTTGACTCAAATAATCCCTTTTGATGTGTTCTTGCACTAGGTTATGGTGAATTGATGAATTTGATCTTAGATTTCTACTTGTGTTCTTGGTTTGGGAGAGTGTAGAATATTCTAGAGAGAGAGAGGATCGTGTAGTAGAAAGTGGGAATGAAGAAAATGAGTCTTGGATCATATTTTATAAAATTCAACTTCAATCCCGATGTCATTATACGGTCCGTATAAATTTATACGGTCCGTATAACTGGCCGTAAAATGGACCCAGAGATCACCCCTTTCTGTAACCATTTGACGATTCATTTGACGGGTCGTATAATCGTTATACGGTCTGTATAATTCACCGTAAAATCGACCTTCTTTCAACCTCATTCTGTGACACTTTGACGATTCATTTTACGGACCGTCAAACCATTATACGGTCCGTATAGTACACCGTAAAACTCACCCCTCAGCCAGCCTCTTCTGTGACACTTCTACGGTCCATATAATGGACCGTAAAACACTTTTACGGTCCGTATAATGGACCGTATACTCCCAGTTCACTGAAGCTTATTTTCTTGACTTGGTCTCATTCCGATCCTTATGGAACCTTCGTAAAAGTTGTTCAACTCCTCGATACCAATCTACGGGACCTTATTACTTGCCTTCAAAATGCCACACACATATTTTATCCTTATTAGCCTATTTTTCACATGCTAACGGAAAATTTCCGGTGTGTAACATTCTTCCCCCCTTTTGGAACATTCGTCCTCGAATGTTAAATACTCGAGATTCTACAGAAATTTCGCCAGAGTTTCCTCTTTAATCTGACACTATTAACCTGTCACAGCAACCCATAATATCATTTCCCCACATGGCTATATTACAATATCAATACATCTATGGTCACACACGACCAAAATCATAGAAATAAAGCGTACATACCTCAATTCGTCGTTGCTTCATGTCTAGTCTCTTCTGGGATTTGAAACAATTGGGGGTAGTTGGACTTCATCTTTTCTTCGGCTTCCCAAGTCATTTCTTCTCGATTACTGTTCCGCCATAGAACTTTGACTGATGCTACCTCTTTGTTCCGAAGCCTTCTCACTTGTCTGTCTAGAATAGCAACAGGTACCTCTTCGTATGTTAGCTTTTCTGTCACTTACACATCTTCTACCGGAACAATCCTTGTGGGGTCCCCAATACACTTGCAGAGCATCGAAACATGAAATACTGGATGAACTGATTCAAGCTCCGAAGCCAATTTCAATTCATAAGCTACTTGACCCACTTTACGAATGATTTCATAGGGTCCGATATACCTGGGACTCAGTTTCCCTTTCTTGCCAAATCTCATCACTCCCTTCATCAGCGACACTTTCAAAAACACCCAATCACCAATTTGAAATTCCAGGTCTCGTCGGCGATTGTCTGCATAAGACTTTTGGCGACTTTGGGCTGTTAGCAATCGATCCCGAATAATCTTGACTTTTTCGACCGCTTGTTGAATCAGGTCGGGACCTATTAATTGTGATTCTCCTATTTCAAACCAGCCAACTGGAGATCTGCATTTTCTTCCGTACAAAGCTTCATATGGAGCCATTTGAATACCGGAATGGTAGCTATTGTTGTAAGCAAACTCAATGAGGGGTAGATGCTCATCCCAACTACCACCATAATCCAGCACACATGCTCGTAGCATATCTTCCAGGGTCTGAATAGTACGCTCGGCCTGCCCGTCGGTCTGTGGTTGAAATGCCGTACTAAATTTGACTTGGGTACCTAGGCTCTCTTGAAATGACTTCCAAAACTTGGCTGTGAACTGTGCCCCTCTGTCCGTACTAATGGCTAAAGGAATTCCATGGAGTCGCACAATTTCCTTTAGATATATCCGGGCATAATCTTCCGCCGAGTACGTAGTTCTGACTGGGAGGAAATGAGCTGATTTCGTAAGCCTGTCCACTATCACCCATATAGAATCATACTTCCCTCGTGAACTGGGTAATCCTACAACAAAATCCATATTGATGGTTTCCCATTTCCACATAGGGATTTCCATGGCTTGTAACAACCCTCCTGGCTTCTGATGTTCTGCTTTTACCTGCTGGCAATTTGGGCATTGCGCTACAAATTCTGCTACATCCCTCTTCATGCCATCCCACCAGTATATTAGTTTGAGGTCATGATACATCTTAGTTGCACCTGGATGGATAGAATACCGGGAATGATGTGCTTCCTCTAAGATCCGTTGGCGCAAATTTGCCACATCCGGCACACATAACCTGCCTTGATATCGTAGAACTCCATCCATGGAAACTTCAAATGGAGACTTTTCCTTCTCACAAGATAGGTCTCGGTAACGGCTTAGTTGAGAATCTTCATATTGCCGTTCCTTCACTTCTGCATTTAAAGATGAAACTGTGGGGTCATTAATGCTGATACTTGCTTTACTCGAATCAATTGCACGCACTCCAAGTTTGGCTAATTGATAAAGCTCACGGACCATTTCTTCCTTGTCTGAGGGAATTCCACATAAACTGCCCATCGATCGACGGGTAAGCGCGTCGGCTACCACATTTGATTTTCCGGGGTGGTACAGGATATTTACATCATAGTCCTTCAACAATTCTAACCACCGTCTCTGTCGCAGATTCAACTCCTTCTGCTTAAAGATGTGTTGGAGACTCTTGTGATCTGTATATATATCGACGTGCACTCCATACAAGTAATGCCTCCATATTTTCAAAGCATGAATAACTGCAGCCAATTCAAGATCATGAGTTGGGTAATTCTGTTCATGTTTACGCAGTTGTCTCGAGGCATATACAATAACCTTGCCATGCTGCATTAATACACATCCTAATCCCATGCCGGAAGCATCACAATATACCACATAGCCATCTGGTCCTTCGGGAAGTGTTAACACTGGGGTGGAAGTCAACCTGCCTTTCAATTCTTGGAAACTGCGCTCACAAGCATCGTTCCATTGAAATTTTGCCGACTTTTGAGTTAACTTCGTCAAGGGAGCTGAAATGGAGGAAAACCCCTCTACGAATCTCCTATAGTATCCTGCGAAACCCAGGAAACTACGAACTTCTGTCGGTGTCGTAGGCCTTGGCCAAGTCTTCACAGCCTCAATTTTCTGAGTGTCGACTCGGATGCCATCACCTGAAATAATATGGCCTAAAAATGCCACAGATTTAAGTCAAAACTCGCACTTTGAGAACTTTGCATATAATTCTCGGGCTCGGAGAACGCCAAGGATAATCCTTAAATGATCTGCATGTTCTGATTCTGTGCGAGAATATACCAAGATGTCATCGATGAATACTATCACGAAGAGATCCAAAAATGGTCTGAACACATTATTCATCAAGTTCATGAACACTGCCGGGGCATTCGTTAACCCGAACGACATTACTCGGAACTCATAATGGCCATATCTCGTCCTGAAGGCAGTCTTTGGGATATCTGCTTCCCTGAGTCTCACCTGATGATAACCCGATCGCAAATCTATCTTGGAGAACCATTTAGCGCCTTGCAATTGATCAAACAAATCATCAATTCTGGGAAGAGGGTATCTATTCTTTACTGTCACCTTATTCAATTGCCTGTAGTCGATACACATTCGCAGAGATCCATCTTTCTTCTTTACGAACAAGACTGGTGCTCCCCATGGCGATGAACTAGGCCTTATAAACCCTTTCTCGAGTAGATCCTTCAACTGTACCTTTAATTCCTTCAACTCTGCTGGTGCCATTCGGTACGGGGGAATAGAAATAGGCTCGGTGTCAGGTAATACATCGATAGCGAAATCAATCTCCCTTTCTGGAGGAAGACCTGGGAGTTCATCTGGGAATACGTCTGGAAATGCGTTTACCACTGGAACTGTTTGAAAAGTTGGCGGCTCTGCCTCGATATCATGAACTCGAACTAGATGAGAAATGTAACCCTTTGCTATCATCTTCCTCGCCTTAAGGTAGGAAATAAACCTACCCTTTGGGGATGCAGTGTTACCTTTCCATTCAAGTACGGGTTCTCCCGGAAATTGGAATCGGACCACTTTCGTCCGGCAATCAACATTAGCATAGCATGACGCCAACCAGTCCATACCCATAATTACATCGAAATCGACCATTTCTAACTCAATCAAATCGGCTCTAGTCTGGCGGTCACACATAACAACGACACAATTTTTGTATACTTGTTTTGCTATCACGGGTTCACCAACCGGAGTAAGTACCTCAAAGGGCTTAATTGACTCAGGCCTCGCCCTAATGCAACCAGCAACATACGGAGTAATATAAGAGAAAGTAGAGCCTGGATCAATCAAGGCATACACGACACGGGAAAATATAGTCAATGTACCTGTGACAACATTTGGGGAGGACTCAAGATCCTGTCGCCCGGCTAAAGCATATACGCGGGGCTGAACAACACCTGAAGTGGATACTCCCCCTCTACCTCTGCCTCTACCTGCTGTAGTCTGAGAAGTCTATGCGGTCGGACGTGCTGAAGAAGAACCCACTGCTGAACCTGTGGGCTGAGTCCCCGCTTTGCCTCTCGCGGAAGGATAATCTCTCAGAAGGTGACCAACCTGCCCGCAGGCGTAACATGCATCTGAACCCTGACGACACTACCCGGAATGCAATTTACCGCACTGACTGCACCGCGGTACTGGAGGTCTCCGCTGACTGAAATCTCCCCTGAACTGGGAATCTGAGGCTCTCGAACTCTGGCCCTGTCCTGGCTGAAAAGAACGATGAACCCTCCTATCTGGGAACCTTGAAGGGGCACTGGTCGCTGACTGACCTGAGTGCCTAGAATGCATCTGCCTCGACCCCCCTCTATATTCGCTACTTGCTCCCATCGATCTAGCCCTTTTTCCTTGTCTCCTGTCACTGTCATAATCACTTCTCTGTAATTGTCGTCGTTCCTCAAGATTCTGTGCATGGGCCTGTATTCGGGAAATATCCATCCCATCTTGCAAAGAGGCCGTCAAGCATTCTCTGAACAAATATGGCCCCAAACCACTCACGAATCTGTGCACACGATCGCCCATATCGGCTACTATACTCAGAGCATACCTGGCCAGAGAATTGAATTGCATACTATACTCTCGGGCACTCATGTTCCCTTGTTTCAAATTCAGGAACCTGTCCGCTCTAGCTCGGCGAGTCTCGGGTGGCAAGTAATGACGAACAAAAGCATCCGCAAATTCTTGCCAAACCGGAGGGGGTGCATTTTCTCCCCTTGATGCCATCCAGTTGTTATACCATAGCACCGCCACATCGTGGAGTCTATAAGAAGCCAACTCTACGGATTCTGTCTCGGAAGCATGAATAATCTTTAGGGTTCTCATCATATCATCAATAAAGTTTTGCGGGTCTTCATGCGGCTTAGACCCAAAGAACTCCGGGGGATTTAGAGTCATGAAATCACGGGCTTTTGTACTAGCTGAACGATCACTCGGGCCCGCACTTTGTTGTTGTGCCTGGGCGGCAACCAACTGAGTCAATAAGTGTATGGCCTCGGTCACTTGTTGACCCGAAGCAACTGGTGAAGGAACCGGAGCCGAGGCTCCTCCTTGCCCTTCTACATTAGGCAATGCCTCATTTTGGGATTCACCCTCTTCCACATTCGCCGGAGGCTCTCTTTCTGCTCGTTTCTATGTCGTAGCTTTGCCCTTCTGGGCAGCTGTAGCTTTCCCCTTTGGCGGCATTCTGAAATCACAACGCACTTTTAGAAGATAATAAAATCCTACACACGGCTCTATCGCACGATCTCTGAAAAGAAAGATGGTCATTTTCCTAAATGCCCTGTAGCCTCCTGTTTATTGATGCGGCGCGCTACACACCATAAACAAGACTCTAATGGACACGGCTCGTAGACACTTCCTAGGAATGAACTGCTCTGATACCACTTTTATCACGACCCGGCTAGGGGCCGCGACGGGTACCCGGGGCTAACCACCGAGCACCGCTCTTCTTAATACTCAATTACTCATTAAATACTTCTTTCAGAATTTATAGACGAAACATGTGAAAATCATACTTTACAAGAAACATACTTGCTTTACTTACATTTGCCATACGGCTATCAAGATAGTATATACATATAGTAATATCTTGTGGAACCATCTAACCCACACTGCACATCTACGAGCGTCTACTGACGTGCTATACAATGGACGGAACAAGACTCCTTCATGCCCCAAAATGGATATATATATATATGTACGTATACACAAAAGAAATCACAAGCACCTCCGAACAATGGAGTGCTCTCAACAGCTGACTGCCCCTATGGCTCTGGATCTAGCTCATCTCCCTGTCTACCTGTGGGCATGAACACAGCGTCCAAAGAAAAGGACGTCAGGACGAACATTGTACTGAGTATAAGAGGCATAAATAATGAAGAGAGAAACAATAACAACCTAATGAACATCAAAGTGAACATGTGAAGCTGAATCATAATCATAGGAAGGATGATGCATGCTGTCTTACTCATACTCTTTATCATATCATGTATACATATCATGCAAGCTACCCGTCCATGTCGGAACGGTGTGATCACCAATAATATAAGCCCGCGTCCAGGCCTCCCGCGTCCGGGGTACCATCTCATGCCGCCCACTAGTGGTGTCTGCCCATGCCCGAAAGGGTCATGGTGTATCCGTGTAGCCGCCCGCCGAAGCGGTGTCTGCCCGGCCAACTAGGCGCGGTGTAAATGCAATCATGACATGCTTAACATAAAATACTTATCATCATATACTTTTAAAAACATGCTTATCTTATCATAATACATGCGTGAGCTCATGATCATTTGTACTCTACAGGGGTGACGTAAGGTCGTGATCCCCCGATCTCTTTATGGAGCAATTTCTAACATTCTGCCTCACCTCGAAGGAATTAGTACATGAGGTGAGTGTAGACAATGAGGACATAATCATCGCTTTAGCATTATCATATCATATCTATTAGCTCATGGAAAGAAGGGGATTTTATGCTATGGGATTCATGCCATTTGAAGAAAGGGACTAGCCTCACATACCTTGGTCCCTTAGCTAGAATACCGTTCACTTGCTCTTCTGCAATATCGCGTCATTACCTTCGTAAGGGAATTCAAATTATCGTTAGTTAGTGGGCTATAAGAACGCGTCGCTATTTTCTAAAGAAAATTGGGCAGCACTTCCTTTGTTTATTCTACTTTTCCCATTGTCTATATCAATTCCCAACATTCACAATAATACCCACAACATTACCACCAACAACCATCATTCATATCGACCCATCACATTTCACCATTTTCCTCCAATTTTTTCATAATTTCTTACCTAGCTTATCATCGTGTTTTCACACCTTTAATACTTATTTCATGGTAAAATCATCATTTCTAGCATATTCATAACCTTAACACTTCAACATATATGATTCAATTCCATCATCACTCAATGGTGGCACTATTCACCCATTTTTCTATGTCTTCCTACAATTCAAGCTTTTCCTATGTTTCTAACACTTAAATAACTTAATAAGGTCATGAAACATACCTTGGATGGTGATTGAACAACCCTTGAGTTGAAATGCTTCGCTCCAACAAAACCCTAGGTCCTCCTTCTAGGAATTTCTTGACTCAAATAATCCCTTTTGATGTGTTCTTGCACTAGGTTATGGTGAATTGATGAATTTGATCTTAGATTTCTACTTGTGTTCTTGGTTTGGGAGAGTGTAGAATATTCTAGAGAGAGAGAGGATCGTGTAGTAGAAAGTGGGAATGAAGAAAATGAGACTTGGATCATATTTTATAAAATTCAACTTCAGTCCCGATGTCATTATACGGTTCGTTATACGGTCCGTATAAATTTATACGGTCCGTATAACTGGCCGTAAAATGTACCCAGAGATCATCCCTTTCTGTAACCATTTGACGATCCATTTGACGGGACGTATAATTGTTATACGGTCCGTATAATTCACCATAAAATCGACCTTCTTTCAACCTCATTCTGTGACACTTTGACGATTCGTTTTACGGACCGTCAAACCGTTATACGGTCCGTATAGTACACCGTAAAACTCAACCTTCAGCCAGCATCTTCTGTGACACTTCTACGGTCCGTATAATGGACCGTATACTACTAGTTCACTGAAGCTTATTTTCTTGACTTGGTCTCATTTCCGATCCTTATGGAACCTTCGTAAAAGTTGTTCAACTCCTCGATACCAATCTACGGGACCTTATTACTTGCCTTCAAAATGCCACACACATATTTTATCCTTATTAGCCTATTTTGCACATGCTAACGAAAAATTTCCGGGGTGTAACAAACATGTTATATTTATGGATCGGGCCGTACGTTCCCTGGCACTAACATATTATATTATATATGGATTGGGCCATACGTTCCTCGGCACTAACATATTATATTTATGGATCGGGCCGTATGTCCCTCGGCACTAACATATTATATTTATGGATCGGGCCGTACGTTCCTCGGTACTAACATATTATATTATATATGGATCGGGTTGTACGTTCCTCGACACTATTATATTATTTATGGATCGGGCCGTACGTTCCTCGACACTATTATATTATATATGGATCGGGCTGTACGTTCCACAACACTATTAGTTATATTGTAATCTATGCCTATCATACGCCGTAGAGTCAGTTTCTGTCATATAGAGTTATGCAGATATTCTCAGATGTTAGTCACAGATGCATTCTATTATTGAGGCAGGTTTTTCATGATTCATCTGTACTTGATGTTCTTATGCTTTATAAACTCAGTACATATTCCGTACTGACCCCCTTTCTTCAGGGGGCTGTGTTTCATGCCCGTAGGTACAGACGCTCGATTCGGTGATCCCCCAGCTTAGGATTTCCAGTTAGCTGTCTTGGAGAACTCCGTTGTTCCGGCGCCTAGACTTTTGGTACAAATCTTCTGATGTATTTATATATGGTTGTCCAGGGGTACGACGAGGCCCTGTCCCGTCATATTTCACTGTTAGTACTCTTAGAGGTCTGTAGACATGTTTGTGGGTTGTATATAGATTATGGTCAGTTGTGTCTATATAGTTGTTGTGGATGTTTCTGTTGGTTGTGGCAGCCTTGCCGGCTTGCATATGTTATCGATGCGTAGTGGCAGCCTTGTCGGCTTGCGTAGTATATTGCCATGTGGTGGCAGCCTTGGCGGCTTGCGTATTATAATGATATATAGTGGCAGCCTTGTCTGCTTGCGTATTTGATTTCATTGTGATTGGTTGAGACTCCGCAGGGGACAAATTATCTTGATATGTGATGTTGCGGACCTTGTGTCTATGTCGATTCCCATGTTGTCTGTAGTGTCAATCTGATTATGACTAACAGGTATACATATGGGTGTCCAGCTCGGGCACCAGTCATTGCCCATGGGGCTGGGTCGTGACAATTTGGGAATTTGGGAAAACCACAAATACGAAAGTTGTAAATAATTGAATTAGCTTTCCAACCATAGGTCGTGGGCCTTCACATGACATAGGGTTAAAAAGTTATGGACGTTTTACGACAGAAAGGTCAAGCTGGGCAGTGGGCTCGGCCCAACCCGACTCCAAGTCGGGTCAGGCCAACTTTCCTTACTATTTAAAGGAGGTTTTAACCCTTATCATCCTCATTTCATACCATAAAGTCCAGAACAGGGTAGAGAGAGAGTGAGGGGATGTTAGAGAGATAAAGAAAGGGTTCGATCAAGTTCGATGCCCCGAATCCCCAGGCTCGTGAAGGATAAAGTGTAGTACGAGTTGTCGTCGTCGTTTTAAGCTAATTATTGAGCTTGCGGGATGATATTTCGTGATTGATCTGCTGCTATGGTATGTATAATGTTCCTCTTATGTTATTAAAGTGTTTATTTAAAGTTTTAACGGATTAGAACGGAGGAAATAATGTTAAAAGCTCGTTTTGCATTTTTGGGAGGTTTATGAAGGTGGGGCTGTTTCAGTGGAGTTAAATGGATGGAAATATCTGAGTTCTGATGTATATTTACTGTCGATATTGTTGTTTGACATTGTTGCTGATAATTTAGCTGAATTGGATTTTCGGGTTTGTCCAGTTTATAAAGGAAATGATGTCGAAATTCCGTTAGAAATAGAGATAAGTTTAAGGGATTGATTTTAAGGATATATATTTGATTGATTATTGGAGTAAATTAAGTATATTGTTGTGATTGTCATTGATATGTATTTTGAAGGAAGGTAAAAAATTGGAGAAGTGCGTTTGATAATCGTATTCGAGCTTGTCGCTCCTTAGAAAGTATTATGAAGTTGTTATGAATATATATACCTATTGTATTGGTGAGATTTACATTGTTGTTGGGCTGTGGTGATGATAGGTAGAATTGGGATGTACTGGTGATATAAGGGAGATGCGGCCCGTTTCGTTTTAGAGTCATAGTTATCAATTCATATAAGCGATATACGAAAGCCCTCAAAAGTTGTGTACGTATTCCTATGATTATAGGTTTAGCATACTAATTGTGGAAATTTCGTGATTAAGTTGAGTTCCTTGGACGACGTAAGGTTTGCTAAGGCTATTCCCTTTTTTTCTTTTGGCATGGTCTATATGGAACAAACGGACGACGAACGTATAAACTCCAAAGAAGCTTCTATTCTTAAATACTAGGATGGCTAATGTTCTTGATTTCCATAAGCTATTTGATTATGTCCTGATACGTGTCTATGATTCCTAAAATCCTATTTTGATATTATAATCCATAGTGACATTTGAGGGTATTATGACTCCTGGTTATTCAATGAGTTTCAGAAATAATCTCATGGTCTCACTTGCATTCGTTTGCTTCTATATATATATTTAAAGCTATCCCTCCTTTATTTTTTGCATGAATTACATAAAATAAGCGGACGATGAACGTACATAATTCCAATGAATTCTAGTCCTCAGAGATACTTGACAAGATAGTTGTCTTTGATTCTCCAGAGTTGGTTCATGCTAATTATTCTATTGAGTCCCAGATGATGATTTAGTTGCATATGGTTGCTCATGATATTCTACTCATGCATGCTGTTAATATATCATTCACCGAGTCCCGGGCCGGGTATGTATTCGTGCATAGTTTCATTGCATTGTTCACCGAGTCCCTCACTAGAGGGCCGGGTACGGTATATATATGATTATTTCACCGAGTCCCTCACTAGGGGGCCGGGTACAGTATATATATGATTACTTCACCGAGTCCCTCACTAGAGGGCCGGGTACGGTATATATTTATATTTCACCGAGTCCCTTACTAAAGGGCCGGGTATGGCATATATTTACATTTCTAGTCTTTGCCTTTTGGGCTACTTTCATGGTTATTCTCCGCCTTCGGGGCTATTCATATTACAGGTGGTTTCTCATACTTTCATTATGGCTTATATACCATTCTTTATGATTACTGCTGCCTTACATACTCGGTACATTTTTCATACTGACGTCCTTTTGCCTGGGGGCGCTGTGTTCATGCCACACAATCCCAGATTGTTTTGCAGGTAAAATTATTCAGCTAGGATGCTTGGCTATCAGCTGGGATTGGCAAACTCCATTTTCTTCCTGGAGCAGTGCCGAGTCATTACGGTTATCATATGTGTGTATGGGTACGTCGGGGCCCTGTCCCGACTCATATGATTCAGGTGTTTACTCATAGAGACTTTGCCGACAGTGTCCTGTGGTTAGTATATTGAGATGTCATGTGTTGAGTAAAGCGACCATGTAGGCCGATTTGTCAGCTTGACTTACTCGGTTTTTGATTAATTGAGTATCGTTCGCAAATTTCTATGGTTTGACGGAAAGTACTTTATTTTATATTAAAATTTTTTCTATAAGTCCAGTTTCATTATGTGAATGCCAGAGGGTTCGCTCAGCTCTAAGTAAGAGTTGGGTGCCCATCATGCCTTGATGAGATCGGGGTATGACAAAGTGGTATCAGAGCAGTTCATCCTAGGGGTCATCTGCAAAGTCGTGTCTAGTAAAGTCTTGTTTATGGTGTGTTGCGCGCCACATTTATAAACAAGAGGCCACAGGGCATTTAGGATGGTTACTCTTCTTCCATATCTAAGATCGTGCGATAGAGCCAAGCTATAGGAAATGAGATTCCTTATACTAACCCTTGATTTCAGCAGGAGAATGGTGTCGACAAGAGGAGGTAAATGATAATACTGGGAGTTACAGAGGCAACATATTTCATTTAGGTTACATTATCAAAAATTTTATATACAGAATGGCGAACCGGTCATCATCAAGGTAAGTTATTGTAAGTATAGTAAGAAAATGGATTGAATATATATATATATATATATATATATATATATATATATATATATATATATATATATATACATATATATTGATGATAAGTTCGGTTATAAGGTGTGCACAGAAGAAGCTGAAGGAATCAATAAAACGATAAGTAACGGTAAGCAGAGTATATGTCAGATATAGTGTGAATGTTGCAGGTATGATTGAAACCTGCAGTTAAATATTGAAAGGGAAACTAAACAGGAAAGTATAACAGGTACAGTTTGAGTTGGACATACGAGGTAAGTTCATCATTTTCATACTGTTGTTAATATTGGGAGCCCTGTGTGGCTATGATAGGTTATGATATGATATATATGTATATATGTTGGCCCTGTGAGGTATTGTTGGTGTTTCCTGCGTGCAAGTTTTAGGATAGTGAGAAATACAGAGGAAACTCTGCCAAAATTCTCCTAGAAATAAAAAGAAAATGAGATATAGGTTCGTAATATGTCTTGAAAGGTCGTGTCAACAGTAATGATAGGATTTGAATAAGGTGCGAGTACGGCTGACTTCGAGAAATAAGTTAATTGTTGAATTGATGGTAATAGTAATTATGAGGTCGATATAGATATGGTAAAAAGAATTGCTACGATAATTTGGAAGGGCTTGTGATACTAAGAAATGAATTAAAAAAGGCTGCCAAATCTTCATAGAGTGTTATATTGAGGTATCGACTGAATTGATAAGCAGGGATAGATTACGACGAGTTTATAGTTAAAAGAAGTAATAATATGATTGAGACAGGAGTACAAAGGAAGAAGAATTGTGACGAATATGAATGTTACATCCGACATTTTTCGCTTATTCGAAAAATTCAAGATAAATTGACTTGTGATGAATAAGGCCACAATTGGACCTTACTTGGTATGAATGTGTAGGTCATGAATTCAATGGTGTGGAATTGCGAAAGGTGGCCAAGGGCAAAATTGGAATTTTGGAAACTTGCCTTATGAATTACAAGATGTAACCACCAAATTGGGCTCAACAAAATTAATAAAATGAGGCCCAATAAGAGAGGCCCAACCGGCCACAACCTTTTGACCCAAGCCATGGATTAATTAATTTCCATGTGGACTTATAAGATCATACTTATCCAAAGAAGGTTCAAGAAAAATCAAAAGAAAACAAGAACAAAAGAGAAGAGCATTTCGGGTGGAAGAGAAAGAGAGAAAAAGAAAAGAAAGAAAAATTTTGGGAGCCAAATCCTTGGTTTAAAAATCAAATTTTTGTGGGAATATTACTAAGTGCAAAGCCCTCTACAACTTGGTACAATTAGTTTGGCAAGAGGACAACTTTGTAGCAAGTGGAAAACTTGAAGAAAAGGTAAGGATTTTACCATTTTTATGCCATGAAATGTATGTATGTATGTTGTAGTGTGTGGAAATGAAAGAAAAGTATGGAAATTTTGTGTGTTGGAAGTGCTTGTGTTTGGGCCGTGAGTATGCTTATGTTGCATGGTTTTGGTGACTTGAATTCATGTTAGAATCTAGTGTATTATGGTAGGAATGGTATTAGAAATGAAAGTGGAAGTTAAGAATTTTAAGGGGGTGGCCGTGAGCATGGTTAGTCATGGAAGGTTGATGAATTGATTTTATGTAGTAGGTTGCATGTCATTTTAATGCATGGAATGTGAATTAAATCTTGTTAGTATGTTAAGGGTGGTTATGGAAAAATGGTTATTAAGTTGTTGTAAGAAAACATACAACTTTGTTATGGTTTATGTAAAAATGGAAATGAAAGTATCAAGAGGCAAATTATGATTATTGTTGATGAATTTGGAGGATGGAAATGTATAATGAACTTGTATGTTGAAAGTTAGGAAAAGATTGGAAAAGTAGTGACTTAATGGAAAGTTTGAATGTTGTGTATCTTATGAATATTATGTGAAAATGGTATGGATGCCTCCGATGTATGTCGTAATGACTTTGATGGATAATGAATATGAAAATAATAAGTTTGGTTTGGAAATGCAAGTTTGAAACGAAAAAAATGTTTCGTTATGTCGAAAGATGGCTAATGATGCCTTAGTGTATGTTTAATGTCCATTGATGTTTTGATGTCATTCCTGGGTTGTTGTGTTGATGAATTGAGCCGAGCTAAGTCTCGGGGATGTCGTATATACAGAGGAAATGCTGCCGAAATTTCGGTAGGCAAGTATGTGTAAAGTTGGAATATGGAAAGAATGAAACTAACAAATGGTAAACTTGACCATTTCCAGATTTTGGACGAAATTTGGATTGACGCCAAGCGAGCATAAGGCGCCATCGAGGTATGTGAAGCATTTCCCTATGTTCCTAGGCATGTTATGGATGTGGTAGGCTCGGCCGCGAGCCTTAAGTACGACTCCGTTCCCCGGAATTCGAGACGGAAAACCGCTCCAATTCCTTCAATTCAATTGAAGCTATTTTCTTACAAATTGCCTTTAAAGTGAATTTTTGTACAAAACTTCCCTAAACGGAGTCGGAACACTTCCAAACGACTATGGATGACCTCATAAGGTCTATTAGCAATAATTTACCTATGTAGCCTCGAGTTGGTCCGAGGCGGGCCCACAATATCTTCTGTAAAATTTTAAATACTTCCGTTTTGGTCCGATTTTCTCTAAAAACTTCTGGACTATTATTTTGTGTATAATATGGCTATTTTTGTGTAATTTATGCAAATGATTTTGAACATCTTAGAATCCGATTCTGATAATAATCTGTCGTGCCTTCCCAACTAGGACATAGGCGCGTACTATGCATACTATCTGGATATTCTGATTTTGGCTCGCCGTTTGGCACCCTTCAGTTTGATTGAGTCTGTATGTAAGTAGTTTCTCATTTATCGGTTCGTGTCTGTCCCAATGCATTCTTTCACTGCGACCCGGGCCAGGTTCTGTTATCGTGCATATTTCTCTGCATTG
Source organism: Lycium barbarum (assembly GCF_019175385.1). Lineage (NCBI taxonomy): Eukaryota > Viridiplantae > Streptophyta > Magnoliopsida > Solanales > Solanaceae > Lycium > Lycium barbarum. The sequence continues at coordinate 85,074,412 of NC_083341.1, forward strand.
TTCATCGCGTCCCTCGGCGTACGGGCCGGGATCTGTATGTCTGTATGACATTATGATTTGTGTATGGGGATGGCGGCCAGGATGGCATATGATCTGATCTGATTCGGTTTGTCCACCGCGTCCCGTACTAAGAGGGCCGGGTTCTGTTACCGCGCCCCCAGACAGGGCCGGGATCTGTATAAATGTATGCGTGTGCTATCTATATTTATCTAAGCACATGCCTCTGTATGATTCTGTATGACTCTGTACTACTCTGCATGCATAATTCTGTCCGGCATACTTCTGTCTGTCCGTCTGAAAGACGACTACGTCTGTATGTCCGTATGGATTCTGATTCTGTATGTCCATATGGATTCTGATTCTGCTCGTCTGTCCGTATTATGATTCCGTCTGTGTGTCCGAACCATAATTCTGTTTATTTGTATGGGACACGGTTCTGTATGTCTGTCTGGATCATGACTCTGTCCGTCAGTCTGATTTATGGTTCTGTTCGTTATATTTCTGTGACTCCGGTTCGGACTATGTTTATATCTGTTATGTTCTGCTTTACATACTCGGTACATTTTTCGTACTGACCCCCGTTCTTCGGGGGCTGCGCCACATTCCCGCAGGTACCGACGCACCAGGTGATACTGCGCCAGCGTAGGGTTCAAATTCTGCTGTTTGAAGAGCTCCTTTGATCCGGAGCGTATACTTTTGGTATATATACCTTCTGTCTTCTGTATACTCTGTATGTATGGATATTCTGGGTACGGCGGGGCCCTGTCCCGTCATATGATTCTGTATGTCTGTAGAGGCCTGTAGATAGATGTGTGGGTTACGGGTTTCGTCTGTATGTTAGCCTTAGCGGCTTATCTGTATGTTTCTGTATGTCCAGATATATATATGTTTGCGCGCGTGCCGTAGTTCTATCGGCCTACTTCTGTAACTTCTGTTTTAAACAAAAAACAAATCTGTATGATTCGAATTCGATCGGGTAGGTACGTATGGGTACCCAGTTAGGGTACCAGTCGCGGCCCACGGGGTTTGGGTCGTGACAATGAATGTTTTGATAAGACAGCTTGTCAGGTATTAAGGATAAAATTGACCCGAAAGCGTAAATGGTTAAGTACGCCTACTCCACAGAGTGTAATTAAACTATAGTAAGAATCGTGAATAAGGTTAAGAAGTGTTACACTATAGGATTGATTATGAACAGGATATAATGTGAATATAATAAGGATTGTTATGAAAATGAGTAAAGCCTAGTGAGGAAGTGACATGTTCTATATGTTTTGGAAGCGCAAAATCGATTGTATAGAAGTAATATATTCTAAAGGACAAAGCAGTACTGAGTTAAGAATAGGGTTCCTTGTGCGAGGAATAAAGGATTGATTATAAAACGGGAGGTAATAAGATTAATTGAGGAGGAATGAATGTAAAGGAATAAGTATGGGTATAGAAAGAAAAGGAAATATGCGAAGTACGCGCGCTTAAAAAGTAGTGATGTTATGAGAAAAGGAAGATGTATCTCCTACGAACATCCTATACCAAGACAAAACGAGTAAAGCATACAAAGGAATAAGTTGGAAAGAAAAATGTGGCCATGAGTTATGAGTTTACCGTATGACGATAAAGCGATAAAGCAAGGCTATCATTAACGACAAATATGATATGATTATGACTGGTTTTGAAATCAACATTGAGTGCAACACAATAGTAAAAGAGTATGAGGCATAAGGGGTATTAGTTGCGCACGAAACTTAGATCCTTAAAAACAAAGATGATGGGTTTAAGGGAAAATGCATTTACGGATACTATAAGTCGATTACGGGAAAGAGAGGAATAACTTGAGATGGGAAGAAAAAGGAAAGATGATGCTATAAGTGAACTCTGAGTATCGAAGAATAGTATAAGTGACATTACATGGATGGTACCGATAGCTAGACATACTACTATTTCGAGCATCCCTATGGGACAAAAGTTGTTAATTGGAGCGGAGGTAGACATTGACTCATAACTAGCAGTTGAGCTAAGTAAAATCCATCCTTGTTTGGATTGCTATGTTGGTTGTACTACTTGATCATAAAATTGCAAGATGAGTATGTTAAGACTTCACACATGAATTACTATAGCTATAAATAATGAGAAATGGCATGAATATGATTCAGTATAATAAGGGAATTGACGAAAGGGATACATGAATTCTAGATTGGAAGTGAGGTAACAGATTTGAGAATAAGTAAGACCCTAAATGGGGGAAGTGAGTAAGGAAAATACAAGTGCGGAGATTGAAACGATGAATCCTAAGATGTGACAGATATAAGACTCTCAAACAAAAAGTGAGAGTTATACATAAATGAGTCTAATAGCTAGTAAATAAATGAACAAGAATCGAGCAGGTAACTCGAGGAATATTGTAAAGGATAGCGATGCTATACTAGAATAGAGGCAAATGAATTGACAGTCGACTCGTTTGTTAATGATATTGTGATGTATAAGTGACAAATAAGAAAGGACAAAAAGTTTTCTATAGTAGAATATAAGATGTTATAATCAAGGGACAAAATAAGGGAAAGAACGGAAAGAAAAGAGTATGACGAGATAAGTTACAACAGATAGATAAAAGAGTTTTGGTATGTATGAGATACGTAAAATAGAACGAACCAAAGGAAGTAAGTTTACGAATAAGATTAGATGTTCACACATGAATCACACAAGAATGATTATGTAACCTGCAAGTAAAATGTCTAGAATGAAACAAATTGCGTTCTTAAAAAGAGGAGTAAGAGGTAAGCAAGAATAGTGTGTTTGTGATACTCCGGGTCAGTTGAGGGAACATATATGGTAAATTGAGTCAAAATGTTGAGTTGGAATTATCATTAATGACAAATAGGACAATTACCTTGAATATGATATAAGTATATGTTATATGGTTCCTACGAGAGCCCTGAGGTGTGTTAGATTACTTACGAATTCGATAGGATCAACAAATAAAGGGTGTTTTAATAGAAGAATATTATGGAACCTTCATTTTTGTATCATTATGGTTATAGCAAATTTCCAACAGTTTACCACAGGATTATGAAATTCTTGAAACCCTCGATAGGACATTTTAGATTGAATTTATCTAGACTCTACAGATGTGAATCAATACCATTTTCATTGTCATATGGAAGAAACGAAGTGGGAGAGATTTGCAAACCATGTGAGACTCAATACCATTATTGAGCAAGAAAAAGGATCGACGAGTCCGAGCATCAAGGAGGATCATATCAGGAGAGCAGCTCACTTATATATCTTGAAAGCATATACCTGAGGTGTCAAGGGAGTATTGCAATCGAGAGTCATTACTAAGAAGGAAACTTTTTTTCAACTATTCGAAGGGAATGTTATAGATAGTGCATGTCAGAGGATTAAAAGGATGACTCCTTGCAAGTTGATATATTTTGATTGTTGCCCTGTAAGGCTTGTTGGTTAGTATACAAGTGGGTAGTACAAATTACAGAGGAGGTTCTGCCAAAACTTTGTTAAAGTTGATTGTGATCAGTATATATATGTGTGCTATGATCAGTAAGATACACAAGTGTAAACTGAAGAATGAATGGTTAATAATAGTTGTAAATCGACTGAAAGAAGGGTTAAGATAAGTTCTCTCGGGGATTAGAAGTAAGGTTGATGCACTAAGATTAGTGTGATTCGGATAATGTGATACGATTATGAGTAGAGACTTAAGAGGGGAGGCAATGATAAGAAATGAGTATTTCGAGAGGTGAGTTACTATAAAAAGAGTAAGTTTAAACGAGTAAAGAATGAAACAAGGAAGAGAAATAAACATGATTGTATGTGTTTTAGGAAAGAGAGTAATGTGTCCCTTATAGAAATCAATATAACTGAAAGCATCAATGTGGTTAAGGGAAGTTGAAGCTTATAAAGGAAAGATAAGTATTGAAAAGCACTTTAGGAATTCTGAAGGGTTGAGTGATAATAGTAAGCATTGGAATTGGATACGAGTATTAGTCTTCATTTAACATTCGAGGACGAATGTTTCTAAGAGGGGAAGGATGTTACACCCCAGAAAATTTAATGTTACTAAGGCTACAGACGGCTTAATGTGAGCTCAAGGAGGAGCAAATATTACAAGTATAAAGAATGAAATTCTACTGTAGTAGCATGAGGATAGCATGAGTATGATATTTGGAATTCGTACAATATGATTGGAATGATACGTTAAAAGATATATAGACCTCGTAACCGTAAGCTGAGGTGGGGCCCACATGATGGAATTTTTATAAAGGACATATGATAAGTTATATGGACAATATATGTGAAGTTAAACACAACTCAAGAAGGACCCTTGAGCCAAATCCAAGTGTAAGCCCTCCAAAAAGATGTTTTTAAGTTACGTTTTCGGGTGATCTGAGTTCGGGAGGCCATAACCCCATCATTATTTGGGAATTTGGGAAAACCAAAAATATGGAAGTTGTAGATAATTGAATTATCTTTCCAACCATAGGTCGTGGGCCGTGCCACGTCATAGGGATAATAAGTTATGGACGTTTTACGATAGAAAGGTCAAGCTGGGCAGTGTGCTCGGCCCAACCCGACTCCAAGTCGGGTCAGGCCCACTTTCCTTGCTATTTAAGGGAGGTTTTAACCCTTATCATCCTCATTTCATACAAAAAAGTCCAGAACATGGTAGAGAGAGAGTGAGGGGATTTTAGAGAGATAAAGAAAGGGTTCGATCAAGTTCGAGGCCCCGAATCCCCAGGCTCGTGAAGGATAAAGTGTAGTACGAGTTGTCGTCGTCGTTTTAAGCTAATTATTGAGCTTGGGGGATGATATTTCGTTATCTATCTGCTTCTAAGGTATGTATAAGGTTCCTCTTATGTTATTAAAGTGTTTATTTAGAGTTTTAATGGATTAGAACGGAGGAAATAATGTTAAAAGCTCGTTTGCCATTTTTGGGAGGTTTATGAAGGTGGGGCTGTTTCAGTGGAGTTAAATGGATGGAAATATCTGAGTTATGATGTATATTGACTGTCGATATTGTTGTTTGACGTTGAACTGATAATTTAGCTGAATTGGATTTTCGGGTTTGTCCAGTTTATAAAGGAAATGCTGTCGAAATTCCGTTAGAAATAGAGATAAGTTTAAGGGATTGATTTTAAGGATATATATTTGATTGGTTGTTGGAATAAATTAAGTATATTGTTGTGATTATCATTGATATATATTTTTGAAGGAAGGAAAAAAATTGGAGAAGTGCGTTTGATAATCGTATTCGAGCTTGTCGCTCCTTAGAAAGTATTATGAAGTTGTTATGAATAAATATACCTACTGTATTGGTGAGATTTACATTGTTGTTGGGTTGTGGTGATGATAGGTAGAATTGGGATGTACTGGTGATATAAGGGACATGCGGCCCGTTTTGTTTTAGAGTCATAGTTATCAATTCATATACGCGATATACGAAAGCCTTCTAAAGTTGTGTACGTATTCCTATGAATATAGGTTTGGCATACTAATTGTGGAAAGTTCGTGATTAAGTTCAGTTCCTTGGACGACGTTGTTACACCTCAGAAAATTTTTCGTTGGTACGCAAGTGAACGAACTAGTCAGGAGTACGAGTATACGATATTTCCATGAGTATGAAATGACATTGATGACCCTAAGTAAGATTGCAAAGGCAATTGCAATAAGAGATAAGTTATACTCCATAATGACTAATTATAGGTTCTGAAAATGTGGAAAGTGCAAGTTTGCATTTTGGACAGTTGAATGTAAACTGAAATACGGACCGTAAAGTGGTATACGGGCCGTAAACTGCCATGTCGTATTTCAACTTCCAAAACTTCATCTTTGTGTCAAATGTCCAAATGGTTAAAAACGACTTGGAATACAGACCGTAAATTGAAATACGGCCCGTAAACTGCGATCGTAAATCACCATGATCCCCAGCATACCTTCTGGTTCTGTCATGCTTAAATATGCCGACAGAATACGGACTGTAAACTGAAATACGGCCCGTAAACTGGGTTTACGACCACTGTGCACTTTCGACGACTGCTCATTTCAGATCAGATTTTGGGTTATTAAAAAGGGGACCAAGCTTATTATTTCATTTCCACATTTCACCCCTTCTCTCTAAAACATTTCTCTACACTTATTTCACATAAATTCAAGGATTGTTAGTGATCAACAACATAAACCAAGTGAATCAAGTGTAAGGAAACCCATTGGAGATCATTCAAGTCAAGAAATCTCATTGGAGATGAACTAGGGTTTTTGCTCAAGTGGAGTATTATCAACCAAGGCTTGTTCCTACGACATCTAAGGTAAGATTCATGGTATTTCTATGTTGTTTAATGTATTTGAGAGTTGAAATACTTGGATTGTAGAAGGGTATAGAAAAATGGGTCATGAATGTGGAAAAATGTCATTTTGGGAAATAGTTTGAATTGAGTTATGATTCTCGATGTTTTGTGATGTAAATGTGTTATAAATGATGTTGAGAACATGAGATGAGAAATGTACGCGAATGGACATAGTGGTGTGTTATAGCCATGGATATGAGTAATTGAAAGCAAAATTGGATAATGTGGATGAATAACGACCATTGTTATAGTATTATGAATGTATTATTGACGTTTGGAAGTTGATATACGTTACGTAGGAATGTCGTATAGATAGAAGAGATGTTATCCGATTTTCTCCAGCTTTAGTCATATATGCTAGCTATCGATTCTAATGATAGTATGACTTTAATGAAGGTAGAAACACTAGCAGTGGAGGAGAACACGCAAGTGTAGAATAGTTTAACGGAAAGGTATGTAAGGCTAACCCTTCTTACATAAGGCATGGTTCTTTGGCCAAATACCTAAATCTTCTATGAGACTATGATATCCTTCAAATGATTTGATCTTCCAAGCTAGTAAGCTCACGATTCTTGATACGCCATGATTTCACTAAATCCATCGTGTGACGAGTAAGCCTATAAAGATAAATGTGATGAATGACGATAATAGTAACAATGATGTTGATGACGATTGTGATAAGGATGTAATTACTAAAGATTCTTATGAGCTATTATGTATAGGTGCCTATGTATGACTATTATGAAACCCCGAGCTTATGAGGCCGGGTAATATATGTAAATAAGTATGTATATGATTACGTAATGCGCGCACACCTCTGCAGATGGTACGGATGACCCTGAAGCCTTGGTAGGGCCAGGTATGAGAAACCTTGAGCCTTGGTTGGCCAAGTATGTATGAAACACCGATCCTGCATGGTCGGGTATTCTATATAAATGCTATGTATATGATATGATTATGTATATGATATGGATATAAGTATGAATACGAACATGAGATGATATGAATGCAAATAAGGGTATGTATATGAATATGAGTACAGATACGGAATGGATACGGATATGAATGTATGTACGTAAACACGCATTAGAAATAGAAAGATCCTATGTGAGGCAAGTAAGTACCTATGACGATGATATTACCATCTCCCATATTTTGCTATTTTTCATGTTGTTCATTATGTTTCTATGTTGATAGGGATCATGCTTTACATACTCAGTACATTCTTCGTACTGACGTCCTTTGGTTTGTGGACACTGCATCATGCCCGCAGGTGCACAGGGAGACAGACTTGATCCATAGCTACATTCTCTGAGACTACGCAGCAAAGCTCCATTTCATTTGGAGCCATAGGTTTTGGGTAATTATTCTTTTGTGTACATAGATATGGGCATAGCGGGGTCCTGTCCCCCTCATATGATATGTTATACTCTTCTTAGAGGCTCGTAGACATGTGTATATGGTTAGATATGTCTGGCCCTGTCAGCCTATATTTTGTATATCATTTTGATAGCCTTGTCGGCTCATGTACATTGATGTGGCATAAATGCCAATGATGATATAAAGGCATTATTGTCCAATGGGACTAGCATGATGAATGAATAGGATTATGTGTTTAATTATGTGGCTCTCCTAGATGTATGTGAAATGTAAGCCAAGGGGTGCCCGGGTGGGCTAGCACCGGACGCTCGTCGCAGCCCTCTAGACGGGTCGTGACAAAAGTGGTATCAGAGCAGTTCAGTCCTAGGGTGTGTCTACGAGCCGTGTCTACTAGAGTCTTGGTTATGGTTGTGTTGTGCGCCACACTTATAAACGAGAAGCTGCGGACATTTTAGGAATGAATGACCTTCTTTCTTCATAAGAATCGTGCGATAGAGCTATGATATAAGAAATTCCTGTCCCTTAATCGTGTGTTGTGTATTTAAGAAATGCCTGTAAAGAGAAAGGCTACAGCAACCCAAAAGAGCAAGACGGTGGCAGAAAAGCGGGCTGAAAGAGCGCCGCCACCGGTAGTAGAGAAAAGTGAGTCCCAGAGTGCGGCTCAATCTCAGTCCTCCCGTTTAGTACCTATGTTAGAGGAGCGTGAGGGAGCCTCAACCCCAGATCTAGCACCTCCAGCTCCTCCACCGGATGCTTCGGGCAAAGATGTAAAAGAGGCCATACACTTGCTTACTCAGTTGGTTGCTGCCTAGACTCAGTGGCAAAGTACAGGGCAAGGTGACAGGGTTGTTAGTGCAAGAGCCCGTGACTTTATTACTTTGAACCCTCCGGAATTCTTTGGGTCAAAGCCAGAGGAGGACCCTCAGGACTTCATTGAAGGTATGTTAAGGACACTTCGTTTGATACATGCTTCGGACACCGAATCGGTGGAGCTAGCGTCGTATAGATTGAGAGATGTCTCGATCCAATGGTATACGGTTTGGATGGCTTCACGTGGGGCCAATGCACCTCCCTCGGTATGGCAAGAGTTTGTTGATGTTTTTCTTCGACATTACATGCCTCCAGAAGTTCGGCGAGCTAGAGCCGATAAGTTCTTAAATTTGAGGCAAGGCAGCATGAGTGCTCTAGAGTGTAGTCTCCGCTTCAATTCTTTGTCTAGGTATACGTCAGCCATGGTAGCGGACATGGGTGACCGGGTGCACCTATTTTTTAAAGGCCTAAGGCCGCATTTGATGGTTAGGTGCTTGACGGCGTCCCTTCAGGACAATATGGATATTGCACGCATTCATGCTCATGCTCATACATAGAAGAAAGTTTACAACAGTAGAGAAGTGAACGCGAGCAGGATAATGGCCATAGCAAGAGGGCCAGATCTTCAGGCCCTATGAGTGAGTTCAGAGGTGGGAACATACAACAGATTTCTAAGCACTCAGGCTATTCTATGACTAGTGCAGCTCCACGGTTTACAGGCTAAAGATTTGATAGATCTACTCGTTCCGAGCCGAGTCAGAGTTATTCGGGGACTTAGTTTAGAGATGATTTGGGTCTGGCAAGGCCACCCGCACTACGATGTTCCCAGTGTGGGAAGTTGCATTGGGGTCGATGCCTAATGGGTTCAGATGTTTGCTATTCATGTGGTCGACCAGGCCATATTATGCGTGATTGCCCCTCGGTTCATGGTAGAGGTAGGGCCTAGCCTTCAGGGTCGGTAGCCGAATCTTCAGCCTCTGTACGCCCTATGGGGCCAGGTTCACATGCGCCAGTCGGCCATTGTAGAGGCAGAGGGAGAGTTCCCTGTTCTAGCGGTCCTCAGCACCGTGTTTATGCTTTGGCTAGACGCCAAGATCTTGAGTCCTCTCCTGACCTGGTTACAGGTATATTGTCGGTATTTTCTCATGATGTATATGCTTTGATTGATCCGGGTTCCACATTGTCATATGTTACTCCATATATTGCGGGTCGATTTAGAGTCGAACCGGAGTCGATCAAGCCTTTTGAGGTGTCTATACCCGTGGGTGAATCGGTAATAGCTAGCCGAGTATATAGAAATTGTGTAATTGTGATTTGTGATCGTCGTACCATGATTGACTTGCATGAGCTATAAATGGTGGATTTTGATGTTATTATGGGCATGGATTGGTTGGCTTCTTGTTATGCCAATGTTGATTGCAGAATGAAAATAGTTCGTTTCCAATTTTCGGGAGAACCAGTCCTAGAATGGAAAGGGAATACGGCGTCACCAAAAGGTAGGTTTATTTCCTATCTAAAGGCAAGGAAAATGATCACGAAAGGGTGCATCTACCATCTAGTCCGGGTTAAAGATGTAGAAGCTGAGCCGCCGAATCTTCAGTCAGTCCCCGTAGTAAATGAATTTCCGGATGTATTCCCAGAAGAGATTCCAGGCCTTCCTCCTGAACGGGAGATTGATTTTGCCATTGATGTGTTGCCAGGCACTAAGCCCATATCTATTCCTCCTTATAGAATGGCTCCCGCAGAATTGAAAGAGTTAAAGGAGCAATTAAAAGACTTGCTTGAAAAAGGCTTTATTAGGCCTAGTTCATCCCCGTGGGGAGCACCCGTATTGTTTGTCCGAAAGAAAGATGGCTCCTTGAGAATGTGCATGGATTACCGACAATTGAATAAGGTGACGATTAAGAACAAGTATCCTCTTCCGAGGATTGATGATTTATTTGATCAATTGCAAGGCGCCAAATGGTTTTCAAAGATTGATTTGAGGTCCGAGTATCATCAAGTCAGAGTTAGGGAGAAAGATATCCTTAAGACATCTTTTAGAACAAGATATGGTCATTTTGAGTTCCGGGTAATGTCATTTGGGCTAACTAATGCATCGGCGACATTTATGGATTTGATGAACAATGTGTTCAGGCCCTTCCTGGATTTATTTGTGATTGTATTTATCGATGATATCTTGGTGTATTCAAGATCCAAGGCAGAACATGCAGATCATTTGCGTACTGTCCTCTGAGTTCTTCGAACTCGAGAGTTGTTTGCAAAGTTTTCCAAATATGAGTTTTGGTTGAACTCAGTGGCATTTCTAGGGCATATTGTTGCAGCCGATGGTATTCGGGTAGATGGTCAAAAGAATGAGGCCGTGAAAACTTGGCCAAGGCCCACAACTCCTACGGAGGTTCGTAGTTTTCTAGGCTTAGCAGGTTATTACAGGAGATTCGTTGAGAGCTTTTGTTCTATTTCTGCGCCACTCAAAAAGTTGACCCAGAAATCAACAAAGTTTCAATGGACAGATGCTTGTGAGCGTAGCTTCCAAGAGTTGAAAAGTAGATTGACTTCCGCCCCAGTCTTGACACTTCCAGAGGGATTGGAAGGATATGTTGTTTATTGCGATGCTTCAGGCATTGGGCTAGGCTGTGTATTGATGCAACATGGTAAAGTGATTGCGTATGCTTCAAGGCAATTGCGGAAACATGAACAGAATTATCCAACCCATGATTTAGAATTGGCCAAAGTGGTTCATGCGTTAAAGATATGGAGAAATTATTTATATGGTGTCCATGTGGATATATATACAGATCATAAGAGTCTACAGTATATCTTCAAGCAGAAAGAGCTGAATTTACGGCAAGGACGATGGTTGGAATTGCTAAAAGATTATGATGTTGATATCTTATATCACCTCGGAAAGGCAAATGTTGTAGCTGATGCTCTTAGCCGCAGATCTATGGGAAGTTTGTGTGATGTACGGCCCGAGAGGAGAGAAATGACTCGTTAGTACCAGCAGTTAGCTAGCCTAGGAGTTCAAGTGGCGGACTCAGGTAGCAAGGGAACTACTATCCAGAATTAAACAGTCTCGTCGCTAGTAGCAGAAGTGAAAGAGTGACAATACGAAGATTCCATGCTAAGGCATTATAGAGATACACTCCCTCAGAAAGAGGAGTCATCATTTGATCTTTCAGGAGACGGACTTCTCCAATGTCGAGGCAGATTATGTGTTCCCAATGTGGCAGGTCTACGCCACCAGATATTGAGAGAAGCTCATTGTTCTTGTTACTCTATTCACGCTGGTCCGACGAAGATGTATTATGATCTTAAGTCTGTATATTGGTGGAATGGGATGAAGAAAGATATAGCGAGATTTGTAGCTCAATGTCCTAATTGTTAACAGGTGAAAATCGAGCACCAAAAGCCAGGTGGATTGTTACAAGCTATAGAAATCCCAACTTGGAAGTGGAAAGTGATTAACATAGACTTCATTACAGGCTTACCCCGTTCTCGACGTAAGTATGATTCCGTATGGGTGATTGTGGATAGACTCACCAAGTCAGCTCATTTCTTACCAGTCAGAACGACATACGTGGCAGAAGATTATGCAAAGCTTTATCTTAAAGAGATAGTGAGACTCCATGGTGTTCCAGTATCTATTATCTCAGATAGAGGGACTCAGTTTGCAGCTAATTTTTGGAAGTCTTTCCAAGAGGGTCTAGGGACCCAAGTGAGCCTTAGTACGGCATTTCACCCGCAGACCGATGGACAAGCCGAGCGTACCATTCAGACTCTTGAAGATATGTTGCGGGCATGTATGATAGATTTTGGAGGAACTTGGGATGAGCATTTGCCACTCATTGAATTTGCTTAAAATATCAGTTATCATTCTAGCATTCAGATGGCACCGTACGAAGCTTTATATGGGCGAAAGTGTAGATCCCCGATTGGGTGGTTTGACACAGGAGAGACTAAATTAATAGGGCCAGACTTGGTCCAGCAAGCCATCGAGAAAGTCCAGCTCATACAAGATCGGTTGTTAGCAGCTCAAAGCCGTCAAAAGTCCTATGCGGATAATCATCAAAGAGACTTAGAGTTCCAAGTGAAAGATTGGGTATTCTTGAAAGTGTCACCGATGAAGGGTGTAATGAGATTTGGCAAAAAGGGGAAGCTTAGTCCCCGATACATTGGACCTTATGAGATTGTGCGCAAAGTGGGCAAAGTGGCCTATGAGTTAGGTCTACCCCCGGATTTGGAGTCAGTCCACCCAGTTTTCCATGTCTCGATGCTTCGAAAATGTGTTGGAGATCCTACAAAGATCGTGCCAATAAGTGATGTGCAAGTGACGGAAAGGTAGACTTATGAAGAAGTGCCCATTGCCATTCTAGATAGGCAAGTACGGAGGCTTAGAAACAAAGAGGTGACCTCACCTCAGTTAAGGTTTTATGGAGAAGCAGTAAACGAGAGGAAATGTCATGGGAAGCGGAAGAAAGTATGCGATCCAGATACCCGCATTTATTTCATCTCTTGGAAGAGATCCAAGATGAGACGTCAAGATTATAAGGTATGTATGCTATCTTCTATGCTTTTGGGTCGTGTGTGGCCAAATTCTAGTGCTATTATGTTGTGGCCCTGTGAGGCATGGTTATTATAGGTTATTGTGACAGGATGGTAGTGCCATGTTATAAGGGAGACTCTGGCGAAATTTCTATAGAATCCCCGAAGACTTTAACATTCGAGGACGAATGTTCTTAAGGGGGGAAGAATGTTACACCTCGGAAAATTTTCCGTTGGTATGCAAGTGAACGAACTAGTGAGGAGTACGAGTATACGATATTTCCATGAGTATGAAATGACATTGATGACCCTAAGTAAGATTCCAAAGGCAATTGCAATAAGAGATAGATTATACTCCATAATGACTAATTATAGGTTCTAAAAATGTGGAAAATTGCAGGTTTGCATTTTGGCCAGTTGAACGTAAAGTGAAATACGGACTGTAAAGTGGTATATGGCCCGTAAACTGCCATGTCGTATTTTAACTTCCAAAACTTCAACTTTCTGTCAAATGTCCAAATGGCTAAAAACGACTTGGAATACGGACTGTAAATTGAAATACGGTCTGTAAACTGCAATCGTAAATCACCATGATCCCCAGCATACCTTTTGGTTCTGTCATGCTTAAATACACCCACAGAATACGGACCGTATTGAAATACGGCCCGTAAACTAGGTTTACGACCACTGTGCACTTTCGACGACTACTCATTTCAGATCAGATTTTGGGTTATTAAAAAGGGGACCAACCTTATTATTTCATTTCCACATTTCACCCCTTCTCTCTAAAACATCTCTCTACACTTATTTCACACAAATTCAAGGATTATTAGTGATCAACAACATAAACCAAGTGAATCAAGTGTAAGGAAACCCATTGGAGATCATTCAAGTCAAGAAATCTCATTGGAGATGAACTAGGGTTTTTGCTCAAGTGGAGTATTATCAACCAAGGCTTGTTCCTACGACATATAAGGTAAGATTCATGAAATTTCTATGTTGTTTAATGTATTTGAGAGTCGAAATACTTGAATTGTAGAAGGGCATAGAAAAATGGGTCATGAATGTGGAAAAGTGTCATTTTGGGAAATAGTTTGAATTGAGTTATGATTCTCGACGTTTTGTGATGTAAATGTGTTATAAATGATGTTGAGAACATGAGATGAGCAATGTACGCGAATGGACATAGTCGTGTGTTATAGCCATGGATATGAGTAATTGAAAGCAAAATTGGATAATGTGGATGAATAACGACCATTGTTATGGTATTGTGAATGTATTATTAACGTTTGGGAGTTGATATACGTTACGGAGGAATGTCGTATAGATAGAGGAGATGTTATTCGATTTTCTCCAGCTTTAGTCATATATGCTAGCTATCGATTCTAATGATAGTATGACTTTAATGAAAGTAGAAACGCTAGCATTGGAGGAGAACACGCAAGTGTAGAATAGTTCAACGGAAAGGTATGTAAGGCTAACCCTTCTTTCATAAGGCCCTTCTTTGGCCAAATACCTAAATCTTCTATGAGACTATGATATCCTTCAAATGATATGATCTTCTAAGCTAGTAAGCTCACGATTCTTGATACGCCACGATTTCACTAAATCCATCGTATGACGAGTAAGCCTATAAAGATAAATATGATGAATGACGATAATAGTAATAATGATGTTGACGATGATTGTGATAAGGATGTAATTAGTAATGATGCTTATGAGCTATTATGTGTAGGTGCCTATGTATGACTATTATGAAACCCCGAGCTTATGAGGCTGGGTAAGATATGTAAATAAGTATGCATATGATTAGGTAACGCGCGCACACCTCTGCAGATGGTACGGATAACCCTGACGCCTTGGTAGGGCCAGGTAGATGTAACCCTGAAGCCTTGGTAGGGCCAGATATGGGCAACCTTGAGCTTTGGTTGGCCAAGTATGTATGAAACACTGATCCTGCATGGTCGGGTATGCTATGTAAATGCTATGTATATGAGATGATTATGTATATGATATGGATATAAGTATGAATACGAACATGAGATGATATGAAAACGAATAAGGGTATGTATACGAATATGAGTACAAATACGGAACGAATACGTATATGAATGTATGTACGTAAATACGCATTAGAAATGGAAAGATCCTATGTGAGGCAAGTAAGTGCCTATGACGATGATATTACAATCTCCCATCTTTTGCTATTCTTTATGTTGTTCATTATGTTTCTATGTTGATAGCGATCATGTTTTACATATTCAGTACATTCTTCGTACTGACGTCCTTTTGTTTATGGACACTATGTCATGCCCGCAGGTGCACAGGGAGACAGACTTGATCCATAGCTACATTCTCTGCGACTACTCAGCAGAGCTCCACTTCATTCGGAGCCATAGCTTTTGGGTTCTTATTCATTTGTGTACATAGATATGGGCATAGCGGGGTCCTGTCCCGCTAATGGGATATGTTATACTCTTCTTAGAGGCTCGTAGACATGTGTATATGGTTAGATATGTCTGGCCCTGTCGGCCTATATTTTGTATATCATTTTGATAGCCTTTTCAGCTCATGTACATTGATGTGGCATAAATGCCATTAATAATATAAAGGCATTGTTTTCCAATGGGACTAGCATGATGAATGAATAGGATTATGTGGCTCACCGAGATGTATGTGAAGTGTAAGCCTAGGGGTACCCCAGTGGGCTAGCACCGGGCGCTCGTCGCGGCCCTTTAGACGGGTCGTGACAGACGTAAGGTATGTTAAGGCTATTCACTTTTCTTCTTTTGGCATGGTCTATATGGAACAAACGGACGACGAGCGTATAAACTCCGAAGAAGCTTCTATCCTTAAATACTAGTATGGCTAATGTTCTTGATTTCCAGAAGCTATTTCATTATGTCCTGATACGTGTCTATGATTCCTGAAATCCTATTTTGATATTATAATCCATAGTGACATTCGAGGGTATTATGCTTCCAGGTTGTTCAAAGAGTTTCAGAAATAATCTCATGGTCTCACTTGCATTTGTTTACTTCTATATATATTTATAGATATCCCTCCTTTCCTTTTGGCATGAATTACATAAAATAAGAGGACGATGAACGTACATAATTACAATGAATTCTAGTCCTCCGTGATAATTGACATGATAGTTGTCTTTGATTCTCCAGTGTTGGTTCATGCTAATTATTCTATTGAGTCCCAGATGATGATTTAGTTGCATATGGTTGCTCATGATATTCTACTCGTGCATGCTGTTAATATATCATTCACCGAGTCCCAGGCCGGGTATGTATTCGTGTACAGTTTCATTGCATTGTTCACCGAGTCCCTCACTAGAGGGCCGGGTACGGTATATATATGATTATTTCACCGAGTCCATCACTAGAGGGCCGGGAACGATATATATATAATTACTTCACCGAGTCCCTCACTAGAGGGCCGGGTACGGTATATATTTATATTTCACCGAGTCCCTTACTAAAGGGCCGGGTATGGCATATATTTACATTTCTAGTCATTACCTTTTGGGCTACTTACATGGTTATTCTCCGCCTTCGGGGCTATTCATATTACAAGTGGTTTCTCATACTTTCATTATGGCTTATATCTCATTCTTTATGATTAATGTTGCCTTACATACTCGGTACATTGTTCGTATTGACGTCCCTTTGCCTGGGGGCGCTGTGTTTATGCCACACAATCCCAGATTGTTTTGCAGGCAAAAGTATTCAGCTAGGATGGTTGGCTATCAGTTGGTATTGGCAAACTCCATTTTCTTCCTGGAGCAGTGCCGAGTCATTATGGTTATCATATGTGTGTATGGGTACGTTAGGGGCCTGTCCCGACTCATATAATTCAGGTGTTTACTCATAGAGACTTTGCAGACAGTGTCCTGTGGTTAGTATGTTGAGATGTCATGTGTTGAGTAAAGCGACCATGTAGGCCGACATGTCAGTTTGACTTACTCGGTTTTTGATTAATTGAGTATCGTTCGCAAATTTCTATGATTTGACGGAAAGTACTTTACTTTATTTCCGAAACTTTTCTATATGTCCAGTTTCATTCTGTGAATGCTAGAGGGTTCGCTCAGCTATAAGTAAGTGCTGGGTGCCCATCATGCCATGATGAGATCGCGGTGTGACAAAGTGGTATCAGAGCAGTTCGTCCTAGGGGTCGTCTGCAAAGTTGTGTCTAGTAGAGTCTTATTTATGGTGTGTTACGCGCCTTATTTATAAACAAGAGGCTACAGGGCATTTAGGATAGTTACTCTTCTTCCATATCTAAGATTGTGCGATAGAGCCAAGCTATAGGAAATGAGATTACTTATACTAACCCTTGATTTCAGCAGGAGAATGGTGTCGACAAGAGGAGCTAAATGATAATACTGGGAGTTACAGTGGCAAGATATTTCATTGAGGTTACGTTATCAAAATTTGTATATACAGAATGGCGAACCGGTCATCATCAAGGTAAGTTATTGTAAGTATAGTAAGAAAATGGATTGAATATATATATATATATATATATATATATATATTGATTATAAGTTCGGTTATAAGGTGTGCACAGAAGAAGCTGAAGGAATCAATAAAAAGATAAGTAACGGTAAGCAGAGTATATGTTAGATATAGTGTGAATGTTACAGGTATGATTGAAACCTGTAGTTAAATATTGAAAGGGAAAGTAAACCGGAAAGTATAAAAGGTACAGTTTGAGTTGGACATACGAGGTACGTTCATCATTTTCATACTGTTGTTAATATTGGGAGCCCTGTGTGGCTATGATAGGTTATGATATGATATATATGTATATATGTTGGCCCTGTGAGGCATTGTTGGTATTTCCTGCGTGCAGGTTTTGGGATAGTGAGAAATACAGAGGAAACTCTGCCAAAATTCTCCTAGAAATAAAAAGAGAATAAGATATAAGTGTGTAATATGTCTTGAAAGGTCGTGTCAACAGTAATGATAGGATTTGACTAAGGTGCGAGTACGGCTGACTTCGAGAAATAAGTTAACTGTTGAATTGATGGTAATAGTAATTATGAGGTCGATATAGATATGGTAAAAAGAATTGCTACGATAATTTGGAAGGGCTTGTGATACTAAGAAATGATTTAGAAAAGGCTAGCAAATCTTAATAGAGTGTTATATTGAGGTATCGACTGAATTGATAAGCAGGGATAAATTACGACGAGTTTATAGTTAAAAGAAGTAATAATATGATTGAGACAGGAGTACAGAGGAAGAAGAATTGTGACGAATATGAATGTATTGATAAGACAGCTTGTGAGGTATTAAGGATAAGATTGACCCGAAAGGGTAAAAGGTTAAGTACGCCTACTCCACAGAGTGTAATTAAACCATAGTAAGAATCGTGAATAAGGTTAAGAAGTGTTACACTATAGGATTGATTACGAACAGGATATAATGTGAATATAATAAGGATTGTTATGAAAATGAGTAAAGCCTAGTGAGGAAGTGACATGTTCTATATGAATAAAGAGTGAATGCAAGCGTGAAACCACTAAGAGAGCCATGTGGGTCGTAAACAATAAAGCTTATAAGACCTTGTAGGGGAATGTTCAACATAGAGGTTTCGCCATGACAGAAATGATAGCAAGGAAAAGGAAAAAGGAAGCCAACTTGAAAAAGAAATCAGAGAATAGTGATATGGCAAAGTTGTAACAGTTTGTGATTTGTACAATCGAGATCACGAGGAATATCTTTGGCTGGATGTAAAAGACTAAGACTACAAAAAGATGAAGAACGAAATAGAATGATTGTTAGAAAAAGGGTCAGCATAATAAGGATGAGAGGGGATGATCGGAATGAACAGAATAAGTTTTGGAAGCGAAAAATCGATTGTATAGAAGTAATATATTCTAAAGGAAAAAGCAGTACTAAGTTAAGAATAGGGTTCCTTGTGCGAAGAATAAAGGATTGATTATAAAACGGGAGGTAATAAGATTAATTAAGGAGGAATGAATGTAAAGGAATAAGTATGGGTATAGAAAGAAAATGAAATATGTGAAATACGCGCGCTTTAAAAGTAGTGATGTTATGAGAAAAGGAAGATGCATCTCCTACGAACATCCTTGTTTGGATTTCTATGTTGGTTGTACTACTTGATCACAAAATTGCAAGATGAGTATGTTAAGACTTCACACATGAATTACTATAGCTATAAATTATGAGAAATGGCACCAATATGATTCAGTATAATAAGGGAATTGACGAAAGGGATACATGAATTCAAGATTGGAAGTGAGGTAACAGATTTGAGAATAAGTAAGACCCTAAAGGGGGGAAGTGAGTAAGGAAAATACAAGTGCAGAGATTGAAACGGTGAATCCTAAAATGTGACGGATATAAGACTCTAAAAAAAAGTGAGAGTTATGCAGAAATTAGTCTAATAGCTAGTAAATAATTGAACAAGAATCGAGCTGGTAACTCGAGGAATATTGTAAAGGATAGCGATGCTATCCTAGAATAGAGGCAAATGAATTGACAGTCGAGTAGTTTGTTAATGATATTGTGATGTATAAGTGACAAATAAGAAGGGACATAAAGTTTTCTATAGTAGAATATAAGATGTTATAATCAAGGGACAAAATAACGGAAAGAAAAGAGTATGACGAGATAAGTTACAACAGATGGATAAAAGAATTTTGGTATGTATGAGATACGTAAAATAGAATGAATTAAAGGAAGGAAGTTTACGAATAAGATTAGATGTTCACAAACGAATCACACAAGAACGGTTATGTAACCTGCAAGTAAAATGTCGAGAATGAAACAAATTGCGTACTTAAAAAGAGGAGTAAGAGGTAAGCAAGAATAGTGTGTTTGTGATACTCCGGGTCAGTTGAGGGAAAATATATGGTAAATTGAGTCAAAATGTTGAGTTGGAATTGTCATTAAGGACAAATAGGACAATTACCTTGAATATGATATAAGTATATGTTATATGGTTCCTACGAGAGCCATGACATGTGTTAGATTACTTACGAATTCGATAGGATCATCAAATAAAGGGTGTTTTAATAGAAGAATATTACGCCTTGGAACCTTCATTTTTGTATCATTGTGGTTATAGCAAATTTCCAACAGTTTACCAGAGGATTATGAAATTCTCGAAAATTATGAAGCCTTTAATGAGTTGACGAGGGACACCCTCGACAGGACATTTCAAATTGAATTTATCTAGAATCTATAAATGCGAATCAATACCATTTTCATTGTCATATGGAAGAAACGAAGTGGGAGAGATTTGCAAACCATGTGAGACTTAATACCATTATTGATCAAGAAAAAGGATCGACGAGTCCGAGCATCAAGGTGGATCATATCAGGACAGTAGCTCACTTATATATCTTGAAAGCATATACCTGAGGTGTCAAGGGAGTATTGCAACCGAGAGTCATTACTAAGAAGGAAACTTTTTTCAACTATTCGAAGGGAATGTTATAGATAGTGCATGTCAGAGGATTAAAATGAGGACTCCTTGCAAGTTGATATATTTTGATTGTTGCCCTGTAAGGCTTGCTAGTTAGTATACAGGTGGGTAGTACAAATTACAGAGGAGATTCTGCCAAAATTTTGTTAAAGTTGATTGTGATCAGTATATATATGTGTGCTATGATCAGTAAGATACACAAGTGTAAACTGAAGAATGACAGGTTAATAATAGTTGTAAATCGACTGAAAGGAGGGTTAAGATAAGTTCTCTCGGGGATTAAACGTAAGGTTAATGCACTAAGATTTGTGTGATTCGGATAATGTGATAAGATTATGAGTAGAGACTTAAGAGGGGAAGCAATGATAAGCAAGGAGTCATTCGAGAGGTGAGTTAGTATAAAAAGAGTAAGCTTAAACGAGTAAAGAATGAAACAAGGAAGAGAAAGAAACATGATTGCATGTGTTTTAGGAAAGAGAGTAATGTGTCCCTTATAGAAATCAATATAACTGAAAGCATCAATGTGGTTAAGGGAAGTTGAAGCTTATAGAGGAAAGATAAGTATTGAAAAGCACTTTCGGAATTGTGAAGGGTTGAGTGATAATAGTAAGCATTGGAATTGGATACGAGTATTATTCTTCATTTAACATTCGAGGACGAATGTTTCTAAGAGGGGAAGGATGTTACACCCCAGAAAAGTTCGTGTTACTAAGGCTACAGACGGCTTAATGTGAGCTCAAGGAGAAGCAAATATTACAAGTATAAAGAATGAAATTCTACTGTAGTAGCATGAGGATAGCGTGAGTATGATATTTGGAATTCGTACAATATGATTGGAATGATACGTTAAAAGATATATATCCCTCGTAACCGTTAGCTGAGGTGGGGCCCACATGATGGGATTTTTATAAAGGACATATGATAAGTTATATGGACAATATATGTGAAGTTAAACACACCTCAAGAAGGACCCTTGAGCCAAATCCAAGTGTAAGCCCTCCAAAAAGATGTTTTTAAGTTACGTTTTCGGGTGATCTGAGTTCGGGAGGCCCTAACCCCATCATTATTTAGGAATTTGGGAAAACCACAAATATGAAAGTTGTAGATAATTGAATTATATTTCCAACCATAAGTCGTGGGCCTTCATACGACATATGGATAAAAGTTTATGGACATTTTACGACAGAAATATCAAGTTGGGCAGTGGGCTCGGCCCAACCCGACTCCAAGCCGGGTCGGGCCCACTTCCCTTGCTATTTAAGGGAGGTTTTAACCCTTATCATCCTAATTTCGTACCAAAAAGTCAAGAGCATGGTAGAGAGAGAGTGAGGGGATTTTAGAGAGATAAAGAAAGGGTTCGATCAAGTTCGAGGCCCCGAATCCCCAGGCTCGTGACAGATAAAGTGTAGTACGAGTTGTCGTCGTCGTTTTTAGCTAATTATTGAGCTTGGGGGATGATATTCCGTGATTGATCTGCGGCTAATGTATGTATAAGGTTCCTCTTATGTTATTAAAGTGTTTATTTAGAGTTTTAACGGATTAGAACGGAGGAAATAATGTTAAAAGCTCGTTTGGCATTTTTGGGAGGTTTATGAAGGTGGGTTGTTTGAGTGGAGTTAAATGGATGGCAATATCTTAGTTATGATGTATATTGATTGTCGATATTATTGTTTGACGTTGTTGCTGATAATTTAGCTGAATTGGATTTTCGGGTTTGTCTAGTTTATAAAGGAAATACTGTCGAAATTCCGTTAGAAATAGAGATAAGTTTAAGGGATTGATTTTAAGGATATATATTTGATTAATTGTTGGAGTAAATTAAGTATATTGTTGTGATTGTCATTGATATGTATTTTGAAGGAAGGAAAAAAATTAGAGAAGTGCGTTTGATAATCGTATTCGAGCTTGTCGCTCCTTAGAAAGTATTATGAAGTTGTTATGAATATATATACCTATTGTATTGCTGAGATTTACATTGTTGTTGGGCTGTGGTGATGATAGGTAGCATTGGGATGTACTGGTGATATAAGGGAGATGCGGCCCGTTTCGTTTTAGAGTCAGAGTTATCAATTCATATACGCGATATACGAAAGCCCTCTAAAGTTGTGTACGTATTCCTATGATTTTAGGTTTGGCATACTAATTGTGGAAAGTTCGTGATTAAGTTGAGTTTCTTGGACGACGTAAGGTATGTTAAGGCTATTCCCCTTTCTTCTTTTGGCATGGTTTATATGGAACAAACGGACGGCGAACATATAAACTCTAAAGATGCTTCTAATCTTAAATACTAGGGTGGCTAATGTTCTTGATTTCCAGAAGCTTTTTCATTATGTCCTGATACGTGTCTATGATTCTTGAAGTCCTATTTTGATATTATAATCCATAGTGACATTCGAGGGTATTATGCTTCCCGGTTATTCAAAGAGTTTCAAAAATAATCTTATGGTCTCACTTGTATTCGTTTGCTTCTATATATATTTTAAGCTATCCCTCCTTTCTTTTTGGCATGAATTACATAAAATAAGCGGACGATGAACATACATAATTCCAATGAATTCAAGTCCTCCGTGATACTTGACATGATAGTTGTGTTTGATTCTCCAGTGTTGGTTCATGCTAATTATTCTATTGAGTCCCAGATGATGATTTAGTTGCATATGGTTGCTCATGATATTCTACTCGTGCATGCTGTTAATATATCATTCACCGAGTGCTGGGCCGGGTATGTATTCTTGCACAGTTTCATTGCATTGTTCACCGAGTCCCTCACTAGAGGGCCGGGTACGGTATATATATGATTATTTCATCGAGTCCCTCACTAGGGGGGCCTGGTACGGTATATATATGATTACTTCACCGAGTCTCTCACTAGAGGGCCGGGTACGGTATATATTTATATTTCACCGAGTACCTTACTAAAGGGCCGGGTATGGCATATATTTACATTTCTAGTCATTGCCTTTTGGGCTACTTACATGGTTATTCTCCGCGTTCAGGGCTATTCATATTACAGGTGGTTTCTCATACTTTTATTATGGCTTATATACCATTCTTTATGATTACTGCTGCCTTACATACTCGGTACATTTTTCATACTGACGTCCTTTTTCCTGGGGGCGCTGTGTTCATGCCACACAATCCCAGATTGTTTTGCAGGTAAAAGTATTCAGCTAGGATGCTTGGCTATCAGCTGGGATTGGCAAACTCCATTTTCTTCCTGGAGCAGTGCCGAGTCATTACGGTTATCATATGTGTGTATGGGTACGTCGGGGCCCTGTCCCGACTCATATGATTCAGGTGTTTACTCTTAGAGACTTTACAGACGGTGTCCTGTGGTTAGTATGTTGAGATGTCATGTGTTGATTAAAGCGACCATGTAGGCCGATATGTCAGTTTGACTTACTCGGTTTTTGATTAATTGAGTATCGTTCGCAAATTTCTATGGTTTGACGGAAAGTACTTTATTTTATTTCTGAAACTTTTCTATATGTCCAGTTTCATTATGTGAATGCTAGAGGGTTCGCTCAGCGCTAAGTAAGAGCTAGGTGCCCATCATGCCCTGATGAGATCGGGGTGTGACAAAGTGGTATCAGAGCAGTTCGTCCTAGGGGCCGTCTGCAAAGTCGTGTCTAGTAGAGTCTTGTTTATGCTGTGTTGCGCGCCACATTTATAAACAAGAGGCTACAGGGCATTTAGGATTGTTACTCTTCTTCCATTTCTAAGATCGTGCGATAGATCCAAGCTATAAGAAATGAGATTTTTTATACTAACCCTTGATTTCAGCAGGAGAATGGTGTTAACAAGAGGAGGTAAATGATAATACTGTGAGTTACAGAGGCAAGATATTTCATTGAGGTTACGTTATCAAAATTTGTATATACAGAATGGTGAACCGGTCATCATCAAGGTAAGTTATTGTAAGTATAGTAAGAAAATGGATTGAATATATATATATATATATATATATATATTGATGATAAGTTCGGTTATAAGGTGTGCACAGAAGAAGCTGAAGGACTCAATAAAAAGATAAGTAACGGTAAGAAGAGTATATGTCAGATATAGTGTGAATGTTGCAGGTATGATTGAAACCTGCAGCTAAATATTGAAAGGGAAAGTAAACAAGAAAGTATAACAGGTACAGTTTGAGTTGGACATACGAGGTAAGTTCATCATTTTCATACTGTTGTTAATATTGGGAGCCCTGTGTGGCTATGATAGGTTATGATATGATATATATGTATATATGTTGGCCCTGTGAGGCATTTTTGGTATTTCCTGCATGCAGGTTTTGGGATAGTGAGAAATACAGAGGAAACGCTGCCAAAGGTCTCCTAGAAATAAAAAGAGAATAAGATATAAGTTCGTAATATGTCTTGAAAGGTCGTGTCAACAGTAATGATAGGATTTGACTAAGGTGCGAGTACGGCTGACTTCGAGAAATAAGTTAATTGTTGAATTGATGGTAATAGTAATTATGAGGTCGATATTGATATGGTAAAAAGAATTGCTACGATAATTTGGAAGGGCATGTGATACTAAGAAATGATTTAGAAAAGGCTGGCAAATCTTAATAGAGTGTTATATTGAGGTATCGTCTGAATTGATAAGCAGGGACAAATTACGACGAGTTTATAGTTAAAAGAAGTAATAATATGATTGAGACAAGAGTACAGAGGAAGAAGAATTGTGACGAATATGAATGTATTGATAAGACAGCTTGTGAGGTATTAAGGATAAGATTGACCCGAAAGGGTAAACGGTTAAGTACGCCTACTCCACAGAGTTTAATTAAACCATAGTAAGAATCGTGAATAAGGTTAAGAAGTGTTACACTATAGGATTGATTATGAATAGGATATAATGTGAATATATTGTTATGAAAATGAGTAAAGCCTAGTGAGGAAGTGACATGTTCTATATGAATAAAGAGTGAATGCATGCGTGAAACCAATAAGAGAGCCATGTGGGTAGTAAATAATAAAGCTTATAAGACCTTGTTGGGGAATGTTCAGCATAGAGGTTTCGCCATGACAGAAATGAGAGCAAGCAAAAGGAAAAAGGAAGCCAACTTGAAAAAGAAATCAGAAAATAGTAATATGGCAAAGTTGTAACAGTTAGTGATTTGTACAATCGAGATCACGAGAAATATCTTTGGCTGGATGTAAAAGACTAAGACTACAAAAAGATGAAGAACGAAATAGAATGATTGTTAGAAAAAGGGTCAGCATAATAAGGATGAGAGGGGATGATCGGAATGAACAGAATAAGTTTTGGAAGCGAAAAATCGATTGTATAGAAGTAATATATTCTAAAGGAAAAAAGCAGTACTGAGTTAAGAATAGGGTTCCTTGTGCGAGGAATAAAGGATTGATTATAAAACGGGAGGTAAAAAGATAAATTGAGGAGGAATGAATGTAAAGGAATAAGTATGGGTATAGAAAGAAAAGGAAATATGCGAAGTACGCGCGCTTTAAAAGTAGTGAGGTTATGAGAAAAGGAAGATGCATCTCCTACGAACATCCTATACCAAGACAGAACGAGTAAAGCATATAAAGGAAAAAGTTGGAAAGAAAAATGTGTCCATGAGTTATGAGTTTATCGTATGACGATAAAGCGATAAAGCAAGGCTATCATTAACAACAAATATGATATGATTATGACTGGTTTTGAAATAAACATTGAGTGCAACACAATAGTAAAAGAGTATAAGGCATAAGGGGTATTAGTTGCGCACGAAACATAGATCCTTGAAAACAAAGATGGCGGGTTTATGGGAAAATGGATTTACAATTACTCTAAGTCGAATACGGGAAGAGAGGAATAACTTGAGATGGAAAGAAAAAGGAAAGATGATGCTATAAGTGAACTCTGAGTATCGAAGAATAGGATAAGTGACATTACATGGATGGTACAGATAGCTAGACATACTACTATTTCGAGCATCCCTATGGGACAGAAGTTGTTAATTGGAGCGGATGTAGACATTGACTCATATCTAACAGTTGAGCAAAGTAAAATACATCCTTGTTTGGATTGCTATGTTGGTTGTACTACTTGATCACAAAATTGCAAGATGAGTATGTTAAGACTTCACACATGAATTACTATAGCTATAAATTATGAGAATTGGCACGAATATGATTCAGTATAATAAGGGCATTGACGAAAGGGATACATGAATTCAAGATTGGAAGTGAGGTAACAGATATGAGAATAAGTAAGACCCTAAAGGGGGGAAGTGAGTAAGGAAAATACAAGTGCAGAGATTGAAACGATGAATCCTAAAATGTGATGGATATAAGACTCTAAAAAAAAGTGAGAGTTATGCAGAAATGAGTCTAATAGCTAGTAAATAAATGAACACGAATCGAGCTGGTAACTCGAGGAATATTGTAAAGGATAGCGATGCTATACTCGAATAGAGGCTAACGAATTGACAGTCGAGTAGTTTGTTCGTGATATTGTGATGTATAAGTGACAAATAAGAAGGGACATAAAGTTTTCTATAGTAGAATATAAGATGTTATAATCAAGGGACAAAATAACAGAAAGAAAAGAGTATGACGAGATAAGTTACAACAGATGGATAAAAGAGTTTTGGTATGTATGAGATACGTAAAATAGAACGAATTAAAGGCAGGAAGTTTACGAATAAGATTAGATGTTCACACACGAATCACACAAGAACGGTTATGTAACCTGTAAGTAAAATGTCGAGAATGAAACCAATTGCGTACTTAAAAAGAGGAGTAAGAGGTAAGCAAGAATAGTGTGTTTGTGATACTCCGGGTCAGTTGAGGGAAAATATATGGTAAATTGAGTCAAAATGTTGAGTTGGAATTATCATTAAGGACAAATAGGACAATTACCTTGAATATGGTATAAGTATATGTTATATGGTTCCTACGAGAGACCTAATGTGTGTTAGATTACTTACGAATTCGATAGGATCATCAAATAAAGGGTGTTTTAATAGAAGAATATTATGCCTTGGAACCTTCATTTTTGTATCATTTTGGTTATAGCAAATTTCCAACTGTTTACCAGAGGATTATGAAATTCTCGAAAATTATGAAGCCTTTAATGAGTTGACGAGGGACACCCTCGACAGGACATTTCAGATTGAATTTATCTAGACTCTGTAGATGTGAATCAATATAATTTTCATTGTCATATGGAAGAAACGAAGTGGGAGAGATTTGCAAACCATGTGAGACTTAATACCATTATTGAGCAAGAAAAAGGATCGACGAATCCGAGCATCAAGGTGGATCATATCAGGAGAGTAGCTCACTTATATATCTTGAAAGCATATACCTGAGGTGTCAAGGGAGTATTGTAACCAAGAGTCATTACTAAGAAGGAAACGTTTTTTCAACTATTCGAAGGGATTGTTATAGATAGTGCATGTCAGAGGATTAAAATGAGGACTCCTTGCAAGTTGATATATTTTAATTGTTGCCCTGTAAGGCTTGTTGGTTAGTATACAAGTGGGTAGTAAAAATTATAGAGGAGGTTCTGCCAAAATTTTGTTAAAGTTGATTGTTATCAGTATATATATGTGTGCTATGATCAGTAAGATACACAAGTGTAAACTGAAGAATGAAAGGTTAATAATAGTTGTAAATCGACTGAAAGAAGGGTTAAGATATGTTCTCTCGGGGATTAGAAGTAAGGTTGATGCACTAAGATTAGTGTGATTCGGATAATGTGATAAGATTATGAGTAGAGACTTAAGAGGGGAAGCAATGATAAGCAAGGAGTCATTCGAGAGGCGAGTTAGTATAAAAAGAGTAAGCTTAAATGAGTACAGAATGAAACAAGGAAGAGAAAGAAACATTGTTACATGTGTTTTAGGAAAGAGAGTAATGTGTCCCTTATAGAAATCAATATAACTGAAAGCATCAATGTTGTTAAGGGAAGTTGAAGCTTATAGAGGAAAGATAAGTATTGAAAAGCACTTTCGGAATTGTGAAGGGTTGAGTGATAATAGTAAGCATTGGAATTGGAAACGAGTATTAGTCTTCATTTAACATTCGAGGACGAATGTTTCTATGAGGGGAAGGATGTTACACCCCAGAAAATTTCGTGTTACTAAGGCCACAGACGGCTTAATGTGAGCTCAAGGAGAAGCAAATATTACAAGTATAAAGATGTTTTTAAGTTACGTTTTCGGGTGATCTGAGTTCGGGAGGCCCTAACCCCATCATTATTTGAGAATTTGGGAAAACCACAAATATGAAAGTTGTAGATAATTGAATTAGATTTCCAACCATATGTCGTGGGCCTTCACAAGACATAGGGATAAAATTTTATGGACATTTTACGACAGAAAGATCAAGCTGGGCAGTGGGCTCGGCCCAACCCGACTCCAAGTCGGGTCGGGCCCACTTCCCTTGCTATTTAAGGGAAGTTTTAACCTTTATCATCCTAATTTCATACCAAAAAGTCAAGAGCATGGTAGAGAGAGAGAGTGAGGGGATTTTAGAGAGATAAAGAAAGGGTTCGATCAAGTTCGAGGCCCCGAATCCCCAAGCTCGTGACGGATAAATTGTAGTACGAGTTGTCGTCGTCGTTTTTAGCTAATTATTGAGCTTGGGGGATGATATTCCGTGATTTATCTGCGGCTAAGGTATGTATACGGTTCCCCTTATGTTATTAAAGTGTTTATTTAGAATGTTAACGGATTAGAACGGAGGAAATAATGTTAAAATCTCGTTTGGCATTTTTGGGAGGTTTATGAAGGTGGGGCTGTTTCAGTGGAGTTAAATGGATGGAAATATCTGAGTTATGATGTATATTGATTTTCGATATTATTGTTTGACGTTGTTGCTGATAATTTAGCTGAATTGGATTTTCGGGTTTGTCCAGTTTACAAAGGAAATGTTGTCGAAATTCCGTTAGAAATAGAGATAAGTTTAAGGGATTGATTTTAAGGATATATATTTGATTGATTGTTGGAGTAAATTAAGTATATTGTTGTGATTGTCATTGATATGTATTTTGAAGGAAGGAAAAAAATTAGAAAAGTGTGTTTGATAATCATATTCGAGCTTGTCGCTCCTTAGAAAGTATTACGAAGTTGTTATGAATATATATACCTATTGTATTGCCGAGATTTACATTGTTGTTGGGCTGTGGTGATGATAGGTAGAATTGGGATGCACTGGTGATATAAGGGAGATGCGGCCCATTTCGTTTTAGAGTCAGAGTTATCAATTCATATAAGCGATATACGAAAGCCCTCTAAAGTTGTGTACGTATTCCTATGATTTTAGGTTTGGCATACTAATTGTGGAAAGTTCGTGATTAAGTTGAGTTCCTTGGACGACGTAAGGTATGTTAAGGCTATTGCCCTTTCTTCTTTTGGCATGGTTTATATGGAACAAACGGACGACGAACGTATAAACTCCAAAGAAGCTTCT
This sequence comes from Lycium barbarum, assembly GCF_019175385.1. Lineage (NCBI taxonomy): Eukaryota > Viridiplantae > Streptophyta > Magnoliopsida > Solanales > Solanaceae > Lycium > Lycium barbarum. The sequence continues at coordinate 85,104,398 of NC_083341.1, forward strand.
AATCTTAAATACTAGGGTGGCTAATGTTCTTAATTTCCAGAAGCTATTTCATTATGTCCTGATACGTGTCTATGATTCCTGAAGTCCTATTTTGATATTATAATCCATAGTGACATTTGAGGGTATTATGCTTCCAGGTTATTCAAAGAGTTTCAAAAATAATCTTATGGTCTCAATTGCATTCGTTTGCTTCTATATATATTTAAAGCTATCCCTCCTTTCTTTTTGGCATGAATTACATAAAATAAGCGGACGATGAACGTACATAATACCAATGAATTCAAGTCCTCCGTGATACTTGACATGATAGTTGTGTTTGATTCTCCAGTGTTGGTTCATGCTAATTATTCTATTGAGTCCCAGATGATGATTTAGTTGCATATGGTTGCTCATGATATTCTACTCGTGCATGCTGTTAATATATCATTCACCGAGTGCCGGGCTGGGTATGTATTCTTGCACAGTTTCATTGCATTGTTCACCGAGTCCCTCACTAGAGGGCCGGGTACGGTATATATATGATTATTTCACCGAGTCCCTCACTAGGGGGGCCTGGAACGGTATATATATGATTACTTCACCGAGTCCCTCACTAGAGGGTCGGGTATGGTATATATTAATATTTCACCGAGTCCCTTACTAAAGGGCCGGGTATGGCATATATTTACATTTCTAGTCATTGCCTTTTGGGATACTTACATGGTTATTCTCCGCGTTCGGGGCTATTCATATTGCAGGTGGTTTCTCATACTTTCAGTATGGCTTATATACCATTCTTTATGATTACTGCTGCCTTACATACTCGGTACATTGTTCGTACTGACGTCCTTTTGCCTGGGGGCGCTGTGTTCATGCCACACAATCCCAGATTGTTTTGCAGGTAAAAGTATTCAGCTAGGATGCTTGGCTATCAGCTGGGATTGGCAAACTCCATTTTCTTCCTGGAGCAGTGCCGAGTCATTACGGTTATCATATGTGTGTATGGGTACGTCGGGGCCCTGTCTCGACTCATATGATTCAGGTGTTTACTCTTAGAGACTTTGCAGACGGTGTCCTATGGTTAGTATGTTGAGATGTTATGTGTTGAGTAAAGCGACCATGTAGGCCGATATGTCAGTTTGACTTACTCGGTTTTTGTTTAATTGAGTATCGTTCGCAAATTTCTATGGTTTGACGGAAAGTACTTTATTTTATTTCTGAAACATTTCTATATGTCCAGTTTCATTATGTGAATGCTAGAGGGTTCGCTCAGCGCTAAGTAAGAGCTAGGTGCCCATCATGCCTCGATGATATCGGGGTGTGACAAAGTGGTATCAGAGCAGTTCGTCCTAGGGGCTGTCTGCAAAGTCGTGTCTAGTAGAGTCTTGTTTATGGTGTGTTGCGCGCCACATTTATAAACAAGAGGCTACAGGGAATTTAGGATGGTTACTCTTCTTCCATATCTAAGATCGTGTGATAGAGCCAAGCTATAGGAAATAAGATTCTTTATACTAACCCTTGATTTCAGCAGGAGAATGCTGTTGACAAGAGGAGGTAAATGATAATACTGTGAGTTACAGAGGCAAGATATTTCATTGAGGTTACGTTATCAAAATTTGTATATACAGAATGGCGAACCGGTCATCATCAAAGTAAGTCATTGTAAGTATAGTAAGAAAATGGATTGAATATATATATATATATTGATGATAAGTTCGGTTATAAGGTGTGCACAGAAGAAGCTGAAGGAATCAATAAAAAGATAAGTAACGGTAAGCAGAGTATATGTCAGATATAGTGTGAATGTTGCAGGTATGATTGAAACCTGCAGCTAAATATTGAAAGGGAAAGTAAACAAGAAAGTATAACAGGTACAGTTTGAGTTGGACATACGAGGTCAGTTCATCATTTTCATACTGTTGTTAATATTGGGAGCCCTGTGTGGCTATGATAGGTTATGATATGATATATATGTATATATGTTGGCCCTGTGAGGTATTGTTGGTATTTCCTGCATGCAGGTTTTGGGATAGTGAGAAATATAGAGGAAACGCTGCCAAAGTTCTCCTAGAAATAAAAAGAGAATAAGATATAAGTTCGTAATATATCTTGAAAGGTCGTGTCAACAGTAATGATAGGATTTGACTAAGGTGCGAGTACGACTGACTTCGAGAAATAATTTAACTGTTGAATTGATGGTAATAGTAATTATCAGGTCGATATAGATATGGTAAAAAGAATTGCTACGATAATTTGGAAGGGCTTGTGATACTAAGAAATGATTTAGAAAAGGCTGGCAAATCTTAATAGAGTGTTATATTGAGGTATCGACCTAATTGATAAGCAGGGATAAATTACAACGAGTTTATAGTTAAAAGAAGTAATAATATGATTGAGACAGGAGTACAGAAGAAGAAGAATTGTAACGAATATGAATATATTGATAAGACATCTTGTGAGGTATTAAGGATAAGATTGACCCGAAAGGGTAAAAGGTTAAGTACACCTACTCCACAGAGTGTAATTAAACCATAGTAAGAATCGTGAATAAGGTTAAGAAGAGTTACACTATAGGATTGATTACGAACAGGATATAATGTGAATATAATAAGGATTGTTATGAAAATGAGGAAAGCCTAGTGAGGAAGTGACATGTTCTATATGAATAAAGAGTGAATGCAAGCGTGAAACCAATAAGAGAGCCATGTGGGTTGTAAATAATAAAGCTTATAATACCTTGTTGGGGAATGTTCAGCATAGAGTTTTCGCCATGACAGAAATGAGAGCAAGCAAAAGGAAAAAGGAAGCCAACTTGAAAAAGAAATCAGAGAATAGTGATATGGAAATGTTGTAACAGTTTGTGATTTGTACAACCGAGATCACGAGGAATATCTTTGGCTGGATGTAAAAGACTAAGACTACAAAAAGATGAAGAACGAAATAGAATGATTGTTAGAAAAGGGTCAACATAATAAGGATGAGAGGGGTTGATCGGAATGAATAGAATAAGTTTTGGAAGCGAAAAATCGATTGTATAGAAGTAATATATTCTAAAGGACAAAGCAGTACTTAGTTAAGAATAGGGTTCCTTGTGCGAGGAATAAAGGATTGATTATAAAACGGGAGGTAATAAGATAAATTGAGGAGGAATGAATGTAAAGGAATAAGTATGGGTATAGAAAGAAAAGGAAATATGTGAAGTACGCGCGCTTAAAAAGTAGTGATGTTATGAGAAAAGGAAGATGCATCTCCTACGAACATCCTATACCAAGACAGAACGAGTAAAGCATATAAAGGAATAAGTTTGAAAGAAAAATGTGGCCATGAGTTATGAGTTTACCGTATGACAATAAATTGATAAAGCAAGGCTATCATTAACGACAAATATGATATGATTATGACTGGTTTTGAAATAAACATTGAGTGCAACACAATAGTAAAAGAGTATAAGGCATAAGGGGTATTAGTTGCTCATGAAACTTAGATCCTTGAAAACAAAGATGGCGGGTTTAAGGGAAAATGCATTTACAGTTACTATAAGTCGATTACGGGAAAGAGAGGAATAACTTGAGATGGGAAGAAAAAGGAAAGATGATGTTATAAGTGAACTCTGAGTATCGAAGAATAGGATAAGTGACATTACATGGATGGTACAGATAGCTAGACATACTACTATTTCGAGCATCCCAACGGGACAGAAGTTGTTAATTGGAGCGGATGTAGACATTGACTCATATCTAACAGTTGAGCTAAGTAAAATACATCCTTGTTTGGATTGCTATGTTGGTTGTACTACTTGATCACAAAATTGCAAGATGAGTATGTTAAGCCTTCACACATGAATTACTATAGCCATAAATTATGAGAAATGGAACGAATATGATTCAGCATAGTAAGGGAATTGACGAAAGGGATACATGAATTCAAGATTAGAAGTGAGGTAACAGATTTTAGAATAAGTAAGACCCTAAAGGGGGGAAGTGAGTAAGGAAGATACAAGTGCAGAGATTGAAACGATGAATCCTAAGATGTGACGGATATAAGACTCTCAAACAAAAAGTGAGAGTTATGCAGAAATGAGTCTAATAGCTAGTAAATAAATGAACAAGAATCGAGCAGGTAACTCGAGGAATATTGTAAAGGCTAGCGATGTTATAGTAGAATAGAGGCAAATGAATTGACAGTTGAGTCATTTGTTAATCATATTGTGATGTATAAGTGACAAATAAGAAGGGACCGAAAGTTTTCTATAGTAGAATATAAGAAGTTATAATCAAGGGACAAAATAACGGAAAGAAAAGTGTATGACGAAATAAGTTACAACAGATAGATAAAAGAGTTATGGTATGTATGAGAAACGTAAAATAGAAACGAACCAAAGTAAGGAAGTTTACGAATAAGATTAGATGTTCACACACGAATTACACAAGAACGGTTATGTAACCTGCAAGTAAAATGTCGAGAATTAAACCAATTGGGTACTTAAAAAGAGGAGTAAGAGGTAAGCAAGAATAGTGTGTTTGTGATACTCCGGGTAAGTTGAGGGAAAATATATAGTAAATTGAGTCAAAATGTTGAGTTGGAATTATCATTAGGGACAAATAGGACAATTACCTTGAATATGATATAAGTATATGTTATATGGTTCCTACGAGAGCCCTGAGGTGTGTTAGATTAATTACGAATTCGATAGGATCATCAAATAAAGGGTGTTTTAATAGAAGAATATTACGCCTTGGAACCTTCATTTTTGTTTCATTGTGGTTATAACAAATTTCCAACAGTTTACCAGAGGATTATGAAATTCTCGAAAATTATGAAGCCTTTAATGAGTTGACGAGGGACACCCTCGACATGACATTTCATATTGAATTTATCTAGACTCTATAGATGTGAATCAATACGATTTTCATTTTCACATGGAAGAAACGAAGTGGGAGAGATTTGCAAACCATGTGAGACTTAATACCATTATTGAGCAAGAAAAAGGATCAACGAGTCCGAGCTTCAAGGAGGATCATATCAGGAGAGTAGCTCACTTATATATCTTGAAAGCATATACCTGAGGTGTCAAGGGAGTGTTGCAACCGAGAGTCATTACTAAGAAGGAAACTTTTTTTTCAACTATTCGAAAGGAATGTTATAGATAGTGCATGTCGGAGGATTAAAATGACGACTCCTTGCATGTTGATCTATTGTGATTGTTGCCCTGTAAGGCTTGTTGGTTAGTATACAGGTGGGTAGTACAAATTACAGAGGAGGTTCTGCCAAAATTTTGTTAAAGTTGATTGTGATCTGTATATATATGTGTGCTATGATCAGTAAGATACACAAGTGTAAACCGAAGAATGAAAGGTTAATAATAGTTGTAAATCGACTGAAAAGAGGGTTAAGATAAGTTCTCTCGGGGATTAGAAGTAAGTTTGATGCACTAAGATTAGTGCGATTCGGATAATGTGATAAGATTATGAGTAGAGACTTAAGAGGGGAAGCAATGATAAGCAAGGAGTCATTCGAAAGGTGAGTTAGTATAAAAAGAGTAAGCTTAAATGAGTAAAGAATGAAACAAGGAAGAGAAAGAAACATTGTTACATGTGTTTTAGGAAAGAGAGTAATGTGTCCCTTATAGAAATCAATATAACTGAAAGCATCAATGTGGTTAAGGGAAGTTGAAGCTTATAGAGGAAAGATAAGTATTGAAAAGCACTTTTGGAATTGTGAAGGGTTGAGTGATAATAGTAAGCATTAGAATTGGATACAAGTATTAGTCTTCATTTAACATTCGACGATGAATGTTTCTAAGAGGGGAAGGATGTTACACCCCAGAAAATTTCGTGTAACTAAGGCTACAGACGGCTTAATGTGAGCTCAAGGAGGAGCAAATATTACAATTATAAAGAATGAAATTCTACTGTAGTAGCATGAGGATAGCATGAGTATGATATTTGGAATTCGTACAATATGATTGGAATGATACGTTAAAAGATATATAACCCTCGTAACCGTAAGCTGAGGTGGGGCCCACATGATGGGATTTTTGTAAAGGACATATGATAAGTTATATGGACAATATATGTGAAGTTAAACACAACTCAAGAATGACCCTTGAGCCAAATCCAAGTGTAAGCCCTCTAAAGAGATGTTTTTAAGCTACGTTTTCAGGTGATCTGAGTTTGGGAAGCCATAACCCCATCATTATTTGGGAACATGGGAAAACCACAAATATGAAAGTTGTAGATAATTGAATTAGATTTCCAACCATAGGTTGTGGGCCTTCACACGACATAGGGATAAAGTGTTATGGACGTTTTATGACAGAAAGGTCAATCTGGGCAGTGGGCTCGGCCCAACCCGACTCCAAGTCGGTTCAGGCCCACTTACCTTGCTATTTAAGGGAGGTTTTAACCCTTATCATCCTTATTTCATACCAAAAGGTCCATAACATGGTAGAGAGAGAGTGAGGGGATTTTAGAGAGATAAAGAAAAGGTTCGATCAAGTTCGAGGCCCCGAATCCCCAGGCTCGTGATGGATAAAGTGTAGTACGAGTTGTCGTCGTTGTTTTAAGCTAATTATTGACATTGGGGGATGATATTTCCTGATTGATCTGATGCTAAGGTATGCATTAGGTTCCTCTTATGTTATTAAAGTGTTTATTTAGAGTTTTAACAGATTAGAACAGAGGAAATAATGTTAAAAGCTCGTTTGGCATTTTTGGGAGGTTTATGAAGGTGGGGATGTTTCATTGGAGTTAAATGGATGGAAATATTTGAGTTATGATGTATATTGATTGTCGATATTGTTGTTTGACGTTGTTGTTGATAATTTAGCTGAATTGGATTTTCGGGTTTGTCCAGTTTATAAAACAAATGCTGTCGAAATTCCGTTAGAAATAGAGATAAGTTTAAGAGATTGATTTTAAGGATATATATCTGATTGATTGTTGGAGTAAATTAAGTATATTTTTGTGATTGTCATTGATATGTATTTTGAAGGAAGGAAAAAAATTGGAGAAGTGCGTTTGATAATCGTATTCGAGCTTGTCGCTCCTTAGAAAGTATTATGAAGTTGTTATGAATATATACCTATTGTATTGCTGAGATTTACATTGTTGTTGGGCTGTGGTGATGATAGGTAGAATTTGGGATGTACTGGTGATATAAGGGAGATGCGGCCCGTTTCGTTTCTGAGTCACAGTCATCAATTCATATACGCGATATACGAAAGCCCTCTAAAGTTGTGCACGTATTCCTATGATTATAGGTTTGGCATACTAATTATCGAAAGTTCGTGATTAAGTTGAGTTCCTTGGACGACGTAAGGTACGTTAAGGCTATTCCCTTTTCTTCTTTTGGCATGGTTTATATGGAACAAACGGACGTCGAACGTATAAACTCCAAAGAAGCTTCTAATCTTAAATACTAGGGTGGCTAATGTTCTTGATTTCCAGAAGCTAATTCAGTATGTCCTGATACGTGTCTATGAATCCTGAAGTCCTATTTTGATATTATAATCCATAGTGACATTCGAGGGTATTATGCTTCCAAGTTATCAAAGAGTTTCAAAAATAATCTTATGGTCTCACTTGCATTCGTTTGCTTCTATATATATTTAAACTTATCCCTCCTTTCTTTTTGGCATGAATTACATAAAATAAGCGGACGATGAATGTACATAATTCCAATGAATTCTAGTCCTCTGTGATACTTGACATAATAGTTGTCTTTGATTCTCCAGTGTTGGTTCATGCTAATTATTCTATTGAGTCCCAGATGATGATTTAGTTGCATATGGTTGCTCATGATATTCTACTCGTGCATGCTGTTAATATATCATTCACCGAGTCCCGGGCCGGGTATGGATTCGTGCACAGTTTCATTGCATTGTTCACCGAGTCCCTCACTAGAGGGCCGGGTACGGTATATATATGATTATTTCACTGAGTCCCTCACTAGGGGGCCAGGTATGGTATATATATGATCACTTCACGGAGTCCCTCACTAGAGGGTCGGGTACAGTATATATTTATATTTCACCGAGTCCCTTACTAAAGGGCCGGGTATGGCATATATTTACATTTCTAGTCATTGCCTTTTGGGCTAATTACATGGTTATTCTCCGCGTTCGGGGCTATTCATATTACAGGTGGTTTCTTATACTTTCATTATGGCTTATATATCATTCTTTATGATTACTGTTGCCTTACATACTCGGTACTTTGTTCGTACTGACGTCCCTTTGCCTGGGGGCGCTGTGTTCATGCCACACAATCCCGGATTGTTTTGCAGGTAAAATTATTCAGCTAGGATGGTTGGCTATCCGCTGGGATTGGCAAACTCCATTTTCTTCCTGGAGCAGTGCCGAGTCATTATGGTTATCATATGTGTGTATGGGTACGTCGGGGCCCTGTCCCGACTCATATGATTCAGGTGTTTACTCTTAGAGACTTTGCAGACAGTGTCCTGTGGTTAGTATGTTGAGATGTCATATGTTGAGTAAAGCGACCATGTAGGCCGATATGTCAGTTTGACTTACTCGGTTTTGAGTAATTGAGTATCGTTCGCAAATTTCTATGGATTGACGGAAAGTACTTTATTTTATTTCCGAAACTTTTCTATATGTCCAGTTTCATTATGTGAATGCTAGAGGGTTCGCTCAGCTCTAAATAAGAGTTGGGTGCCCATCATGCCATGATGAGATCGGGGTGTGACAAAGTGGTATCAGAGCAGTTCGTCCTAGGGGTCGTCTGCAAAGCCGTGTCTAGTAGAGTCTTGTTTATGGTGTGTTGCGCGCCACATTTATAAACAAGAGGCTACAGGGTATTTAGGATGGTTACTCTTCTTCCATATCTAAGATCGTGCGATAGAGCCAAGCTATAGGAAATGAGATTCCTTATACTAACCCTTGATTTCAGCAGGAGAATGGTGTCGACAAGATGAGGTAAATGATAATACTGGGAGTTACTGTCACACCCCGACCTTACTAGAGTGTGATGGGCACCCGACCCTTACTTAGGGCCGAGTGAACCCTCAGACGTTTGCTGCACATAAAGTTATGCCAAAAATTTAAATCAAATCAGATAAAATACATAGCAAATTTTTTTTTTCACAAATATTCTTTTCAGAAATATTCCTTCTCGAATCTTCCAAGCGAACAAATCTGTAGTCATACACAATTCAATACACAACACATACCAACATATCGGCTGATGGAACCGCTTACAGACTGACACACCATACCCACGACGCTGTCTACAAAGTCTCTAACATCATACAGAAACCATAACACGCATACCAAACACTGACTCGGCAGTCCTCCAGGAGCAATTGGAGTTCGCCACCACTGCTGAAATATCTTTTATAGTGTCCTTATCTCGTCTGGGAGTACCTGCGCGGCATGAAACGCAGCCCCCCAAAGAACCGGGGGTCAGTACGGAATATGTACTGAGTATGTAAGACATAGAATACAGAAAGCAGAACCATAATCGAAACAAACAGTACCAAGGGTGAGCATATTATCCAGATTGCCAAATTACTTACTTCTCAGACACAGATCATACAGATCAATACCGACCATACAGACCGACACAGACCGTACCGACCAATACAGATCATACAGACCGTACCAATCATACAGAGCGTAACAAAATCATACAGAGCATACAGAATGCCGACATACTTACTTTCCAGACACAGATCGCACATACCGATACCAAATGTCAGAAGGAGTGTGGCACGTACAGAACGCACAGATAAGGTCATACGTAAGACGGAGTACAGAACGTACTAAATACTCAGATGATGTCATATATCGGACGGTATACAGAACGTACAGATTACTTAGATGGTGTCATACATCGGACGGAATACAGAACGTACAGATTATTCAGATAATGTCATATATCGGACGGAATACAGAACGTACAGATTACTCAGATAATATCATATATCAGACGAAATACAGAACGTACAGATTACTCAGATGATGTCATATATCGGACGGAATACAGAACGTACAGATGATGTCATATATCGGACGGAATGTAGAACATACAGAATACTCAGATGATGTCAGAACATACAGAATACCTAGAATCGTATGTCACATATGCGTATAACAGAACCCGGCCCTGTGATAAGGGACGCGGTAAACAGAATCATCATATATCAAATTCATGTATCATATATGCATATATCAGAACCCGACCCTCCAGTGAGGGGTGCGGTAACAGAGCCCGGCCCTCTAGTACGGGACGCGGTGAACAGACAGATCATATGCCATCCTGGCCACCACCCCATATCATCATATCAACATACCATATAACAGAGCCCGGCCCGCCTATGAGGGACGCGGTGAACAATGCAGAGGAATGCGCACAATAACAGAACCTGGCCCGGGACGCAGTGAATCATATCGTAGCGGACACACGAGGACATAACAGAACCTGGCCCGGGACGCAGTGAAAGATACATTGAGTCATGCACGAGCAAAGTCGTGAGAAACCACATGCATAGGAATCAAGACTCGACAGACCAGTATACTTACCGATACCTGGGGGCTCGGAACAGATTTCAGGTCAATCCGACGTAGTATGAGAAAGTTACGTGCGTTGGAAGTACAGAACGCTGTATAAGCGTTTCAGAAGCCTTTTCGGGGAATCAGAGTCATAGTCATATCAGACACCTTCAGATCTCCTTACGAATCAGATCAAATAGAGATTTTTGGAACCATACTTACGTATAAGAAAAATTTAGACGTCTTAATACAGAAACCTCTTCGAACATTTCAGAGCAATCCGAGATCGTATACGGAAGTTAGGGACATTAAATCTTACAGAAGTTCTCGAACCAGGATAAACATATCAGAATGCTCTTATCAGGATACTGATTTCGAAATTCTCATATCAGGATGCTTATATCGGAATACTTATATCAGCATACTTACATCAAAATACTTATATCAAAATACTCATATCGACACACTTATATCAGAAGACTGATATCAAAATGCTTATATCAAGACACTTATATCAAAATACTTATATCAGAATACTTATATCAAAATACGTATATCAGAATACTTGTACCAAAATACTTATATCAAGGGATGAACTAGGATCACAAACTCAGGTCAAGAAGTGAATTAGAATCATAATCAGACTCAGCATCACAGAACAGAGTTACCCCAAGGCAGCATATCACATTATACCTTACTTGGCTCTAGGACATGCCAAAGAAAGAAAGGGTAAGCCTTACATACCTGTGCCGCGACCAACTAGTACAGAACGTACTGAATACTCAGATGATGTCATATATCGGACGGTATACAGAACATACAGATTACTCAGATGGTGTCATACATCGGACGGAATACAGAACGGACAGATTACTCAGATAATGTCATATATCGAACGGAATACAGAACGTACAGATTACTCAGATAATATCATATATCGGACGGAATACAGAACATACAGATTACTCAGATGAGGTCATATATCGGACGGAATACAGAACGTACAGATGATGTCATATATCGGACGGAATGTAGAACATACAGAATACTCAGATGATGTCAAAACATACAGAATACTCAGAATCGTATGTCACATATGCATATAACAGAACCCGGCCCTGTGATAAGGGACGCGGTAAACAGAATCATCATATATCAAATTCAAGTATCATATATGCATATATCAGAACCCGACCCTCCAGTGAGGGGTGCGGTAACAGAGCCCGACCCTCTAGTACGGGACGCGGTGAACAGACAGATCATATGCCATCCTGGCCACCACCCCATATCATCATATCATCATACCATATAACAGAGCCCGGCCCGCCTATGAGGGACGCGGTGAACAATGCAGAGGAATACGCACAATAACAGAACCTGGCTCAGGACGCAGTGAATCATATCGTAGCGGACACACGATGATATAACAGAACTGGCCTGGGACGCAGTGAAAGATTCATTGAGTCATGCACGAGCAGAGTCGTGAGAAACCACATGCATAGGAATCAAGACTCGACAGACCAGTATACTTACCGATACCTGGGGGCTCGGAACAGATTTCAGGTCAATCCGACGTAGTATGAGAAAGTTACGTGCGTTCGAAGTACAGAACGCTGTATAAGCGTTTCAGAAGCCTTTTCGGGGAATCAGAGTCATAGTCATATCAGACACCTTCAGATCTCCTTACGAATCAGATCAAATAGAGATTTTTGGAACCATACTTACGTATAAGAAAAATTTAGACGTCTTAATACAGAAACCTCTTCGAACATTTCAGAGCAATCCGAGATCGTATACGGAAGTTAGGGACATTAAATCTTACAGAAGTTCTCGAACCAGGATAAACATATCAGAATGCTCTTATCAGGATACTGATTTCGAAATTCTCATATCAGGATGCTTATATCGGAATACTTATATCAGCATACTTACATCAAAATACTTATATCAAAATACTCATATCGACACACTTATATCAGAAGACTGATATCAAAATGCTTATATCAAGACACTTATATCAAAATACTTATATCAGAATACTTATATCAAAATACGTATATCAGAATACTTGTACCAAAATACTTATATCAAGGGATGAACTAGGATCACAAACTCAGGTCAAGAAGTGAATTAGAATCATAATCAGACTCAGCATCACAGAACAGAGTTACCCCAAGGCAGCATATCACATTATACCTTACTTGGCTCTAGGACATGCCAAAGAAAGAAAGGGTAAGCCTTACATACCTGTGCCGCGACCAACTAGTTACGCTTGTGCATCCAATTTGTTTGCCTACATGCAAGGGAGTTCATCCATTCATTAGTTCCTTCGTGAAGTACTTGCCTCACCCTTTCAATACATTCATTTATATTCTGCCGAAATTTCGGCAGCATCTCCCCTGTAAATGTACCAACCCCGAGAATATGGCTCGGCCCAATTCAACAACAACCCAACCAACAACCAAGCTATGGCATCAATAATCAATTCAAGAATACATTCTAACATTAAACGCTCTTTTTACATAATCCGACAACATTCACAATATTCCAACTAATATCAACGTTTATGCATTCGATTACTAATCCAAGACCATTCAAACAATATTCACGAATGCTTTAAACAATTGACACAATTTTTCAAACAACCCAACAATGCACCATGGAACCCGAAATCTTCCAACTTCCATAGGAACCATCACAACACATTTCTTTCTTCAAACTTCATTCACTACACCAACAAACCACACTTTAACAACATTATTATCATGATTACAAGAAACTACATTTAATTCAAATTGGTTTCCAAAAACAGCCCGCAACAATTACGACACCATCTTAGATCATTAAGCTCTCATTTACATCACATAATCCACAACACAACTGTTATATCCCGTATTTTTGAACGTCAGATTAATTGCTGAGGTGGGACCCACACATCGAGATTTTTTTGGGACATCTGAAAATTCATATGAATCACATATGAGAAGTTAAACACAACTCAAGAAGGACCCTTGGGCCAAATCAAAGTGGAAGTCCTCCAAACGAATATTTTTAAGAAAACGTTTTCAGGTGATCTGACTTCAAGGGGCAAAAACGGTATTATAAATTTGGAATTTGGAAAAGTACCAAGAAATAGAAGTTGTAGATAATTGAATTAACTTTCCAACCATAGGTCGTGGGTCCCCAGGTGACGTCGGTACAAGGGGATATGGACATTTTAAGGTCGAAAGGTCAGTGGGCTAGGCCCAACCGGCCATGGTTATGGCCCAAGCCTGTCACACCCTAATTCCGCTAGGGTGTGATGGGCACCCGACCCTTACCTAGGGCCGAGCGAACCCTCAGACTCTTGCTGCACATAAAATCATGTCAAACTTTTCAAATCAAATGAGATGAAATACATCGTAATTTTTTTTTCCAGAAATATTCTTTCACGCAGCTTCCAAGCATAACGAATCAATAATCATACAAAATTCAGTACATAACACAGACCGACATTTTGGCTAACGGAGCCGCTTACAGACTGACAACCAATACCCACGACGCTGTCTGCAAAGTCTCTAACGTAATCCAGCAAGCATAACATACCAACTCTGACTCGGCAGCACTCCGGGAACAAATGGAGCTTGCCATCTGCACTGGAACATCTTCTATACTGTCTTCAACTCACCTGGGAGTACCTGCGCGGCATGAAACGCAGCCCCCCGAAAAGAGGGGGTCAGTACGAAATATGTACTGAGTATGTAAAGCATACAACACAGAAAGCAAAGTCACAACTGAAATACGATATATAGAAAGCGAGCACAATAGCCAGCATACTAAGGAGTCGTATCCGGCGTACAACAGGCAAAAGAAGTTCCGGAGAAATCAACACGGCAATCGGGATGACAAAATGTTTGCTTTCTTTTCGAAAACATCTTTGTTTCACACACATAGAAGAATCAACGCACAATTTCCGCGGCCATAAGTCCAGCGGTCACAATCACACATACCGCGGTCAAGTATCCAGCGGTTTTCTATAACAAGTTCGACATACCGCGGTCAAGGGTCCAGCGGTCTATGTCGGCATAATCACAAGTGCGGCATGACGCGGTCAAGGGTCCAGCAGTCAATGTCAGGCACGCCGCGGTCGAGGGTCCAGCAGCCAATATCACATATGGGCATATTCACATAACCGGCCCGAGACTCGGTAACACAGAAGATAACCAGACAAAATGCCAAATTATCACTTTCCAAACATAATCACACATGCCAGGATCATGCATCACACAGGACTCAGGTATACCAAAATCGTATATCGGAAAATAAAGAAAATAAGTAGTTTGTCCAGAATCTCAGGGTAAGATTTTTAAAAACGCTTTAGATGTCAAAAACATTTTATAATGCTCATGAAGGTGGTCATAACACCTATCATATAGTGAACAGCATAATAACCAGGAGTTACCTGCGAACTCCGGACAAAAGTACATTGGCTAAAGCCGTACATCATATGTCAGGGTTTCGATCCCCACAATTGGGTCAATAATCATTAAAATCCGTCTCGGGATAGATAAAATATCTCCCGTTTAGTAGTCGGAACAATAACCATGAGTTCCCTTGACTTACCGTACGGGAATAAGACAAACAGAACAATAAGAGAGGCATCGGGGATAGCGGGCCCACCTCGGGCCAAGTCGAGGCGGCGGACGAGAATCACGCCCATTAGACTCTACGGAGTCATCCAAGAAAGTTTTAGAACGATCGGGTTACATTTGTAAACGTTTTGGAAGTCCAACCACTTTTCTAGTAAAATGCACCTTTTATAATTCAATTCTATTGAATGAATAGTAACGAAAACTAATCTCGGGTTACGATGAGCAGGATGGTCCCCGAGGCCGAAATCTCAACCTAGTAGACCTAGGGCATGCCAAAGAAGGAAAGGATAAGCTTTACATACCTTTCGCGCTACTCACGCTTGTCCAAACTCAATCTCCGTTTTGCCCAAAACCTACAAATGGTCATTTTTACCAATTGTTAACTATAAGGCTTTTGGTATTCAATCTTTAACTCATCACTTGTCTACAAAAATTTTGGCAGCATTTCCCTTATAAACTCGTCTATCCGAATTTCCAATTGCTCTCCTGTTGACACAGAAATACCAACAATAACATATGGACACAGCCATATCTTCAATTCTTTTATTTCAACAAGAACAACAACATATCAAAACAGCCCCAACTGTAACATAACGATGCCCAAAATTCTAACGAACACTTGCAATACACCAAGCAGCCCATATACACTTCTTATACCTTATTTCATGCAATATTTTCAGAAACTTTCAGGGAAATACAACAGCAGCCACTCGACACCACATCATCTAACCATTAAATTCCTTCACTCTCCTCACATATCCATGATTACAACAACCAAAATATTAATTCAAATCAGTCCATCAATTTCAATTAAAACAGCCCCTCACCCATAAATTTCAACAAAACAACAAACGAGTTTATAATGCTGTTTTCTCCGTTCGAATTCGTTAAAACTTTAAATAAACACTTTAATAACATAAAAGGAATTTTATAAATACCTTATCAGAAGCTCCACCACGAAAGTTTCATCCCCCAAGACCAATATTTATCTCAAATTGAAGGCAACGCAACGTACAACGTTTTTCTCTTCATGAGCTTCGGGATTCGGAGCTCGGATTTTGATTAAAATGGCTTCCTTAGCCTAGGATATCTCTCTCTCTCTCTCTAATGTTTTTGGAGGATATTAGCAGAAAATGATCAGCCCTCAAGTGAATTTTCCATATATATTAACGTTAATGGGCCTCATGGGCCGAAACATTAGTGTTTGGGTCGGGTCCAAACTTGCTGCCCTGCCAGCCCAAATTGCATCGTCCATATTTCCTTATCCAAATATCGTTTTGACGAGCGGTTTGTTGCGTTGGAAACTAGAATCGATGAACTTCATTTTAGGCTTTTGAAACACCTTAAAAATCCTCATATATTAGGAGATATGCCCCCAACAATATGGGCTAAAAATATGGTCCGAGATTTTTCTGAAGTTGTTCGGATTCATTTCGTTCAGATTCGTTTAACTTCTAATCCTCTTCCGACCCTCATGTAACCTCTTATACATACATATACATACTCATATACATACATAACAATCCATACACATCTCGAAGTGTCCGGAGAATCACAATAACCTTAAACGTAACTGGAGAACTTACGAAGCTTCGACGAAACTCCAATCGCAAAAATATATTCATATCTTTTATCCATATTCTATATCATTACTAATAATCTCAAATACTTAAAAAGGACACTCACATTACCTCATATACGCTCATAACGCGATTTCAAATCCTTTAGGTTACGATGTCACCTTGGGATACTTAAGGCAACCATATATATAACGATATTCTTACTAACTCGATTAACTTTCCTTGAACTTTGTTAACTCATTCTTTCTTGTCTTAATTAAAATAGCACAGACTCTTACGGGGTGTAACATCCTCCCCCCCTTAGGAACATTCGTCCCCGAATGTCAAATTAGTCCTACATAATTATACAGCTTCTGGTGATCTTATAACGATTCACTTGTAACTTGAACTCATCTATCATGTTGTGCCTTTCTTTACTTATACTAATGCCATTCTCCACCTGACATCTGTTAATATTGATCTTCCAAATATAGTAGACACGATTTAGCTACCTCCGTAATCGACTGCAACTTACCATATCCATCTATACTTGAAGCTTAAGTCGAGTTCTTCTTGCTCGTTCTCTTTAAATTCACTGTCTTCTAGTAACTAGCTCGTTCTGACCATCTCACTTAAACCATTTCGCAATTTCCCTTAATCCTACTTATAACACTTCAAGCATATTATCTAGTGTCGTTTCTCTATTTTTGACTCAACTCTTCTATCGCCCCTTTACTCAGGTTCACCTGGGTCCCCAATCCCTCCTGAAATGATCTCCAGAAATTTGCTGATCATATATGCTTTCCCAAAATAAAATTTCCCAAGTAAGGATGATACTTCTTACGAATGACATGAAGGGTATCTCTTAGAATTTTAACCCAACATAATAGATTTTCCCTATCGGTATCGAATTTCAAAACATGCTAAGAACTTATATCTCATTTTACTATTCATATTTCTGGAAAAATTTGGGCAGAGGTTCCTTTGTATTTCTTACTATCCCAAAACCTGCACGCAGGAAATACCGACCATGCCTCACAGGGCCAACACACATACGTATATACACATCATATCACATCGTATCATAGCCACACAGGGCTAACAATTTCAAATAAAAGTATAAAGGTGTCGGGACTTACCTCACATATGGCACCTCGAGACGTACCTGATCCTTTAACTATCTGTTCTGTTGTACTTTTCTATCCACCTTCTCTTTCATCCTCAAATCTCACATTTCAATCAAATTCCAATATTCTTACCTTACTCGACACGCCTCTTTCGTACCATAACTTACTTGCGTATTGTGTAGCTTCCAATATCATCGGTCACTTTCTTTTGTCGATATCATTCTTCAACTGAAATCAAAGGTTAGTAAGAGGAATTTCATTTCTTATGGCTGGCTCTATCGCACGATCTAAGATCCAAAGAAAGGTAACACCCTAAATGCCCTGTAGCCTCCTGTTTATCGATGTGGTGCACAACACACCGATAAACAAGACTCTACTAGACACGGCTTTGCAGACAACCCCTAGGACAGACCTGCTCTGATACCACTTTGTCACACCCTAATTCCGCTAGGGTGTGATAGGCACCCGACCCTTACCTAGGGCCGAGCGAACCCTCAGACTCTTGCTGCACATAAAATCATGTCAAACTTTTCAAATCAAATGAGATGCAATACATCGTGAATTTTTTTTTTCCAGAAATATTCTTTCACGCAGCTTCCAAGCATAACGAATCAATAATCATACAAAATTCAGTACATAACACAGACCGACATTTTGGCTGACGGAGCCGCTTACAGACTGACAGCCAATACCCACGACGCTGTCTGCAAAGTCTCTAACGTAATCCAGCAAGCATAACATACCAACTCTGACTCGGCAGCACTCCGGGAACAAATGGAGCTTGCCATCTGCACTGGAACATCTTCTATACTGTCTTCAACTCACCTGGGAGTACCTGCGCGGCATGAAACGCAGCCCCCCGAAAAGAGGGGGTCAGTACGAAATATGTACTGGGTATGTAAAGCATACAACACAGAAAGCAAAGTCACAACTGAAATACGATATATAGAAAGCGAGCACAATAGCCAGCATACTAAGGAGTCGTATCCGGCGTACAACAGGCAAAAGAAGTTCCGGAGAAATCAACACGGCAATCGGGATGACAAAATGTTTGCTTTCTTTTCGAAAACATCTTTGTTTCACACACATAGAAGAATCAACGCACAATTTCCGCGGCCATAAGTCCAGCGGTCACAATCACACATACCGCGGTCAAGTATCCAGCGGTTTTCTATCACAAGTTCGACATACCGCGGTCAAGGGTCCAGCGGTCTATGTCGGCATAATCACAAGTGCGGCAGACGCGGTCTAGGGTCCAGCAATCAATGCCACACGTCCGGCATGACGCGGTCAAGGGTCCAGCAGTCAATGTCGGGCACGCCGCGGTCGAGGGTCCAGCAGCCAATATCACATATGCGCATATTCACATAACCGGCCCGAGACTCGGTAACACAGAAGATAACCAGACAAAATGCCAAATTATCACTTTCCAAACATAATCACACATGCCAGGATCATACATCACACAGGACTCAGGTATACCAAAATCGTATATCGGAAAATAAAGAAAATAAGTAGTTTGTCCAGAATCTCAGGGTAAGATTTTTAAAAACGCTTTAGATGTCAAAAACATTTTATAATGCTCATGAAGGTGGTCATAACACCTATCATATAGTGAACAGCATAATAACCAGGAGTTACCTGCGAACTCCGGACAAGAGTACATTGGCTAAAGCCGTACATCATATGTCAGGGTTTCGGTCCCCACAATTGGGTCAATAATCATTAAAATCCGTCTCGGGATAGATAAAATATCTCCCGTTTAGTAGTCGGAACAATAACCATGAGTTCCCTTGACTTACCGTACGGGAATAAGTCAAACAGAACAATAAGAGAGGCATCGGGGATAGCGGGCCCACCTCAGGCCAAGTCGAGGCGGCGGACGCGAATCACGCCCATTAGACTCTACGGAGTCATCCAAGAAAGTTTTAGAACGATCGGGTTACATTTGTAAACGTTTTGGAAGTCCAACCACTTTTCTAGTAAAATGCACCTTTTATAATTCAATTCTATTGAATGAATAGTAACGAAAACTAATCTCGGGTTACGATGAGCAGGATGGTCCCCGAGGCCGAAATCTCAACCTAGTAGACCTAGGGCATGCCAAAGAAGGAAAGGATAAGGTTTACATACCTTTCGCGCTACTCACGCTTGTCCAAACTCAATCTCCGTTTCGCCCAAAACCTACAAATGGTCATTTTTACCAATTGTTAACTATAAGGCTTTTGGTATTCAATCTTTAACTCATCACTTGTCTACAAAAATTTGGGCAGCATTTCCCCTATAAACTCGTCTATTCGAATTTCCAATTGCTCTCCTGTTGACACAGAAATACCAACAATAACATATGGACACAGCCATATCTTCAATTCTTTTATTTCAACAAGAACAACAACATATCAAAACAGCCCCCAACTGTAACATAACGATGCCCGAAATTCTAACGAACACTTGCAATACACCAAGCAGCCCATATGCACTTCTTATACCTTATTTCATGCAATATTTTCAGAAAATTTCAGGGAAATACAACAGCAGCCACTCGACACCACATCATCTACTCATGTGCAATAAAACCACATTATTATCTCTATAATCCTTACAACAACCCACAACAATTTAACTCCAAATCTAACCATTAAATTCCTTCACTCTCCTCACATATCCATGATTACAACAACCAAAATATTAATTCAAATCAGTCCATCAATTTCAATTAAAACAGCCCCTCACCCATAAATTTCAACAAAACAACAAACGAGTTTATAATGCTGTTTTCTCCGTTCTAATTCGTTAAAACTCTAAATAAACACTTTAATAACATAAAAGGAATTTTATAAATACCTTATCAGAAGCTCCACCACGAAAATTTCATCCCCCAAGACCAATATTTATCTCAAATTGAAGGCAACGCAACGTACAACGTTTTTCTCTTCATGAGCTTCGGGATTCGGAGCTCGGATTTTGATCAAAATGGCTTCCTTAGCCTAGGATCTCTCTCTCTCTCTCTCTAATGTTTTTGGAGGATATTAGCTAAAACTGATCAGCCCTCAAGTGAATTTTCCATATATATTAACGTTAATGGGCCTCATGGGCCGAAACATTAGTGTTTGGGTCGGGTCCAAACTTGCTGCCCTGCCAGCCCAAATTGCATCGTCCATATTTCCTTATCCAAATATCATTTTGACGAGCGGTTTGTTGCGTTGGAAACTAGAATCGATGAACTTCATTTTAGGCTTTTGAAACACCTTAAAAACCCTCATATACTAGGAGATATGCCCCCAACAATATGGGCTAAAAATATGGTCCGAGATTTTTCTGAAGTTGTTCGGATTCATTTCGTTCAGATTCGTTTAACTTCTAATCCTCTTCCGACCCTCATGTAACCTCTTATACATACATATACATACTCATATACATACATAACAATCCATACACATCTCGAAGGGTCCGGAGAATCACAATAACCTTAAACGTAACTGGAGAACTTACGAAGCTTCGACGAAACTCCAATCGCAAAAATATATTCATATCTTTTATCCATCTTCTATATCATTACTAATAATCTCAAATACTTTAAAAGGGCACTCACATTACCTCATATACGCTCATAACGCGATTTCAAATCCTTTAGGTTATGATGTCACCTCGGGATACTTAAGGCAACCATATATATAACGATATTCTTACTAACTCGATTAACTTTCCTTGAACTTTCTTAACTCATTCTTTCTTGTCTTAATTAAAATAGCACAGACTCTTACGGGGTGTAACAAAGCCCATATTAAATAAAATTTGGTCAATAAATAAGATGACTAAGTCATCTTTATCACACAACCTCTAGAATATTCAAGAAGTTGAAGAACAAGAAAGAGAAGGAGAAAAGTTGAAGGCCATTTCGGCCAAGATCAAATTTCCACGGAAAAATTGATAAAAATTCTTCAAAAATTATTTTCTACCAAGTAAAGGGTGCTTAACAAGGTGGAGTTGTTGTTGGAGCAAGAAAGATTCAAAATCATGCAAGATGCCAAGTTGTAGTTAAGTGAGAAGTTGAAGAAGAAAGGTGAGTTTTGATCTTTCTTTATGTGTTGTACATGGTTTATATGTGTTGTAGTAAGTTAAAATGGATGAAAGTCATGAAAGAGAGGAATATGGTATGTGGCCGTGTATATATATATATATGTGTAGGAATCATGTTTCAATTATTTTGTTTAGTGTTTGGTTGTTGTTGTTGTAAATACTATATTGATAATGGAAGTTGAATGAATTTTGAGAGGTTGTAGTGTGTATGTTGGTGTTGGCCGTGTGGTTATGGTGAAAGATGGAAGAGAATAAGTCAATTTTATTTAATATTTTGCTTGTTGTTATGTTGTGGACTCTATGTTGCTAATGAATGTCTAAGGACCTTAGTGAAGTTGTAGTAGTGGAGACTTGTTTTAGAAGTTATATGAATGAAATGTAATGTTCTTGCATGCGTGGAAGGTAATGTGGCTAGTATGATGTTGTTGGAATATAGATTATGAGGTTTCTATTGTTTTCATTAAAGTTAGAAAGTTTTTAGAAGGAGTAGTAAGTTGATTGAATGTAGAAGTTGTTAGTGTTGTTGTTGTTGGAATTGTGGTTGATATTTTGGCCGGGTTTGAATTCCCGGGATTGTTGTTGATTGAAATTAGCCAAGTTGAACTTGGTGGGATGGAGTATTTATAGGGGAAGTGCTGCCGAAATTTCGGTAGCCAAATGTTTCCTTAAGATTCTAACTCTAAGTACCCTAATAAGAGTTTTGGTAAACATGACCAATTTGCAGATTTTGTCGAGATTGCGACGTGAATTTGGAATAGCAAAAGGAGCGGAAAGAGGTATTTAAGGCTTCACTCTTCTTTCTATGGCATGTCCTAGATGTAATAAGTCGGGTACGAGCCTCGGGGACAACCCTAGCCCCCGGAATCCGCACCTAAAGTTTTCCACTTTTTGTTCAATAGAATTGAACTAGAAAGTGTGCAAATGATGGAAAGACCTCTTAAACCCTTAGAACTTGCACGAGTGGGACCCGATTACCCTAGAACCCTCACAAGTAATGACATGACACGTAATATATGTAAATAACATACGCCACCCCATCCGGCCCGAGGTGGACCCGCTACTCTCGGATTTTTCCTTATAGTGTTGCTTGACTTATTAGAAGTGAATCCAAAGGGAACTTTTGATCCCGATTTCGTTACCAAATGATAAGTACTATGACTCCTCCAACGAGGACCCTTCCATGACGGTAATGATAACAATGACGTTAGATAAGAGGATATGCCTATGATACGTGCTACCGAAACGACTCTATGACCAAGATAACTAAGCTAAGTATCTTATGTAAATATGAAAATGATAAATTAATTTTTGAATCTTATTTATATTTCCTAACTATGACTTTATTTTCTAAAGATTTCAAAGTCTATAAACTGTCATCTATGATGCCCACAATTTCATTCTACGTTTACTTTAATACTATTCTCCATTGACCATCTCACCTCAAAATATTCGTCCCTTCGAGGTGAGACGAGCGATCACGAGTATTCCATAATGTAATCGGAGGTCACCGGCCTTACGCCGCTCCGATGGCTATATGATTTTTCCTTGGGCTCCCTTGTGTGCTTATAGGATATATACATATAGAAAACATGTCTATGTATATAAGACATGTATATATATATATATATATATATATATAACATGTATATGTATATAAGATATGTATAAGTATATAAAAGATATATATGTATATAAGATAAGTAAATGTATATAAGACATGTATATGTATGCAAGCTATGTATATGAACCTGGGTTGGGGGGAAGGGATACATGGGGGAATGGGAAGGGAAACATGTTTCATTGCTACCTGATCAGCTGGCTTATCATCCCGGACGCGGGGTGCCCGGACGCGGGATATATGGGTGAGCCGGCATTGTTCGGCGCTATGATATGACCTACCATGTCATGACCAGACATGCTATGATAAGATATGCTATGGTAAGCTATACTATGACATGATATGCTATGATCTGCTACAACAGGACATGATATGACAAGCTATGCTATGCTATGATACGCTATGATATGCTATGCTATGGTAAGACATGCTATGACACGCTATGCTATGACACGACATGCTATAACATGCCATGATACGATATGAGGTACTATGTTATGATATACAATAGCCTGACACTCTATGACACGATATACTATGACGTGATATACTACGACAAGACAAGATAAGATATAATACGATATGATACGACATGATAATATATGACATGAGATATGTTCTATCTTCTATATTCTATGACTCCATGACATTATTAATTATACATTATGTTACTGCTAGTGTTATCTTTCATGCCTTACATACTCGGTACACTATTTGTACTGACGTCCCTTCTTGTGGACGCTGCGTTTCATGCCGCGCAGGTCAGCAGATAGGCGAATTTGATCCTTAGGAGCCTTACCAGCAGTGTTGACAGCGCTCCGGTTGTTCCGGAGCCTCACTTCTGCGGTACTATTTTGTGTATGTATATTCGGGCACGGCAGCACCCGGCCCTTTCTATGTATAAGTGTACTACGTCTAGAGGCTCGTAGATAGTTATGTACAGTCAGTTAAGTACAGTTAGATATATGGTGTTTTGGCATGCTAATGTTGATGTATAAGTGATAACGAAGTTTATTAGTCTATGTTCAGAATGACGCCGCTAATGTTAATGTTCAAAAAAAAATGGCTCTGTTTACATGGCATGCTAAGAGGTAAAGGTAAAACGATAGACAAGGGGTGCTCGGTACAAGTATTGGGTACTCGTCACGGCCCCTAGACGGGTCGTGACACAACGACCCAAACATACTAAATAAAATTAGTTCATTCTTTGACATACAAAACAGTCTATTTTCGGCCAGCCCTTCAACACACACATTCCATAATTTTCATCCATTTTTTGTACATCACAACAACACATAATCATGCTAAATACACTTAATTCATCATTTCTACACACCACACACACACACGGCTACACACACTAATCTCAACTCCAACTTGAATCATCGAGTTCTCATTTTCATCATAGGATACTTATCAATAACAATCATATTACCATATAAAAATTATTCCATTTTTTTCCTACACAACATGTACACACAAGGCCAAGCCTCCAACATGCATGTTTTCATGCTTCTCTTCCATTTCCACATACCACAACATACACAAACCATTTATAACATATAAGAGAGGATTAATTCTTACCTTTTCCTCCCAACTTCTTTACTCAACCAAAGTGCGGAAAACAATGAAACGGATGGCCTATCTTCCGAAACAATTATACCACGTTGTAGAGGACCCTTGAATTAGTAGGAATACCACAAGAAAATAATTTTAGGAGAAAAATTTCAAGGGTCAAAAATTGGAGAGCTTGGCCGAAATGGCCATGGTTGTGGCTCCCCTTCTTTCTTTGTTTCCTTTTTCTTGAAAATTCTAGAATTAAAATGAAAATTTTGTCTTCCTTTCAAGACTTAATCATATATATATATGTAAGTTCCCAACATGTGAGTGGCACATGCCCCTCTCTAAAGGTTTCTTTCATTTTTTTCCATTTTTTTTTTTTGGATTTTCCTTTAAAGTTGGTCAAAGAAGACCATTTGTCTTCTTAAGCAAGTTTTGACCCCTTCTTCTCTTTAATTCACAAATAGCCCTTATAGTTAATAAAATTTGAACATGCACCATGCATGTCACACGACCAACATGGCCATTTCATGAACTTCTTGGACCTTGCAAAATTCCCATTTTGCCCCTATTCTTTCCGCAATATTTCCATAGGCCATTTTGCGAATTTCTCTTCTTGTCCTTAGCCTCTCACAATATTTCCATACTAATAACAGTCATAAATAATATTTATAACAACTTGTGCATTAATATAATTTTGAAATTGGTTTCGCCCTTAACTTCCCACGACGACTCTGAATTATCCAAACGTACAAAATACGGGCTATAACATCCTCCCCCCCCCCCCTCTTTAGAACATTCGTCCTCGAATGTTCAACAGGCCTTTTGGGGACTCGTAGCACTTCAGGAGGGGGTTTCTTTTATAGTTGCCCGTTTCTCCGTGCCCATTTCATATAATCGAGTCTCTCCATCCTTATATGGGTCCTTATTCTGTGCCATGAGTTTCCTAATCCGCTGGGCCGACATATTTTCCTTGTCCTTCTCAGGTCATCTCTTTTCTGTTACTGTTTCGTGACCGTATATTAACAAAAGTCACACGTTTAGATTCTTACTACAACTCTTCCTTAGTCTCTTCTCGTATCTCTCGATACAGGCATACTTGTCTTTGACTTCATGTGGTGACGCTCATTTCGTTCATCGCTATTCCTTGTAAGCCTAATATGGCCTCCCCCCCCCCCCCCCCCTTTAAGAGGCTCCTTATAAGCCAACAGTTCTTCTTTTCAACTCCGTGCACAACATAGCAAAATTCCTTATCATAAGTTTTCCTTTCATTTCCCGTCGATATCCTGACATAGGAGATACCATTCATGTTCATATACATATACACATATAATTAGTATCAACTGACCCGCAAATTACCTTCAGACGCTATTCAAGCCTATCCAAATTCCAAAACTGCACTGCACTTTCTAGTCTAGCCTGTCGCATTCTATGTGACCTCGTATGGTTTCCCAACCATTCCGTATACATTAAATCTCTCTTGGATTACTCCAGCTCTTGACCGGCTGCTCACATCTGAATTTTACAAAATTTTTAGAAAACTTCCCAGGGAGTCACCCATCATGAAATTGCCCCCGCCTGAGCACGCTTAACCACGAAACTTTGATGGATTTCTGTGCCTTAGGGCCGATATAATCGCGTCCACTTTCCCTTATAACCTTTATTACCTGATCCGGAACAGATCAAGGTCTCACAGATTCCGAGACATTTCTGTAACCCGTTCTATCCTTGCAATTACCATTTTACCCTTTTCCAACCCTTACTATTCGGAATTCACTCACACACTACAAATATCAACAACATCTCACGAATCGTACATATATATAATATGTTCCAGCCGGCCAGGGCCTTTATATATCGTTTCACATCGTATCATATCATATTACCTCATATCAGACCATATCATGTCATATTATGTCATATCATGTCTTGTTATATCATATCATATCGTATCGCATCATATCATATCGTATCATATCGCGTCGTGTCATTTCATATGGAATCATATCATATCATACCAAATCACTGTCGTACAGGGCTTCCGGTTTTTGATAACAGAACGAACATGTCAAAACTTACCTCCGTGGCCTTCCATATCATTATTCACCTTTTCCCCAACGTATGTAAGGCTTACATTTGGGGTCTCGTTTCCCTATATCGGGGCTCTATCGCACGATCTATGGCACAAAGAAGGTCAACAATTCCTAGATACCCCGTAGCCTCCTGTTTATAAGTGTGGCGCGCTACACACCCATAAACAAGACTCTACCGGGCACGACTTTGCAGACAACCCTTAGACCGACCTGCTCTGATACCACTTTGTCACACCCCGACCTTACTAGGGTGTGATGGGCACCCGACCCTTACTTAGGGCCGAGCGAACCCTCAGACTTTTGCTGCACATAAACTTACGCCAAACTTTTAAATCAAATCAGATAAAATACATAGCAATTTTTTTTTTCACAAATATTCTTTTCAGAAATATTCCTTCTCGAATCTTCCAAGCGAACAAATCTGTAGTCATACACAATTCAATACACAACACAGACCAACATATCGGCTGATGGAGCCGCTTACAGACTGACACACCATACCCACGACGCTGTCTGCAAAGTCTCTAACATCATGCAGAAACCATAACACGCATACCAAACCCTGACTCGGCAGTCCTCCAGGAGCAATTGGAGTTCGCCACCACTGCTGAAATATCTTTTATAGTGTCCTTATCTCGTCTAGGAGTACCTGCGCGGCATGAAACGCAGCCCCCCAAAGAACCGGGGGTCAGTACGGAATATGTACTGAGTATGTAAGACATAGAATACAGAAAGCAGAACCATAATCGAAACAAACAGTACCAAGGGTGAGCATATTATCCAGATTGCCAAATTACTTACTTCTCAGACACAGATCATACAGATCAATACCGACCATATAGACCGACACAGACCGTATCGACCAATACAGATCATACAGACCGTACCAATCATACAGAGCGTAACAAAATCATACAGAGCATACAGAATGCCGACATACTTACTTTCCAGACACAGATCGCACATACCGATACCAGATGTCAGAAGGAGTGTGGCACGTACAGAACGCACAGATAAGGTCATACGTCAGACGGAGTACAGAACGTACTGAATACTCAGATGATGTCATATATCGGACGGTATACAGAACGTACAGATTACTCAGATGGTGTCATACATCGGACGGAATACAGAACGTACAGATTACTCAGATAATGTCATATATCGGATGGAATACAGAACGTACAGATTACTCACATAATATCATATATCGGACGGAATACAGAACGTACAGATTACTCAGATGATGTCATATATCGGACGGAATACAGAACGTACAGATGATGTCATATATCGGACGGAATGCAGAACATACAGAATACTCAGATGATGTCAGAACATACAGAATACTCAGAATCGTATGTCACATATGTGTATAACAGAACCCGGCCCTGTGATAAGGGACGCAGTAAACAGAATCATCATATATCAAATTCATGTATCATATATGCATATATCAGAACCCGACCCTCCAGTGAGGGGTGCAGTAACAGAGCCCGGCCCTCTAGTACGGGACGCGGTGAACAGACAGATCATATGCCATCCTGGCCACCACCCCATATCATCATATCATCATACCATATAACAGAGCCCGACCCGCCTATGAGGGACGCGGTGAACAATGCAGAGGAATGCGCACAATAACAGAGCCTGGCCCGGGACGCAGTGAATCATATCGTAGCGGACACACGAGAACATAACAGAACTGGCCCGGGATGCAGTGAAAGATTCATTGAGTCATGCACGAGCAGAGTCGTGAGAAACCACATGCATAGGAATCAAGACTCGACAGACCAGTATACTTACCGATACCTGGGGGCTCGGAACAGATTTCAGGTCAATCCGACGTAGTATGAGAAAGTTACGTGCGTTCGAAGTACAGAACGTTGTATAAGCGTTTCAGAAGCCTTTTTTGGGGAATCAGAGTCATAGTCATATCAGACACCTTCAGATGTCCTTACGAATCAGATCAAATAGAGATTTTTGGAACCATACTTACGTATAAGAAAAATTTAGACGTCTTAATACAGAAACCTCTTCGAACATTTCAGAGCAATCCGAGATCGTATACGGAAGTTAGGGACATTAAATCTTACAGAAGTTCTCGAACCGGGATAAACATATCAGAATGCTCTTATCAGGATACTGATTTCGAAATTCTCATATCAGGATACTTATATCGGAATACTTATATCAGCATACTTACATCAAAATACTTATATCAAAACACTAATATTGACACACTTATATCAGAAGACTGATATCAAAATGCTTATATCAAGACACTTATATCAAAATACTTATATCAGAATACTTATATCAAAATACGTATATCAGAATACTTGTACCAAAATACTTATATCAAGGGATGAACTAGGATCACAAACTCAGGTCAAGAAGTGAATTAGAATCATAATCAGACTCAGCATCACAGAACAGAGTTACCCCAAGGCAGCATATCACATTATACCTTACTTGGCTCTAGGACATGCCAAAGAAAGAATGGGTAAGCCTTACATACCTGTGCCGCGACCAACTAGTTACGCTTGTGCATCCAATTTGTTTGCCTACATGCAAGGGAGTTCATCCATTCATTAGTTCCTTCGTCAAGTACTTGCCTCACCCTTTCAATACATTCATTTATATTCTGCCGAAATTTCGGCAGCATCTCCCCTGTAAATGTACCAACCCCGAGAATATGGCTCGGCCCAATTCAACAACAACCCAACCAAAAACCAAGCTATGGCATCAATAATCAATTCAAGAATACATTATAACATTAAACGCTCTTTTTACATAATCCGACAACATTCACAATATTCCAACTAATATCAACGTTTATGCATTCGATTACTAATCCAAGACCATTCAAACAATATTCACGAATGCTTTAAACAATTGACACAATTTTTCAAACAACCCAACAATGCACCATGGAACCCGAAATCTTCCAACTTCCATAGGAACTATCACAACACATTTCTTTCTTCAAACTTCACAAACTACACCAACAAACCACACTTTAACAACATTATTATCATGATTACAAGAAACTACATTTAATTCAAATTGGCTTCCAAAAACAGCCCGCAACAATTACGACACCATCTTAGATCATTAAGCTCTCATTTACATCACATAATCCACAACACAACGACCCAAACATACTAAATAAAATTAGTTCATTCTTTGACATACAAAACAGTCCATTTTCGGCCAGCCCTTCAACACACACATTCCATAATTTTCATCCATTTGTTGTACATCACAACAACACATAATCATGCTAAATACACTTAATTCATCATTTCTACAAACCACACACACACACGGCTACACACACTAATCTCAACTCCAACTTGAATCATCAAGTTCTCATTTTCATCATAGGATACTTATCAACAACAATCATATTACCATATAAAAATTATTCCATTTTTTTCCTACACAACATGTACACACACGGCCAAGCCTCCAACATGCATGTTTTCATGCTTCTCTTCCATTTCCACATACCACAACATACACAAACCATTTATAACATATAAGAGAGGATTAATTCTTACCTTTTCCTCCCAACTTCTTTACTCAACCAAAGTGCGGAAAAAAATGAAACGGATGGCCTATCTTCCGAAACAATTATACCACGTTGTAGAGGACCCTTGAATTAGTAGGAATACCACAAGAAAATAATTTTAGGAGCAAAATTTCAAGGGGAAAAAATTGGAGAGCTTGGCCGAAATGGCCATGGTTGTGGCTCCCCTTCTTTCTTTGTTTCCTTTTTCTTGAAAATTCTAGAATTAAAATGAAAATTTTGTCTTCCTTTCAAGACTTAATCATATATATATATATATGTAAGTTCCCAACATGTGAGTGGCACATGCCCCTCTCTAGAGGTTTCTTTCATTTTTTTCCATTTTCTTTTTTTGGATTTTCCTTTAAAGTTGGTCAAAGAAGACCATTTGTCTTCTTAAGCAAGTTTTGACCCCTTCTTCTCTTTAATTCACAAATAGCCCTTATAGTTAATAATATTTGGACATGCACCATGCATGTCACACGGCCAACATGGCCATTTCATGAACTTCTTGGACCTTGCAAAATTCCCATTTTGCCCCTATTCTTTCCGCAATATTTCCATAGGCCATTTTGCGAATTTCTCTTCTTGTCCTTAGCCTCTCACAATATTTTCATACTAATAACAGTCATAAATAATATTTATAACAACTTGTGCATTAATATAATTTTGAAATTGGTTTCGCCCTTAACTTCCCACGACGACTCTGAATTATCCAAACGTACAAAATACGGGCTATAACAGTTATAGAGGCAAGATATTTCATTGAGGTTACGTTATCAGAATTTGTATATACAGAATGGCGAACCGGTCATCATCAAGGTAAGTTATTGTAAGTATAGTAAGAAAATGGATTGAATATATATATATATATATATATATATATATATATATATGGTCACCCTACCGCTAGAGCGGTCCTTGCCAATTGGGCACGACCGCTGGGGCGGTGCCGCTGAAGCTGTCTGAGTGACCGCAGGAGCGGTTATCGGGCAGTGATTGGGGTATTTAATGATATAAAACCCCAAGTCTTTTCATTCTTTTATTATTCCGAAAGTGGTTCATATGGGGAGAAATTCTAGAGGATTCTTGGTGGTACGTCCTCCTAACCTTCTTGTTAATTCATTATTCCTAACCATCTTAGAATCCCTTTCCCTTGTTAGTTCATTAAGTGAAGAATATTAAAGTGGGTTTAATGAATGTTCTATCTAGGCTTCTAAATGATGAATTGATTTGGTTTATGGTAGATTATGATGTATCTAAGGTTGTTAATCATATATCTTCCATTATTAGTGTTTGATGCTTGAATCTAAGAGTTAGGGTTTATACCCAAAATTGGGGGGTTTACTTGGATTTCGAAATTGGGTGAACCTTTGAGTTAACTTAGCCATTAGTTGATGGGTTTTGATCACTTATTGTTAATTAGGGATTTTCCCCCCGAATATCCCGTTTTGACCTTATGGGTCGCGTTTCCCCAAATTCTAGGGTTGGGTTTTGACCTAAATTGAATGATATCAATATAGGTATCGATCATCATGATTACTAATCTAGATTTCAAATATTCCTAGACTTTCTTGATCTTGAGGCTTAGTGGCAGGGCAAGGCTAAGGAGTGATTGTTGGTGTATTGATGTTCGGCCATCCAGGTAGGTTATGACATACCCTTGGTGAGACTTCGGGTGTGAAGTTGGGTTGGATATTCTTTTAGGGTGGGCCTTGTTGTGTGATTGGGGATAGCCACCCCGTTGTGTTGTGATTGATTTGTCCTATCATTGTGGGCTTGATGCCGCATAGTGATAGTGGATATTGGAGACTATTAAGATATCTTGTTCATGATATTGTGGTGCCCCACTTGTTGATATTTGATTTCGGGGATAATGTTTTTATATGACTTGTGTAGTCTTTCATGATATTGTTGGCGTACCCATGTTTGGTACTTGTGATATTGATCCGATAATTCATGTTGACTCATACATCGCACGCATTCACATCTCTCATGATATATTGTTGATACATTGTTGATACTTGATAAAACATTGTGATGAGCTGAGCTCGGTTTGCATGAGAGTGATGTGAGTAGTCCGATATCCGATGGTTGTCCTAGAATCATGGATTGTGAGTGATATGAGTAGTCCGATGTCCAATGGTTGTCCCGGAGTCATGGATGAGTGAGTACATGGACTTCGCGGGTACCCCATGGGCTGTGCTACCGGGATGTTGATACTTTTGTCCGGAGTACATGGGTACACTGCATTGCATTGCATTGGTATCCTTACATCATTGCATTACATTGCATCTTGGCTTATATTGTGATGAACCGGTGTTTTACTTGTGTTGTTGATTTCAGATTGGATATATATTGAGACTTGGCATACTTGGGTTTAGATGCTTAAACCTAGGTGATGACAAATATTTGTTTCTGATTGTTTTTGACTTATACTTGTTGATTTATATGCCTATCCTACTTTATTGTCTGAACTATGTTAGCTATACTTAGTCGACTGATGATACCTACCAGTATTGTGGTTTGTACTGTCATGAACTTGCTACATTCTTTTATGAATGCATAGTTACAAGTTGGATCAGCTTCAGTCTCCCGTGGCTGATAGTCACTATCAGTACAGTTTCAAGTTTTCAGAGTGAGCACGAGATGTTCGCTGCCTTGAAGGCTCCTCTTATTTATGTCTTACTTTTCCATTCTGAGACATACAGATTAATGTATTATTATATTCCAGACTTGTATACTTCATTTAAAAGCTCTTGTATGGATTAGACCAGACCCGGGGTGTATTTCTTATTTCCGCACTTTCTTCTGTCGTAAGAGTTACGTGAATTATTCTCTTCCGCTTAATTGATTTATTTATTTATGCCTTTATTATCATTGGGTTGAGGTTCGCTTACCGAGGTGGGAAAGGTAAGTGCCCGCACGACTTAGCCAAAATGGGTCGTGACATGTTTTCACACGTATCTTTGAATTATAACTTTCCACAGATGCATTGGAAAGTCAGAAAAAATTAAAAGTTTTGGCTAAAGATGAAACAAGAGAAAGGTTCTGTACTAAGATGTCAATTCAGGACAATTCCATATATGAAGTAGATATATACTATTTTTTAAAATATCCCTGCAAACACATCAAATTCATAAAAACGTAACCCCAACATACATACTCCAAAACAAAGCTTTTAAAAAAGTGTAGTACTTTTTAACTCAGATGCCCCAAATCAAACGAAGCCCACCCCTTTTTGTTCCAATTTTATCCTCAACTTCACATCTACCAAATAAAAAATATACTACTATAACAAAATCTTACCAAATTAATCCTTTTATAAAAATAGGGAAAACATGGGTTGAGTAAAATAACTTTCACTGTTCTGTGACGTGAGTATTCCATCAATTCCAGCCACGCTTCACCATCTCCGATATCTTTCTCATCTTAGTATTCTCTCTATATCTTCCTCTACATTCCCCCATTTTTTTTTCTTTCTCTAGACTCAAAATGCTACCAAAACGTAATTTACAGGCTTCTTCTTCATTTGCCTTTGATGATTGGATCAAAAAAACAAGAACTCTAATTCATGAAATGGTGAATATTTTTTTATGCATGTGATGGAGAATGGCCATATCTTGTTCTCAAAGCTGTTTTGGGAATATCTTCTTCTCTAACCCTCACTTGATGATAACCCGACCTCAAGTCTATTTTAGAAAACCACTTGGCACCCTATAGCTGATCAAATAAATTGTCAATCCGGGGGAGAGAATATTTGTTCTTTATCTTCACCTTGTTCAACTGCCTATAATCGATGCACATTCGTAGGGAACCATCTTTCTTTCTCACGAACAAGATTAGTGCTCCCCACGACGATGAACTGGGTCTAATAAATCCCTTCTCAAGCAAATCTTTCAACTACGCCTTTAGCTCTTTCAATTCTGCCGGAGCCATTCGATAAGGAGGAATAGAAATAGGCTTGGTGTCCGGCAACACATCAATGGTGAAGTCAGTCTCTCTTTCTGGAGGAAGGCCTGGAAGCTCATCAGGAAATACATCTAGAAATTCGTTCACTACCGGAACGGATTGGAAAGTTGGCGACTATGCTTCGGTGTCATGAACTCGGACTAGATGATAAATGTAGCTTTTGGCTATCATCTTTCTTGCCTTAAGGTAGGAAATAAACCTACCTTTTAGAGAGGCTGTATTACCCCTCCATTCAACCACGGGCTCTACCGGAAATTGGAAGCGGACTATCTTCATTCGGCAATCCACATTAGCATAACATGAGGCCAACCAATCCATACACATAATCACATCGAAATCTAGCATTTCCAGCTCAATTAAATCAGCTTTGGTCTGGCGATTGCATATCACAAGTACACAATTTCTATACACTTATCTAGCTATCACGGGATCACCAACCGGAGTAGATACCCCAAAAGGTTTAATTGGCTTAGGTTTCACCCCAATACAACCAGCAACATATGGAGTAATATAAGAGAAAGTAGAACCCGGATCCTGAGAATCTGGGGCCCTCAAACTTTAACCCTGTCCCGAACGAAAGGAGCGATCAAATCTCCTACCTGTAAATCGTGGAGGTGCACTAGTCACCGACTGGCCTGAATGTCGAGAATAAGTCTGCCTCGATCACCCTCTATAATCACTGCCTGCCCCCATAGATCTGGCGCTCTTGCTTTGCCCTCTATCGATATCACGATCACCTCTTTGTGGTTGTTGTCGTCCCTCTAAATTTTGGGCATGGGCTTGTATTCGGGAAATATCCATCCCATCTTGCAATGAAGTCGTTTTGCAATCTTTAAATAAATGTGGCCCTAAGCCACTCACAAAGCGATGCACTCTATCTCCCATATTAGCCACCATAGTCGGGGCATATTTAGACAAGGAATTAAATTGAAGGCTATATTCCCGAGCACTCATATTTCCTTGCTTCAGATTTAAGAACCTATCTGTTCTAGCTCGGAGGACCTCGGGTGGCAAATAATGATGGATGAAAGCATCTACAAATTCTTGCCACACGGGAGGAGGCGCATTTTCTTTTCTTGATGCTAGCCAATTGTCGTACGACAATACCGCCACATCTCGGAGTCTATATGATGCCAACTCCACAGATTCCGTCTCAGAGGTATAAATAATCCTCAATATTCGCAGCATCTCATCGATAAAACCTTGCGGGTCCTAATCCGACTTTGACTCGAAAAACTCCGGAGGATTCAAAGTCATAAAATCATGGGCTCTGGTACTAGCTGCCCGATCACTTAAACTCACATTCAGCCACTGTGCCTGGGCGGCAACCTACTGTGTCAATAGATAAATGGCCTCGGTCACTTGTTGACCAGAAGCAACCGGTGGAGGAACCGGAGCTGAAGCTCCTCCTTGTTCTTCCACATTAGGCGAGGTGGAGGAAGTATTAAATAGGGCCTCATTATGTGACTCGCCCTCTTCTACATTCTTCGGTGGCTCTCTTGCTACCTGCCTTTTTGTCGTAGTCTTGCCCTTCTGGGCGGCTATAGCTTTTCCCTTTGGCGGCATTTCTGAAATCATAACACACTATTAAGAGGGGAAAATCTTATAACACAGCTCTTTCGCACGATCTCTTTAGATGAAAGATGGTCATTTTTCCTAAATGCCCTGTAGCCTCCTATTTATTAGTGTGGCGCGGAACACACCATAAACAAGACTCTACTAGACACGGCTCCTAGACACTTCCTTGGACTGAACTGCTCTGATACCACTTTTGTCACGACCCGGCTAGGAGCCGTGACGGGTACCCGGGGCTAACCACCGAGCACCACTCGTTCAACTACTTATCATGCTCATTAATCATTCTTTTATCCAATTCATACTCAAATCATAAGAAAATCATTTTTCTTTTGAGAACGTAAATTCTTTTATACATACATAAGCCTTTCGGCCATCAAAATAATATATGCATAAATACATAACAACAACCTCGTGAGACCATATAACCCCCACTGCGTATCTACGAGCCTCTACTGGAGTGCTAGACATAAGTACGGGACAGGACCCCGTCGTGCCCAAAATATACACAAAAGAATAGTCACGGCACCTCCGGAACAATGGAGTGCTCTCAAATCAGCTACTAGCTCCTATGAGTCTGGATCAAGATCACCTCCCTGTGTACCTGTGGGCAGGAACACAGTGTCCAAAGAAAACGGACGTCAGTACAAACATTGTACTGGGTATGAGAAGCATAAACAACAAGAATACGTCAATGAGATAAAGGAAGCATCAATAAGGAGCAACTGTATATGAGTGTCACTTATAAAGAAATAACACATGTTGTCTTACTCATAATCATCTTCATATTATGTATGCATAAATGTATAAGTTGTTCGTCCATATCGGATCGGTGTGATAATCATTAGCCTGCGTCCAGGCCTCCCGCGTCCGGGGTACCATCTCATGCCGCCCACTAGTGGTGTCTACCCATGTTGGACATGGTGTATACATATAGCTGTCCGCCTTAGCGGTGTCTGCCCGGCCATATAGGCGCGGTGTGATAGCATCATGTACATATCATAGACTCATCATATTCTCATCAGGTTATTATCATAATGCATGACTGGAAACTTAAAACAATTATACTCTATCGGGGTGACATAAGGTCGTGAACCCCCGACTCCATATGGAACGTTTATAAGTGTTCTGCCTCACCTTGAAGGAAGTAGTATATAAGGTGAGTGTATGCAATAAATGACATCGTCAACTTTATAGGAACATCATATCATAAACTCTAGAATCTTTAGACTGAAGCTCATCATCATCATTTTTAGGCTCATAATATATCTCTTATCTCATATAGCTATTTATGAACATAGACTCATCGTTTTCCGGAATGTAGGAGATTCATAGAGAGGAAGGAGAAGTCATGCTATAGGATTCATTCCATAGAAAGAAAGTACTAGCCTCACATACCTTTTACGTTTAACTAATCTATCGCTTGCATAATCTCTTCTGATGCCCGCGTTTTTACCTTCAAGAGGATTCGCATTTACATTAGTTAATCGGCTATAAGAATGTGTTACTATTTCTAGGGAAAATTGGGCAGTATTTCCTTTGTTTCTACTACTTTTCCCATATTCTATATCAACTCCCAAACGTTCATAACAACATTCACAATATCGCAAACAACAATCATCATTCATCTACAATTTCCCACAATTTACCATTTCCCTTCAATTTCTCCACAATTATGGTTATAGCTCACTATCGCGTTTTATCATATATAATACTTATTCCATGGTCTAAGTGTTATTAATAACATATTTACAATCACAACATATCGATAATCATGACTCAATCCAAACCTTTACCCAACAATGTCACTACTCCCATATTTGTGACCCATTTTCTATGTCTTTCTACAATCCGTGTGCTTTTAAATTTCAACACCTTAAATAATCAAGAATGATCATAAAACTCACCTTATATGATGGATGAACAACACTTGAGTGAATCTTTTCTTCTTGCACCAAAACCCTAACTCACTTCCCTTGAGTTTCCTTGGTGGTGATGAACTATTATTAGGTTTCATACACTTGATTTCGTGGGTTTGATGTAATTGATCAGGGTTTTCCCTTTGGTTTCTTGTGGATGAGTGATGGATAATATTCTAGAGGTTTCTTGAAGAGAGGAGAGTGGAAATGAAATGAAATAAAATGAAGGAATAGTCCTTATATGATTTTATCTGTCCCGACCAAGATATACGGACCAACATACGGTCCGTACATTTTATACGGGCCGTATGTTTGGTCCAGAGAATGATGTCCCTCTTGGATAATTTTACGGCCTAACATATGGCCAGTATGTTGGGCCGTATAATGCCCAGATGTTCCGATTTCGTTTTCGTCAACTCGTTTGATCTCCAATCCTTATGGAACCTTCTTGACACTTGTTTAACACCTCAATACCAATCTAAGGGACTTTATCACCCTTCTCTAAGACTTCATTATGCCATCATTTACTCGTCGCCCATAATTCTTACCCGACACGCAATATATCCTTTGCTTTCTTTGACAAACTTCTTCCTTTACGTCAAATGTCTTTGAATCTCGATTAAGATCATCAAAGCCTATTTCTCACTTATCAAAACATCGTATACATCATGCTCTTCGCTAACCTATTCGATGTACGTTAACGGGGAATTTTCCAAGATGTAACATTCTTCCCCCCCTTTTGTTATATCCCGCATTTTTCGCATTCGGATAATTTAAGGTAATTGCGGGAGATTAAGAGCAAGATATAATTTTGATCTAGTTTGGTGTACAAGTTGCTTATGAAACATTTAGAAGCGGAATTAATGAGGAAGGTCAAGGGCATAGAGGGAAATTCGCAATATGACTCGTGGGAATATGGAGGAAAGACGAAGGGCAAATTTGGAATTCGGAAAAATTGTTTTCATGAATTACAAGAATTAGCCAAAATAATTGGGCTTGAAAAATTTTCAAGAAAGCCAAAGGCCCAACCAGCCATAGGGCATGGGTTAGGCCCAAGTTAAATTAATTCATGGAAATTAAATAGATGACTAAGTCATCTTTTGCTAGCATTCTCTAGAAATTTCAAGATCAAGCAAGAACAAGAGAAAGAGGAGAAAAACAACTAGGGCCTTTCGGCCAAGAGAAAATTCCCAAGAAAAATTTGCACAAATTCTCCAAAAATCATTTTCTACCAAGTAAAGGGTGCTTTACAAGGTGGAGTTGGTGTTGGAGCAAGAAAGATTCACAATCATTCAAGTTACCAAGTTGTGGTCAAGTGAGAAGTTGAAGAAGAAAGGTGAACTCTAATCTTGTTTTATGTGTTATACATGGTATATATGTGTTGTAGTATGCT
This sequence comes from Lycium barbarum, assembly GCF_019175385.1. NCBI lineage: Eukaryota > Viridiplantae > Streptophyta > Magnoliopsida > Solanales > Solanaceae > Lycium > Lycium barbarum. Next base: position 85,143,991 of record NC_083341.1, read on the forward strand.
AAAATAGATGAAATTCATGAAGGAGAGAAATATAGTACATGGCCATGCATACATATTTATGTGTAGGAGTCATGCTTCAATTATTTTAATTAGTGTTTGGTTGTTATTGTTGTGAATGATATGTGGAAATTGGAAGTTGAATGAGTTTGGAGAGATTGTAGTGGTGTGTACATGTTGGAGCCGTGTGTGTGTGCATGGTGTATGTGGCCGTGTATATGGCATATGTAACCATGTATATGTGTTGAATTATTGAGAAATAATGAGGAAGTTATATTTAATATTTTAGTTGTTGTGTTGTAGATTTCACATTTGTAAGTAAAGACTTGATAAGTTGGTGAAGCATTGGCAATTGGAAGATTGTGTATATTGAAAAAAACATAATGTTCTTGCATGGATAGCATGTAATGATATTAGCATGATGTTGATGGAATATATATTGTAAGGTTGCTATGGTGTTCATTGAAGTCGGAAGGTTTTGAAGAAAGTAGTAAATTGAGATCATGCATATTGAATGGAATATGTGAATTGCTAGTGTGATTGTTGAATTATGTTAATAGTTTGACCGGGTTTGAATTCCCGGATTGTGATTGATGAGAATTTGGTTGTGTTGAATATTGAGGATGGTGTATTTACAGAGGAAATGCTGCCGAAATTTCGGTAGCCAAGTGTTTCCTTAAGATTCTAACTCTAAGAATCCTAATAAGAGTTTTGGTAAACATGACCAATTTGCAGATTTTGACGAGATTGCGACGTGAATTCGGAATAGCAAAAGAAGCGGAAAGAGGTATGTAAGGCTTCACCATTCTTTCTATGGCATGTCTTAGATGTACTAAGTCGGTTACGAGCCTCGAGGACAACCCTATTCCCCGGAATCCGCACCTAAGGTTTTCCACTTTTTGTTCAATAGAATTGAACTAGAAAGTGTGTCAATTGTTGGAAAAACCTCCTACCCCCTTAGAACTTGTATAAATGGGACCCGATTACCCTAAGACCCTCACAAGTGACGCTATGACACGTAACATACGTAAATCGTATACGCTACCTCATCCGGCCCGAGGTGGGCCCATTACTCTCGGATTCCCCTGTAGTCTTGGTTGACTTACATAAGGTGAATTCAAAGGGGACCTTTGATCCCAATCTTGTCACCGAATGATAAAGTACTATGACTACTCTAACAAGAGTGTTTCTATGGGATAATGATAACGATAATGTTAGACAAGAGAATGCGCTTGATAAGTACGACCGGAACGATCCTATGACTGAGATTTCTAAGCTAAGGATCCAATGTGAATATGAAATTGATAAACTAATTTTCTAAATCGTATTTATATCTTCTAGTTATAACTTTATTTTCTAAGACTCCAAAGCCTATGACTGTCATATATAATGCCCACGATTTCATTCTACGGTTACTGTAACACTATTCTCCGTTGATAGTCTCGCCTTAAAATTACTTGTTCCTTCAAGGTGAGACAAAGGTATCACTAGCATTCCGTAATGTAATCGGAGATCGCCGACCTTATGTCACTCCGATGAATACGTGATTTTCCTTGGCTCTCTCGTGTGATTATATGATATATGTATATAAAACGGGTATATGTGTATGGATATGTATATATATATATAAGATAAAGTAAATTGTATATAAGAAATGTATATGTATGTGTGTATGGGGAAAAGGGAAGGGCCACTGTTATATCACCACCTGATTCAGCTGGATTCCATCCTGGACGCGGGATGCCCGGACGCGGGATATGGGAAGAACCGTACGCGGCGACTGTATACATATATATATGATGTATGATACATATGTAATGTAATGTGTTGGGTCACAGTTGGGGAGGGGGTTGGGAGAGCCGATGTATTCGGCGTCTGTAAATGTGAATGAAAGATACCGTTATTGAAATGTACTGTTTTCTGCACACGAGAATAAGAAATATGAAAATGTTGACTCCTATGCCCATGAAAAGAAACGTTTCAAAGATGAAAAGACAAGCCTACATGACAGCCGGCCTAAAGAGGGGCCTTCCTATGTACAAGTTACGTTCTTGCCTCGTTATACGCCCTATGGCTCCGTGATATTATTATTGATTGTACTCTATGTTACTGCTTGCATTGTTTTCCATGCCTTACATACTCGGTACATTATTCGTACTGACGTCCCTTCTTGTGGACGCTGCGTTCATGCCGCGCAGGTTAGCAGGTATACGGACCGGGTCTCTAGGGCTCTATCTGCAGCATTGGGCAGCGCTCCAGTCGTTCCGGAGCCTCATATCATTGGTACTATTTTGTGTATGTATTTTCGGCGCGACAATACTCGGCCCTTTCTATGTATAAAGGTACTATGTCTAGAGGATCGTAGACAGATATACACAGTCAGCTATGTACAGTTAAACGTATTGTATTTTGAATGGTTCGCGTCCCGGTGTAACGCAATATTAGAAAGTTTACTGCTAATGTTAATGGAAAAAAAAAAAATGTGCCACTGTTCATACAGGATAGCGAAGGGGTACTCGGTACAAGTATCGGGTACTCGTCACGGCCCCTAGTCATGTCGTGACAGAAGTGGTATCAGAGCAGTTCGGTCCTAGGGGTTTGTCTACGAGCCGTGTCTAGTAGAGTCTTGTTTATGGTGTGTTGCGCGCCACATCAATAAACAGGAGGCTACAGAGCATTTAGGAAATATGACCTTCTTTGCATTCTGAAATCGTGCGATAGAGCTAAGTTTCCAGGCTTCCATATTCCTTTTCCTAAACCTATGTTATGGTTTCAGTAATGCCGCCGAAGAGAAAGGCTACGATGGCCGAGAAAGCCAAGAGGGTGGCGGCCAGCAGAGTTGAACGGGAGCTAGAAGAAGAAGAATCTCATAATGAGGCTCCCCCTCAGACTGTTCCTGCTCCCCCTGCACCGACAGAGCAGGGAGGAGCTCCAGCTCCAACCCCCGCACCTCCAGTTCCACCGCCAGCAGTTCCGGGCTAGCAGATGGCAGAGGCCATCCAGTTATTGACCCAGTTAGTTGCCGCACAGGCTCAGCGGTAAGATGTAGACTTGGGAGACAGGGTGGTAAGCGCAAGAGCCCGTGACTTTATTACCCTGAAGCCGCCAGAGTTTTATGGGTCAAAACCAGAGGAAGACCCGCAGAATTTCATAGATGAGATGCTGAGGACTCTGAGGATCATACATGCTTCGGATACGGAGTCCGTAGAGTTGGCTTCATACAGGCTGCGGGATGTGGCAGTTCTGTGGTACAGCAGCTGGATATCATCGAGGGGAGCAAATGCACCCCCTCCGGTTTGGCAGGAGTTCACTGAGGCGTTCCTGCGACATTTCCTACCGCCAGAGGTTCGACGGGCTCGAGCCGACATGTTCCTGAACCTTAGACAGGGAAATATGAGTGTTCGGGAATACAGTCTTCGTTTCAACTCGCTAGCCAGGTATGTCCCCGCCCTGATAGCTGATATGGGAGACCATGTGCACCGGTTTGTAAGTGGGCTAGGGCCACATTTGGTTAAGGAGTGTTTGACGGCCTCACTCCAGGACGGGATGACTATTACCCGCATCCAGGCCGACGCCCAAAATCTGGAAGAGCAGTATCAGACACGGAGAGAGGAGAGCTATCAAGATAGGGGTTCCAGAAAAAGAGGCAGATTTTCCAAGGGTAGGAGCGAGTATAGAGGGGGGCAGGCACAAGAGCAATCTGGGTATTCGGGCCAACCAACGGCCAGTGCACCTCCTCGATTTGCGGAATGGGGATTTGACCGACCTACCAATTAAGGAACAGGACAAGGCTCTAAGGCTTCAAGACTCCAGTACAGAGCCGATTCTAGCAGGACGGGGCTTCCCCCACCACGATGTGCTCGGTGTGGCAAGCCACACTCTGGGCAGTGCTACCTAGACACCGGTGGTTGTTTTGCCTGTGGTCGGACTGACCATTTTGTACGTGATTGCCCACTAAAGGATGGAGGAGGCCAAACTCATCCAGCCGGATCAGCGATCGGTTTGTCGTCGACCGTGCGCCGTCGTGGACAGACTTCTTAGGCTCCAGCGGGCCGCGGCCGAGGTAGAGGAGGAGCACCTAGTTCAGCCGGTCCTCCGTACCGCCTATATGCACTGACAGGACGATAGGACCCTGAACCTTCCGCAGACGCGGCCACAGGTACTTTTTCAATATTTTCTATGATAAGCGTGTGTTAATTAATCCAGATTTTATTTTACCCTATACTGTCCTCTGTATTACTGAACATATTAAGAATTTGGGAATCTGGACGAAAAGTGGCCATACGCACAGGTAAAAGGCGAATACTGGAAATTGCGAAGGTCAGAACTGTAAATAAAGGAAAATACGTGTTACGCGGACGTTTCGAAACTACCGAGACCCCAACGCGTCCCATATTATGTGATATAGGTAGTACCGGAAAGCGGAAGTAAAAATATTGACACCGAGACATCGAAATGCATTAAAGTTCCAAGGTTAAGTGTGCTCAGGTGGGAGTAATTCCATGATGGGTGACCCCCTGGGAAATATGTTGAAAATTTTATAAATGCGGAAACGGGAGACGAGTGTAAGATTAGGCAGCCCAGAGTAAATTGGGGTGTGGAAAATGGTTAGAAACCCCACACGAGTCACATTGTCCGAGCCGGACTACACTAACAGAAAAAGGGAAGTCGTGACAACGGAAAGCTTTGGGAACAAAGGAGAAAAAGTACATATGTCACAGGGTGGGACCAATATTGAGTCCACACTAACTAAGGTAAGGAATCCCTAATGTGGCGATGTACGGGAACGTGTCTAGTAAGGGGATAGACTCGGCTGATGCCACGAAAAAGGGATCATAACCGTGAAAGATCGCAAAAGGCAATCTAAGTTCCTAAGATGAATATGCTAAGTAACGTGAGGCATCTACAAAGGAGCCTCCCCGAAATAACATGCTACGCTATGAGGCAAGTTTAACATTCGAGGACGAATGTTCTAAAGGGGGGGAGGATGTTATATCCCGCATTTTTCGCATTCGGATAATTTAAGGTAATTGCGGGAGATTAAGAGCAAGATATAATTTTGATCTAGTTTGGTGTACAAGTTGCTTATGAAAAATTTAGTAGCGGAATTAATGAGGAAGGTCAAGGGCATAGAGGGAAATTCGCAATATGACTCGTGGGAATATGGAGGAAAGACGAAGGGCAAATTTGGAATTCAGAAAAATTGTTTTCATGAATTACAAGAATTAGCCAAAATAATTGGGCTTGAAAAATTTGCAAGAAAGCCAAAGGCCCAACCGGCCATAGGGCATGGGTTAGGCCCAAGTTAAATTAATTCATGGAAATTAAATAGATGACTAAGTCATCTTTTGCTAGCATTCTCTAGAAATTTCAAGATCAAGCAAGAACAAGAGAAAGAGGAGAAAAACAACTAGGGCCTTTCGGCCAAGAGAAAATTCCCAAGAAAAATTTGCAAAAATTCTCCAAAAATCATTTTCTACCAAGTAAAGGGTGCTTGACAAGGTGGAGTTGTTGTTGGAGCAAGAAAGATTCACAATCATTCAAGTTACCAAGTTGTGGTCAAGTGAGAAGTTGAAGAAGAAAGGTGAACTCTAATCTTGTTTTATGTGTTATACATGGTTTATATGTGTTGTAGTATGCTAAAATAGATGAAATTCATGAAGGAGAGAAATATAGTACATGGTCGTGCATACATATTTATGTGTAGGAGTCATGCTTCAATTATTTTAATTAGTGTTTGGTTGTTATTGTTGTGAATGATATGTGGAAATTGGAAGTTGAATGAGTTTGGAGAGATTGTAGTGGTGTGTACATGTTGGAGCCGTGTGTGTGCATGGTGTATGTGGTCGTGTATATGGCATATGTACCCATGTATATGTGTTGAATTATTGAGAAATAATGAGCAAGTTATATTTAATATTTTAGTTGTTGTGTTGTAGATTTCACATTTGTAAGTAAAGACTTGATAAGTTGGTGAAGCATTGGCAATTGGAAGATTGTGTATATTGAAAACAAATAATGTTCTTGCATGGATAGCATGTAATGATATTAGCATGATGTTGATGGAATATATATTGTAAGGTTGCTATGGTGTTCATTGAAGTCGGAAGGTTTTGAAGAAAGTAGTAAATTGAGATCATGCATATTGAATGGAATATGTGAATTGCTAGTGTGATTGTTGAATTATGTTAATAGTTTGGCCGGGTTTGAATTCCCGGATTGTGATTGATGAGAATTTGGTTGTGTTGAATATTGAGGATGGTGTATTTACAGAGGAAATGCTGCCGAAATATCGGTAGCCAAGTGTTTCCTTAAGATTCTAACTCTAAGAATCCTAATAAGAGTTTTGGTAAACATGACCAATTTGCAGATTTTGACGAGATTGCGACGTGAATTCTGAATAGCAAAAGAAGCGGAAAGAGGTATGTAAGGCTTCACCCTTCTTTCTATGGCATGTCTTAGATGTACTAAGTCGGTTACGAGCCTCGGGGACAACCCTATTCCCCGGAATCCGCACCTAAAGTTTTCCACTTTTTGTTCAATAGAATTGAACTAGAAAGTGTACCAATTGTTGGAAAAACCTCCTACCCCCTTAGAGCTTGTATAAATGGGACCCGATTACCCTAAGACCCTCACAAGTGACGCTATGACACGTAACATACGTAAATCGTATACGCTACCTCATCCGGCCCGAGGTGGGCCCATTACTCTCGGATTCCCCTGTAGTCTTGGTTGACTTACATAAGGTGAATTCAAAGGGGACCTTTGATCCCAATCTTGTCACCGAATGATAAAGTACTATGACTGCTCTAACAAGAGTGTTTCTATGGGATAATGATAACGACAATGTTAGACAAGAGAATGCGCTTGATAAGTACGACCCGAACGATCCTATGACTGAGATTTCTAAGCTAAGGATCCAATGTGAATATGAAATTGATAAACTAATTTTCTAAATCGTATTTATATCTTCTAGTTATAACTTTATTTTCTAAGACTCCAAAGCCTATGACTGTCATCTATAATGCCCACGATTTTATTCTACGGTTACTGTAACACTATTCTCCGTTGATAGTCTCGCCTTAACATTACTTGTTCCTTCAAGGTGAGACAAAGCTATCACTAGCATTCCGTAATGTAATCGGAGATCGCCGACCTTATGTCACTCCGATGAATACGTGATTTTCCTTGGCTCTCTCGTGTGATTATATGATATATGTATATAAAACGGGTATATGTGTATGGATATGTATATATATATAAGATAAAGTAAATTGTATATAAGAAATGTATATGTATGTGTGTATGGGGAAAAGGGAAGGGCCACTGTTATATCACCACCTTATTCAGCTGGATTCCATCCTGGACGCGGGATGCCCGGACGCGGGATATGGGAAGAACCGTACGCTG